>NW_023596547.1:0-81816 GCF_011947565.3 Pollicipes pollicipes | reverse complement strand
TGGGTCGCACCGTCGCGTCGGCTCCTACCCCTCCCCCCTCCCCCCCCCCGCCCCCGCTGCGCGGGGGGGAGAGGGCTGCGTCCGAGCCCGAGTCCAAGCCTTCCATCTACGCGGCGCGCGCTGCCAACTGGCACGGCGCGTTCGTGCCAGCGCTGCCCGCGCCGCTGGAACCGGGCGGCGGCCGGCCGGCCGCTGACCGAAAATAGCCGACGCAGATGGTCTCATCTGGACGGGCACAGCCCGCTGACGGCGAAACGCGCCTCTGCCAGCCCGGCGCGCGCTCGCTGCCCCCGATTTTAATTAAATCTTGGACAGCCGGCGGGGTCTTGAGGTAGGCCGGCGCGCGGAAAAGTTGCTCGCGGCGTCAACCGCGCCGCGAGCTCGGCGGCCGCCCCGTCCGTGCGCAGGCCTGGCTCGGCGGCGGCGGTTTGGGGCAGGAAGCTGGGGGTAGGCGTTTCCATGGCGGCGACGGACGGAAGCTGTGTCGAGGGCATGGGATAGGGCAAAGGGCCCGGCACGATACGACAGAAGGAGTGGAGGATTGCTTAGTATGCGGTATGACGGGAGCAGTGAGTTGGCAGTGCATGTGAAGGGCTTAAGTTCGATGAATTAACGTCCACCGCGGAAAGCAAGCGGCGAACCAAAACTTACCGCAGTGTGGAGCACCAACAGCTCATCAGGGTTACCACCGGCAGCTTTCTGGCAACGCGGGGCGCTGGCAAGAAGCAGCATTTTCCATCGGAGATAACACAATTTGAGTGTTTGGACGATTTAACCAGAGGCGCTGCCCAGTGGCCCACACCTTCCGCCATCCGTGTTACGCTTGCATGAAATAGTAAGCAAGGACGGCATTCACCACACCGCAACACTGCTGTTGATTACTGACATGCAATGGCAGTGTGGTAATCTCACTCTTGTGAAACCAGACACTGGTTTACTTGATGGGAGCACATTATCGCCCAATGTGATAGCATTTAGTTTAGAATTAAGGCAAAGTATGGCTGAGAAACGAGGCATTAGAGGCATTGCAAACAGAAAAGCGCGAAAAAGAAAAGAAAAGGCGAGACAAACAGATAAGAAGCGTTGATCAGCCACAGCGAGGACGGGGTGCATGGCAAATCAATGTATTGATGTATCTTCATGCATAAGCTGTTTCCAAATATCCTTTGCGTGCGCACTGTTTTTTTCGCACCCCCGCTAATTTTTGTTCATACAGCTTACGAAGGGAAAGGATGCGCCAAGTGCATTAATCCATGACAAAGTCCAATTGACAGGCAATACACTTAAGCCCTTTAAGCGATGTACTTGTCATTGGCTGGTAATTTTGCTTTACGAATGATTACTGTGGCGGTGCTCAACGCCCTTTTTAAACAGCGCGAGTTCAAATTACAGCTGGCAAGCTAAAGCTGCTCACAACAGATGGTTTTGGAGAACAACTGGCCACTGATCTATAGATAATTCGTTTGCGCTCGGTATAAACCAGCCCACCCATGCGGGCTTTACCTATTATCTATTCAGCAGGACAAAGCAACAACGTTGCACGCCACGCACTCTAAAAACGGCCAGGTGGCGCGATCCGTTAAATGAACAGGACACACAAGTCACCTATGCGGGCCAATCTGTACCAGCGTCCAGTCCAAAAACTGACGTCAAATGACTGAAAATCGTTGAGCTGAGTGCGTGTGCTTCACACATGGAGTCATGAAGAGTGGGCCGCCGCAGATCGGAGTCATGGAGAGTGGGTCGCCGCAGAACGGAGTCATGGAGAGTAGGTCGCCGCAGAACGGAGCCACGGAGAGTGGGCCACCGCCGAACAAATTCACTAAGAGTGGGCCGTCGCAGAATGAAGTCACGGAGAGTTGGCCGTCGCAGAACGCAGCACCCAAACGACGCGATGTTCCGCACCGAACTTGGCGGACGGACCTGCGGCACTGCCACGCACAATTTACTTGCACCACCCGTTGTCGACAGACAGACGCCGAGAGTGTAACGACGGACACATGGCGCGGCACGGGTCTCACTGCACCCGACCCTGCCGACAGACAGTCTATCGTTTTGTCCATCACGGCAATGCCGACGTCACCTGGGGCGGCAGGGGAGACAATGCATAGGGTGGAACCCAGTGGAACCCAGGAGCACGTCGGGCGACGTGTTCCGGAAGGGGGCGCTCTCGGCTGACGACGCCCCATGTCGGCTGAAAACCCTGATGACATTTAAGCATTGGGAAAATAACCCTTTTAAGATGGAAATGGTGTCGTGTGGAAGGCAACACGCTTTCCCAACACGCACCACCATCGGCTCGATCCGGTTCGAAACAAGCCCGTGTGATCCTCCTCCCCGGCCTGCCCTCTCGTCCGCGTGGCCTATCTCGCCGCCCGAGATGGGCAGTTTATGGTCAGCATTTATGGTCAGCGTTTATGGTCAGCATTTATGGTCAGCGTTTATCGTGGTCGGGAGGTGGCGTATGCCGTCCACTTGAGCGGTGTCGGCCCCCACAGCAGGGAGCCCGATCACGGGCTATTGGCCGGGCTTATGTGCCAACTCGGGCCGCCAGATCAGCCTCACCGAATTATAGACTTGGTCAAGGTCCAGGGGCACGGGAGTGGAGCACTAGGCTGCCGACAGTTCTGGCCAGGCATGTGTCTGGATCGCAAAGGACTATCCGAGAGTTAAAATGATCCTTCGCAAAAATCCGACAAAGATGATGTGTCTTGCAATCGGATATAAATGTGTTCGGGCTTACACAGATAGGTCATGTTAAAACCCTTTAAAAGCAATATTGATAACAGTTCTGGAAGCCCTGTTATAGAAAATTTATGGATATGAAAAGAATGGCATACCAAACAGCTTTTGAATGCTAGTTTTATTAATGCGGTCAATAAAATGTAAAATCAAAAATCCCTTAAAAGTCCAACATGATGCAAACTTCCGAAATACTGATTTTGTCAGCGCTGGTGATAAGACCAAAACGTTACTATAATGAAGCATAGCCAATTGGTACCCAATCTGCATTCGGCCGTACTCAAGCCCACACTGCAGAACTGTTACATTCTTGCAGAACCACTGTCATTTACTGGTACGCTCCTCCATTGATTTGCTTCCATTGTCCTGGCGTCCGATCCTTCCCTGCTCTCTTGTTTTATCTCGCAGCTTCATCCATTCATGATGATCTGGTCAGGCTTTTAAAACCAGTTCTCTGCCCAGCCCATATATGAAGGTACGTTGTGTTAAGTTGTACGTTGTGGGGGCTACGTATTCTACACTGCAGTCAGCAAGTGCTCGCTGCTTACGAGTTCTTTTTCTGCCGAAATATCCAGGTGAATGCTCATGCCAGTTGCGTGATACAGATGGCTGGCGAGCTGGAAAACAAGTTCAATTTCAACTGGCGTTCAATAGCCAGTAGCCCAAGTAGTGAGAAGAAAGCAGTAGTCCAAGTTGTTTATTACTGGCGTTGAACTTCCTTGTTTTCTGTCGATGGATTACCGCCTCAGTGGGTCAGAAATCTCCGATCTCGGTTCACATACCTGCAGAAGGCAGTCAATGTCAGTGAATCAGCGCGAATAATGTGACAAAATCTGATGAGAGGTCAAGCTGGGACTGAGATGGCGCGGACAAAAACCATCGGGCAGACCACAGCAGACGTGTACCTGAATCTAAAAAAAGTGTTCGGCCCATCGCTCTTTAAAGGAGATCTAAGACCGGAGACGATTCTTCGGGAGAACGGAAAAGATGATGAGTTGTCGGCCCCAGAAGATCGCTCGACAGCATTTCAAGATAAGTCCGGGACCCAGAAAATCATTCGGCTTTTGACTCAAGGATCCGATCCAGCATCCATCTCCGGTATGTATGCATATCTATGGTTGTGAACATTCATGACCAAGTCCGGACATGCTCTTTTGTTAACAAATGATGATCATTGCTGCCTATCACAAGTATCATCTAATATAACAGATGATGGCAAAATATAAACACACACACACACACACACACATATTATATATATATTATATATATATATATATATATAATATATATATAATATATATATAAGAAGAGCTAGGCTCTGTGAACATACCTCCGGTTATCGGACCCCAAAACGTTAGGTTTATATGTAGATCCTCTGGCGTCAGTGCATTCACACAACTGTACAGCCCTTCACAACCTACGCTCACTTGATTGAACAGCTTTTGGCTATTCCCACTGCTTACAGCTAATATAGGTCTGTTGACACCGGCTTTCATGATCTCAGCTACAATCAGCTCACGCTAATCGCCGGCTCCAGCCGCGGTGCACCATAGTCAATCCGGCGGCACATGCCGGTCACATGAGCCGGCTTGAGTCCTAGCCTGTGCCATCCCGGCCGCAGCCCGCCGCCGCCGTCCATAACCAGCCGACCAGTCTGTTAAGAAACAGAGCGGCGGCGGCGGCGGCGGCGGCGGCGGCGGCGAGCCTCTAGCACTGCCGGTATCGCTGCTCCGATAGCCGGCCGCGGCGAGCCGCCTGTTTGAGGTGCGATAGGCGTCCGGCGGTGGACAGGACCGGCCCGGCAAACACAGCCAGCGGCCGCCCTGTTGACCAACGGGTCGGACCACAGCGCCCCTTTGTTTGTGTCCGGGACTGGGCACCCGGCGAGGTGCCCGCCTCGCCGGCCACGGCGGGGTCAGGCCGGCTGTTGAATGGGCGTTGGGCTCCGGCGGGGAGGTCACTGGGTCTGTGCTCCATTTGTTGTGAGTGCTGGCCGCAGCCGGTCCCGCCCTCACAGCCGTTTGGGGGGAGGGGATGGGGGTAGGAATCGATAGACGGCTGGTGTGCAGTGGCGCTGGTTTAGAAAAGGGACAGGGGGACAACCATCAGCTAAACCAATAACCCGGTCTGCATCATGACCGGACCCTCATGAACCTGTACCGCCACCGGAACCGACGCCACCGGGGTCTCAGCACCAACTCGAGGTCTGCTACAGATGCAAGCCAGCTTGGCAGCCGGTCAGAGCGGCCTGCTGGTGCGGAGAGGGCCGTCACTAGCGTCGGAAGGCACCGGAAGATAATTGAAGACAATCTCCCCGCGGAGACACAGGTCTGTGCAATCTGTTCTTGAACTGACACAACTGTGTAATGAAATGAAGATACAAGCACGCTCTGTATCAGTATTTTAACACATCCATGAAATGAACTGCCGGCATGGAGTTTCGCATTGCACTCCTTTCAGGTGTTACCGAACAGCTGGAAAATATGTTGTGGAACGCCTTGAAAGCAATCTAGCAACTCTCTCTCTCTCCTGGACGTCTACAAGGTTATGCTATATCTGAGCCTGCCAAGAAAGGCTCACCGGTAAGGCACTTTTGAACTTCATTTCGCGGAGCAAAATTTTAGTGCGCTGCCAATTTTGAAACAATTTGCGGTTAAATACCATCTGTGTCCCCGTGACGCCTTCTCTTTGTTTCCCTCATCATATTCTGTGAATGTTGCATGACGTTCCAGCATTGTTCAGCGATGGTATGTGCCGCAAGCATTTTAGCCTGAAAAGACCACCCAATGCCGGCTCGAGCGCGCCCTGGTGTTAGCTTAACGCATTTGACAAGAAATGCTGTCACAGTGTGTTGTCTATTTCACATCGAATGCTTCTCAGAATCGATCTAGCACTAAAATGCCAGATCCATGCATCCGTGGGAGCGTGCTCTACTCATCACTCGTAGCCGCCAAGGTTGTAGCACCAGCACGATGTTTGGTCCGCTTATCTGCATTCTGCAAGCCAGCTCACGACACGCCGCCAACACCAACGCGAACAGACTGGATTAAACACCTCTACAGGCATATCAAACGCCTCAGCGGCGTGTTAACTGAATGGATGTCGTTCGAATGTTACTGGACTGCAAGTGCAAATACAAAGTAATGTGAATATGCAGCATGCTGTGTGACGTACGCAACACTTTCGGGTTCGAACAGCCATGAAGCTAAACACTTAGATGATCTTGCTTACTAGCGGCGTTCCGAGGCCGACACTCCTAACACGCTGAGCCAGCTGCAGTTCCAAAACGTCGGCGCAGCCCCGCCCCATACGACAGTGTCCTGACCCCAGACCGTCACCTCCCCGCCCGGCCGTCTCTGCGCCGCGCCGGCCGCGTCGCGCCGCGCCGGTCGGCGCCCCCCTGCAGTGTCGACCAATCTGCCATCTCCTCCCGGCGCCGGGTGGACGACCCCCCGTTACCCCCGGCCACCGGCGCGTCCGCCGCGGCCGGTACCGCACGGTAACCGGAGGCTGGCGCCTTTTTGAGCGCGCGGCGCGGCGGCGGCGTGTTTACGGCGCCGGGGGCCGGTCACCACCTCTGGCCCGCGCCCCGGCGAGGCGCGCCGTCAACAGCGGGGGCGACCGAAATACGCGCTGGGCCCCGCGCTCCGGCAGCCAGGGGCAACGTCCAGGCGGCCGGCGTGTCGGCCGAGCGGCACGGCCGCGGCCGCTATGTGGGGGCGGGTGGGTCGCTTCAGGAAGGGGCGAGCATGTCACGTTGGTCTTCGGGGGGGGGGGGGGGGGAGGGGCGCAGCATGAGCGGACAGGGTCCAGGTCGGTGGTTAGGGCGCGGTCAGTGAACGGGACCAGGCTCGGCGGGGGCAGGGGCGATCATGCCCAGAAGCTGACCACATCAGGATGGAGTACGGGCGACCAGCAACGTCGGTGATGGCGGCTCAGAAAACGGACCGTGGAGGATAACGTGGGAGGGCATAGCGGTGGTGTCAGTGTCCAGGGCGGCGAGCAAGGCCACAAAAGCGCTTCCAAGGGAGGCATAACATCAGAAGGTGACATCCAGAACGGCAGACATATAATGAACGAATGGGAATGGGCAGAGTGGGAGCGTCCTGTTCCGGACCACCCGGTGTCCCACCCACATCTTGGAAAATTACTTTACCCCTGGGCAGACGAACTAAATGAATCCAATGCAGATTGCGAGCTATGCATGGCGAGTTCCTCCGACACGCTCTGACAGGCAACTATGACAGACGTTTTACTCTCCTGATGGCCCCGAACAGCCGCTGGCACTAGCCTGCCTGGCCTCACCGGCTGGTTTTAGAGTCTCGACATTTGGCTGCTTCAGAGCCCTCGCCGCTGTCGCGGTGCCTCTGGACAGTGTCTGAAACCGTGCGCACTCTGTTCGCTCTCCTCCCTGTTAACGAATTTTCTCCGCGCGCCTACATACGATTTTGAGGAGAGTGGGCAGGTGATGGTTCGCAGAACACACGTGATGACCGATTCCAGAAGCGGCTGAAACGGGTACAGTATTCTTTTGCGCCGTAGATACGGATAACTAAACACACCTCTTGTTCAATATAAATTCAAAGTCGAATCAACAAATGCGCACAAGAGGTGTATGACGTACTTATTGCAGAAATCTGGTTTGAAACCGTTCTACCGGTGAGCTATTACAAGAGGCGGTACAATCAATCGCCCCTCGCAGATCTCCTGGTCCAGAATTCACTTTCCATCATCCCAACTGCTGCCGCGTCATTTGCGAATTTTACGAACCGTTGCTCCATCCCCGGCCACCGGCGGCTACACCCCGGCCAGGTCACGTGGGAGGGGAGGGGCAACGGCGTCCCCGGCACCCGAATTAGGGGGTCAAACTCGTCTGCGGTGACCCGGGGGCCGGGGTCGGCGGGTCCTGGGAACCGCCCTCCGGAGGAAGTGCGCCCGAGGGGAGCACGATCACCCCGCTACAGTTATCGGCCGCCGGCGCCCGCCGTGAAGGGGGAGGGGGGGGGGGGCCGCGGCGGGGGCGGCGAGCCCCCGGCCGGCCGGAAGAGCTGGGAGGGCGGGCTGCGGGACGTCTTGGGAGGATGCCGGTTGATGTCGGCGGGTGCAGAGTGGCGGATCCAAAGTGGCCGGGGCGCGCGCCACATTAGGCCGTTCACGAATTGTGATTTACGAAATATGCCAGTATATGAAATCGGAGTAAATGTGGGCTGTTGGGGGGGGGGGGGTAAACTGGAGTAAATGCCATTTGAAATGAGGCATAGGACGCTATTACAGCGTCGCTCACGGTATGTTTTACGCCTATCGCAATGCCGCTCTATGGAGGTGTTCTGTGCATAGCAATGGGTGAAAGGTCGGCAGGGGCTCTGCTGAAATGCGGAGCTAGAAGCAAGAGGGTAGTGACTCCAGCGTTCTCAGTTTGGTGCACGCATTATGCCTTAGTGCAACGCACATCCAACAGCACATTTTCCATCCCCCGCCCTGAAGACGGCCCATTTCTAGGCCCGCGCCTGTTCCAGCTTCGCCAAGACCGAACGAGCGCGGCTGATGCTCACCGCCGCCACTGAAGCGGCGTCAGAAGCCGTCGTCGCCGTCAGCGTGCCCGGCCGCGGCAGCAGACCGGCGTCCGCTCGTGAGCCCGCTCCGGATGACGCCGTCAGCGGCGGCGGGCCGCCGTCGCCGGCGACGCGACGACAGCCGACGCCGTCGCGCCCGACGGGGCCGCCGGCGCAAAAACGTCGCGCCGTCGCCGGCACGTGAGAACGCGCCGGTACCGACGGCGGGGCGGCGGCGGACGGCGCCGTTTCCGGCGCGGCGGATGTCGCGTCGGACACGCCTGAAGACGGCTACACGGCGTCGGCGGGCCCGGCGCGGGCCTGGCCTGTCCTGGCCTGGCCTGGCCTGGCGAGAGGGACGCGGCGCGGGTGAGACCCACAGGTGCCATCGGCTGCCCAACTGATTGGTGCTGCTGGTATTAGTCGGCTGCTGCTTCGGTGACTAGCCGTTTGTTAAGCTGACTGTGGGAGCAGCGCTCTTTCTACTGGCCGTGGAAACAGTCTCGTTTCTGCTGACCGTGGTCGGTCGTTTTATTTGGTATCATCATTGGTTGTGAGTGAGGAACCGCGCATCCAGGACAGGACAGATCGTGTGCATGCCGTCCAGGACAGGACAGATCGTGTGCATGCCGCAGAGCAGACAAGCTGACGGCAAGATCGGGTGATGTTCATCACGGGGTGAAGGTGATGGAGGTGAAGATCACAAAGGAATCGACGTGAGGCCACCTGGAGCCACGGAGGTGAAGCTGCTCTGGTGCTCACGATGCTAAAACATGCCGAATGAACGAAAATATTCCATGGCCCTGGAAAGAAGCGAGATGATAACGGACACGGATCTTGCGTTCGTGCACGGAAAGGAAAAACTGGCTGTTATGCGATTTAATGGAACAATGCCTCCCTTTCCTGCGATTTTAACTTCCGTTTTAAGCGACGTGGCTCGGAAGTTTGTGATGGTGTGTGGTAACGAAGGGGGCTATAGCAACGAGGAGAATAATGGAAACGGCTGTCGTTTGAGATGAACAACTCTCCATCGATAGGCGTGGGTGGGAGGAGGCAGCGAATTGATTTAATTAGGCGGCCTCACCATCACGACTGAGGTCACGGCTGGGAGGTTTCTATTTTTCGAGAACGACAGCTGTTGCAATTAAAGCCACTCGAAAACAACTTTGGTTCAGTCTCCAAGTCTTGATTTTGGTTCTAAACCAGCTGGCCGTTGGGATTATGTCAAATGCACAGTTCCAGAGGTTTGCTTTGGATTTGAAGCTTAACTCTCTGACTGAGCAGTGTCGACCCCAGTTCTTTTAATATGACTGGCTTGGACTGAATCATGATCACAGCTTATAAGCAGAGCTGACTGTGCATGTCTTACACCCACACCCAAGTGGCTGCCGGAGTGCTAAGCCGGAGTGCCGAGCCGGAGTGCCGTTCCACAGTACCATGAATGATCCCTTGCCGAGCGTCTGATCCTTGCTGATCCTTACGTCTGATCCTTGCTGACCGCTTTGCGGTCACGGCGTGACGCCCTCCCTTGAGCGTCGAACAGTCAGAACAGCAAGAACCGTTAGTCAAAAATCATACCGCTACAGAGCACGGAATCTACGGACGCGTGCTTGCCTCCAACCATCTCACCATGCATCAGCATGGCTCAACAGAGCTGGGCGGCCGTCTGCTACGCAGTGCTGTGGCTAGGAGCATGCGCACGGATGGCCGGTTTGAGCGCTCCAGGCGCTCGGGTGGTGGCTCCGTTTGAACTCCCGAGATATCAAAAAGTAAGAAAGCCATAGACGCCAAATTGTCAGCGACGGTATGCATATATGTGGACTCACTCGTGTCGAATTTCGAGGTCCATAAGTCATGACTCTTGTGTCACGTAAGGTCAAGCCAGGTCAAACTCTTGATCGGGGTTCGACTTGCCCTCAGATCTTTTCATGCAGCCGCTTTCACCCTCGACGCCTATTTTGAGCAAGAAGTCACTGTTTTTTTATTTCAGGTCAGTGACCTTGTTCGGCCCTCAAAAGATCACGACGACTAAAAACCTGAGACATTATTTGGATTTGTGAAATTACGTAAGTGTCAAGAATTACTCTTGGTGGCATTTTCCTAAAAACAAATAGTTTTTTAGGAAAAATGGGTCACTTTGGGTCAGTGACCTTCTCTGACCTTCATGAAGTCGAAATAAGACGCCTGTTTACGTCCCTGCGATGCAAATTGAAATGAGCACCAAAAGCTACGTCACAATGTAAAATTTAGGCGGAAAGAAAGTTCAGTTTCGTCTTCGGTCTGACCTTCATAACCAAGGGTCAGTGGAATCGGTCTTAATGCTAACTTAAATTGTCATCTAAGAAACTGTCCCGGAGAGGAGCAACTTCGTCAAACACTCAATTGTAGCATCAGATTGAATGCTTCCAGGAGAAGTGCCTTCGGTAAAAGCCACGGACTGGCGTTGACTTCCCCAGGTCAGCGATCTTACAAGGTAGATCTATTTTTTCACACGAAAAGTTCACTACTTACCTGTCTACAGCTTTACAAAGTTGTGTGCGGGTACACCATGCCATTCTGAATTTCTTCCGGGAAACAATTAGAGGCCAACGTGACTCTCGAGCGCGTGTTGATGTGTGGAACTTTGATGGCGATGGCAGTCTCTGAGGCCGGTAAGTGGAAAGGTGCAGCGAGAACACACCGATTAAACGCTGCCCAGAGTTGAGTTGTGGTGTTGCCACAGAACATTTCTCATTCGCGGTATTGTCCGGTAAATCATTAGTACTCTTTTGTTAAAAGCGATTTCAATGACATTTCGCCGCAGTCTAATTTATTTCCCACTTGAAATGCTCACCTGTTCCTCTGTGCACCAGCTGAACCCTAATATTCTCTGCCACTGTCCATCCCGCCATTGACCAGTGCCCCTCCCGTCACCGCAATAAATACCACCTAACCGGAGTCGGTCCGGCTGTCACGCGACAATTAGCCCCAGCGCCGGCCTCCCCGGGGCGGCCCATTAAACAGCAGTACCGCTGACCGCAGGCCCGCCCGCCCGGTCACCCGGACGTCCAAACGGGCCGGCCCCGGCCGATTTATCACCGGGGGCCCCTCGCGCGGGGGACGCGAAACCCGAGCCGGCCGCGCGCGCTGTGAGAAAGTCGCCGGCGGCCGCTCGCGCGCCCCCGGCGGGACCCCGGTGGGAAGGCCTTGGGCGCCTCCGCCGCGGGCGCATTCCGAAGAGGTTGTGTGATGGACGCTGCGGATCGGAGCGAGGTCCGTGGTGGTCTCAGTGGCGGCGTATCTTGTATGCAGCGACTTCTTTGCTAGAGATGCATGGGCGCTGGACTATCGGCATTGGCAGACAAGATATTTTACACGTGTTATACCGCAGCCGTGAATGTGAGATAATCTCCACGATCGTAAGGCACTGGTAGCGTATGCTATCTGTTCCATGCGATGAGGTTCGGCTGTCACCATGGCGACCCGTGCCGACAAAGTTATGGCATGCATTCCCCCATCGAATGTGAAGATTTTAGCTCCATTTCGTTTACAGATTTTCGGGCTTAAATTCATAAAATATTTGGTATTAGGTCTTGAAAAGTGATGACTCTTCCTGGCTTTTCCTTGCCGACATAATTGCAAACTGCAAGACTTTGATATCCTGGATGGCGGCTGTCGAACCCAGACAGGCTTTGGAAGCTGTGTTCGAGGAATTCCGTGCGCGCTCGTAACTCGGTAACGCAAGGTGGAATGGTTCCATAATCACAGGCAGGAAGTCTGATCTCTTTTCAGCGATGTTACCACGCGTTGCATGGCGACACATGAATGTTACTAGACCAAAGCCAAGAAAAAATGAGGGGACATGAGGATGTGGGAATATGTCACGCACGCAGAAGTCTAGTTTAGTTGTATAATATCATCACATGACAAGGGTGATTTTGACGTAGATTATATGTAGGCATTTCCTTTCAGAAAACGGACGTCAAACAAAGTTTCTTGGCGGACCAATATCTTTGTTTGATGAAGGTTAATCGCAGCACAAAATACAAAATTGTATTTTTTTTACAAAGGTGTGTATGAATACAACAGATGCCATTTCAGTTAACTTCTATCAAATCTCCATCATTTTGCTCGGAGTACTTAAGAAACAGTTTGAACGTGAATCTCAATTTGAAGATATACTAAATAAATTTACATCGCCAACTATAGGGGCTAAGGAGTACTTGAGCAATGTTTTCGCTAAGACTAACATGCGTCTCAGTTTTTTCGACCTATGCTGACACCAGCATTACAAATTTTGGTTTAAAAGCCAATCTTTAGAAGATACCGTGTGAAGCATCCGACAGTATGGTTATGAGATCGGGGGCTACATGTCAGGTTCTTGGCTCGGCTCTTGGCTCGGCCTCCCATGCGCACAAATCGACAATTCTAAGACCAACAACTATATAAAAATGGTGTGACCCCCATTCAAAACGCATGAGTTTTTAAAATGCCGGCATTCAATATGCCAGGAGGTCCTGACGACACGAATATATCGAGCCACCTTTCGGAGGCATGAAAAAATTCGGAGTTGTCGATACGATGAACTGGGCTCATTCGTACCTGTCAAGCAGGTTGAAGGCCTGAAAAATAAATTGTATATATTATGAAACACTTAACGTTTCGGGCAGAATGAACAGGCTTTCGTGTAAACACGGACAGGGATAGGAACGTAGGATATTTGCACGGTTTATCACAATGGTTGCCAATATTTTCTCCAACCAGTACTGCCTGACATATCTGAAGACCGTCATTTTAAAGCTCAGCATGAAAAAGTTTAATCCTCCCTTAGGCACGTGTTGTTACGTCTTTCCGAACATTATCAAAGGCTTGTGCGGACACAAGAAGTCCCTTATATTATGATCGTCATAAGGTCATTCTATCCCATTTTGCCAAAACCCTCGTCGATCAAACGTAGATTGTTCGCTCTCAAGGTGCCCTTCAGAAAGCCCGGATTCACCTCACCATCCGGCGGTCAGCCCCTACCCCCCCCCCCCCCTCACAGTGACCGGCGGAATCGTGCCCCAGTGGCCAGGCTGGCCAGGCGGCGGCACGCTATTCACCCCACTGGCTCGACCCCTCAGAGCCATACAGCGTTTTCATAACTTCACACGGGTCAACAATGGGGGCCAGCCGGCGGCCCGACGCCGCCGGGCCGCTGGACGGGTGGAGGAGACGGGGAGGAGGGGGGGGGGGGGGGCGACGTGGGGCGCTCGTGGCGCGCGCCATCACGTGAAGAGTACTCTGCCGGACTGACAACGCCACGACCGCGCTCCGGCCTCCTCTGCCCCTGTGAGAGCGTTGTTAGCGTCGTTGAAAATGCGTATGAGAACTACATGAACAACGGCCGGCTTTTAATATTTTGCATCAAAGAAGCCTCTTTATTAAGCTATTGGTGATTGAAAGTGGAAAACCGTTTCCCTGGAAGAATCATCTGAAGCCGATCAAGTTCGGAACAAAATAAACGGGAAAAAATTCAGTCTAAGGCCGGTGAACCTGGGTTTTCTATAGAAAGGAGTTTCAACTTTCTCTTTGTACGTTTCGAACTCGCACGTCAAGGAAAGACACATGGCCAATTTCATCCTCCTCCATCTTCCTAAGTTTTATATCAGAGTATTGAAAGTGAGATGGGTAAGAAATTGACCAATGTCCGATCAGCACCGAAACAACAGAAATGAGTTGTCAATATATCGTCGATAGAATGCTACTCGATCGTCAGGTGGCGGCCGAACCCGAATATCCAGTACTTTTTGTGAAAGCACATAAAGATGTTGGCAAAGTGAGTTCGAAGTGGAAGTCCCATTCCCATGCCTTAATTCTGCTTATACAGCCTGTCATTAAAAACAAAGGGGGGAGTTCATGACAGCGAGTTTAGGAGAGAACGAAAACAAGCCGCAGTAAAGCCCATGAACGTAGAGCAGGACTCAAACTGTTCACGCAAATGACCATCGTTTCTTTTTAGCGGAATATTTGCGATAGAAGTCTCAACACCAAAGCTTGCCATAACCGTGCGCTCCGAAAACTCATGCTGTGGGATTTGCTGTGTGAATTAAACATAATAAGTCTGAAAGTATTAATTTGTGCTTAAAGGTGTTAACAATGGTATAAGCCATTCGGGTAGTTTATTGGAGGGCATGCCACAAGCCGAGAAATTGACCTTAAAGGAACAGGGAGCTTGCAAACCTTGGAAGACCATACAGGATAGCAAAAGTTTTCCGTACGCATGATGCTCGCTGCAGATTTCATCAGTGATCATTTCAAGTCCCTTGATCTTGTTCAGGAGTAGATCAATCCTATCCTCTACCTGCCTGATAGATTTCAATGCTGGTTCTCGAACTTTCACAAACTTTGATCAGTTCCTGATGATGAAAAGCTTGTTTCGAGGTTTGACTGTTTTTCATAACTACCCCTCCCTTTGTCAGGCCTGGAAACAATTATAACTTTGTCAGAGGCAACTGACTTTAGCGGGGTAATAGCCGTACGAAAAACAAAATTGATGAAAACACTTGAAGGCTAAGAGTCACAAAAAATATAGACAAATTAGCACACTGACCTGTTGCTTAACACTTTCAAAATTGAAACGGTTTAGCAGCGGTAATTCACTCAGTGCGCGAACTATGTATGTCCTTGACAGGCTTTCCGTCGCCACTGTCCATGGGGCAGAAAAGTCATCGCACTACTACACGGGAAGAGTTCAGGCTGCTGATCCACCGGACACCAACACCACCTAAGGAGAAGAGGAAAGGCATATCTAGATTGATGAAGGCTAACTTATCGATACTGATGCGTCCACGTATAGACTTGGAATACAGTAATAGCGGATCACGAGCCCGAGTTTTGCAGCCCTCAGACCTGCGAGGACATTTAACGGCTAGCGCCACCTATATCACATGTGAGCGACCACAGCGTCACCTATCTTATAAGGCAGGTTATCTGGGCCATGACACTGAGGTGATATACGTGGACATGCACAAACGGGGCAGTTTGGAACTAGTAAAGAAAACACTCATCGTGCGCATGAACATAACCACTGCTGCACAGTATGTGACAGAGTTTTCTACCAACCTTGGCCTCTCTACACCTGGGTAGGTAAACGTTTCAGTTCAAAATTTGCATCATCTGCTCCCACAAAATACAACACAAAACGCTTAGCCTGATGTTTCTTGTTGGGTTTAGAGAAAATAGCATCGATTTCATTTGATTAATTTGTATTTGCATGTAAATTGTGATGCTGAAGGTCTTTTGGTGGGGTAATGCGAGAGCCTATTATTACAGCATTACATCGAAAGCATGTGTGTGTGACACTATAGCCGTGCTACTTCCGCACTGTTGTTGTTGCAGAATGGCTGCAGAGGACTAACATCGCACATTATATGCCTCGATTTAAACTTAAGTGAAATCAGCTGAGCACGATGCTGACCCAAGGGCTATTTTAGTTTTTTTTTTAAGTTCACTGCTTTTGGTTTAAGTTTTAAGCGTGAGCTTACTTACAAGGTACATCTATTATTTTGATATCACACGATCCGCTATTCACTCTTCTACAGCTATGCAAAATTTGGTTTCGAAAAGTGCTTTGATTTATTGCACAACTTATTCGGATTGAAATAAATCAAAGGAGATGTTGTAACTTAACCATTCGTAATGGAATCATGTAAACAAGCAGAGCTATCGATTCCATTAGCTGTTTTGAGATTGTAGCACATTTGTTTGCAAGGTATTGATTCGTCTCCATCACATTCACAACAGCAATCGGATAAATCGCTGCTACCAAAGCACATGATCGTTGGTTGCCAGCACGAGCATAATTTCTTGAATGCATTTTTGCGTCTAGTGTGCTAGTCAATCGTACTATGCTTGTAACAACTATAAAAGGGTAAAAATTGCCTTAGCTTTTGATTTAGTATTCGTTAACTAGTATTTGATGCATGCACATAAACCAAGCTAAAACACCAACCAGCCTTCATTTGGCTTCCGCGACTTTTCGTTCAATCGACTGATCAGTCACGTGGAGGAATTCACCTGTATTGCCTGGTGGCTGCTGCACGTCATTGTGGTGTGCGGGGCGGCGGTGGTGTTGTAGCGGCGCTGCAAGGTCTGCTTTTTCTAATGAGACTCATCATCTCCGTTGCTGCGCTGAAATGGGTCGATAGATAACCGAAACCTTGGTAAATGCTGCTTTATCGGGCTTGCAAGTGATTGCGGAGGAATTCGGGGGTGCTATGTGTGGGCCAAAAGTTCAAAGTATGATAAGAATCATACTGATCCGCCATTACGAGTCCGCTAAAATCCGCTGTAAATCTCCAGTCGTTAGGTTGAAATTCGCCTAGGTGAAGATTTTTACCAACTGCACAACAATTAACGCATAATAATCAGGTTCATTGAAAACGACACTAATGCATCACCAGAAAACAGGGATATTACATGATTTTACCTGCAAATAATTGTAATGGTAATGTTATGACAGTGGTGTTCAGACACGTGTTTGGGGATACATCTTTCGAATCATTTGTGGCATGACTGAGAAATGAAAACAATTGGACACACCTGTGTCTGAGTGACGCTGATGTGTCGAGGGTAGCTGTTTAGGTGTTGATCATTGCTGGAGGGTATGTTAAGCAATGCTACGCAAGGCTTTGTTGCGATGGACCTTTTCCCATCTCTCATAGTTCTTGAAAACTAGTTTGGTCGTTCTGTGGCTCCTCCCACCTCCTCAAAGCTACTCAAGGCTCGTCGCTAATCTCCTACAACCTCCACGGAACTGAAATGAGACTGTGGCAGACATTAGAGACGCAGTTTATTCATGTGTTTTGTTGTGGCTCGATGCGTTATCAGATAATAAATACAACGGACTAGTGTGCAAATCGATTCACATAAATGTTTGTCTAAGCAAGTTTTTCAAGTTTAATATTCATATCATTGTTTTGTTGTAAACATTTATCATGTTTGATGATGTTTTCAGTAACCACGATGTCCGAAGTCGTTCGCAGTCAGTACGCAAAAACTAAGTTGCAGTAGGTAAGGTAAGGCTTTCTTTGGAGTGTTTTGGTTCAGTTTGACTCAGTTTTGTTAAGTTTAGTGAGGCTTATGATCAGGCTCATGTTCAGGTTAGTCTCTGTGCCTGACTGTACGAGCTGTACAGCCAGGGCATACACCGTCCGTGTAACGTGCTCGACACCGATCAGAGTAGAGCACCATGCCAGAGCCCAGCAGCTCACTACGTAACGAGCCCGTCGTCACCAGCCATGTGTATACCCTGGGCACTTGATGTCCGCTCGAAACTTCGGTGAAGCCAGCCTGTTTACCACATAGGACTTCTAGCTTGTCGGCGCAGACTATAGACCACGGCGAGACGACAATGCGGAGTCCGGTTCCACCACTGGCCAGCTTCCCGGACGTTCTCGACTGGCCCGCTCCTTGGGAGTACGGGGTCTGGAGCGGCGCGGTGCGTGGATAGTTCAGATGGAGCCGAGAGCTCGGGGGGGGGGGGGGGCGGCTGTGGCTGACAGCGATTGTGGATAGTACTGCTGCCATGGTCGGTGGTGGGGAGGGGGGCTGTGGCTGACAGCGCTTGATGATAGTGCTGCTGTCATAGTCGGTGGCCTGGGGGAGGGGGGGGGGGGGGGGCGTAGGGATTGAATGGTGAAAGATGACCCAACCCGCTCCCAAAATATGCCAATAAACAGCTTTCTCTCCGGATTGTGCCCACTTCTTTTCAGCATTGTGGTTGGGGTGGGGGGGTGGGGGGGGGGGGCTGAAGCCCAAAGCTGAATAGGAACTACACCCCTGCTATGGCTCCGTGAATGTAACAGTGCAGGCCCACCGCGTGCGGTCCGCGGGATCGTCGATTGTCGTCCACCGCCCGCGCCGGCTGTAGTTCGCCGTGGAGTGTTCACCTCCGGGGAGCACGAAGTGTCATGTTGGGAGTGACGACGATGACATCGGCCAGTACCGTGCGGAAAGAGAAGGCAAAGAGCGTAGGGGAGTACAAGCGTCGAGGTTCGTATTGTAGTTGGGCTGAAGACAAAATAAGCATCTCCCCGCGATTGATTTTGTCGATCATTCTTTCGTCCACTCTGATGATGTGCTGTGCTGAACTCTGCCGCCCTCTTCTTTACCGTCCTTTCCTGTCCATGTCAGCTTCGTTCCTCCCCGAACTTATCTGGACTGCTGTTCTATCCCAGGCTGCCGATAGTGTGGTGATTGACGCGTTAACGCTACATTGATAGTGTAGTGGTCTACCTTAACCACCGCACGCCTGGGAAACCAGAGATACAGGACGGAAAACACGATCCCGTTTTTTCTGTGTACCTCATGGCCATCTGTGTGACTCTCACTAATATAGCCTGTAGAACATTCAGTTTTTGTAAACTTCCAATTCAGATGTCATCTTTAGTTCAGGTTGTCTCCTCTAGATTCCAGTCTCACCCCTTCAGTTCTGATGGTCCCCGCGATCTCAGAGTCGTGATTGCGGCCATGCCCAAGATAACCAACAATTATTTCACAGGACGTTATCAAACATGTTTCTCAATGCCTCTTAACATTTTGCATATGGTGGTTTCCTGACTCGTGCTTGTCCTGCTCAGTTTTGCTGACATAGCGACAGCATCTGTTTCTTCAGGGAGGGACTAAACGGCCGACCAAACCTGTAGACAGCCCCAAGCTCCGAGCCATAGACGTAGGAACGTTTCAACAAGTGGGGGATGGGGAAAGCTCAGGACGTACTTCAGGAACTTTTTCTGGAAAGCAAGCCCGACAACTGTGGGGGGGATAGAGATGGAAGTCGTCATTGCTTTTATTCAAATACCATGGTTGCTATGCTAGATACGCATCTTGAGTCGTTTCTCATTGGAGCACGATCTTGCCTATTCAACTCATCTATGTCATTCAGCAATGAGGCTACCCAGCTTCCCGAGATTATTCGCCCATTTCAACATTGTCTTTCCTGGGGAGGCGAAATTCCACGAGTGGGTAGGCATTTTGGATCATTGGGAGGCATCTGCCTGCACAGGATAGATGCCAAAATACGCCCTGGACATTGGCTGGTGAAAATTTTGGAAGTGAGTCGATGTCTCACAGTGCAGCAACTTTTTCAACCGCTTTCATTTCGCTGGCTGCTTTTCAATAGATCAGGCTTGCCGCAACATTTAGGGCAGAAACGAACTCGGTAGTTTGAAACTGCCAAAAATAGTGTGACAGAAGCCATAAAACTGGACATTCTCCTTTAAAAATCATGCCACAGAATGAGGGCCTATCTATCATATGTTTCTTATCTGGGCCCTGCTCCCGTCCGTCGTCGGCGGCCACTGCCCTGGCCCGGCTGTCTCCTGCATGACTGACTGCGAACTGATTGTATGGCTGCTTTGTTTCGTATTGCTGGATCGGCATTACTACTACCTGCTGTGTAAAACATATGTTGAACTCCTACAACAGTATCTTTTTCGAATTAGCTTCCCTTGCGCCACACCACCGCAGGAAGGAGCCTCCGGAAATCAGCCTGCTTTAAGAATGAATGGGCCCAATGGACATTTAATTGCCCATCATTAAGCGTAGACGACTTGATCCTCTTTTATGTGAAGGTAGTGGCGTAGCCAGGGGCTTGCCAAGGGCCCTGGCGTAGCCAGGGCCCTTGGCAAGCCCTTGGTTCACAAGCATGGGGTTGACAAAAACTTGCAAGCACGGGGTTGACAAAAGCCCCTTTTGTGGTGACCCCCCCCCCGAAAAGTCCCCGAGTATAGCTTGCTTGTAAGCAAGGGACACATTTTTTTTCCTTTTTAGCATTATTTTACCTGGCAACCAGAACAGAATCGAGAAGCCACCATGAGATCAATTCTGTTTGCATTTTGAAGTCAATAAACTGCAGAAATCAGGTGTTGAACGAGCGCATGTAATAAATCACGGGCCCCCAATTTACAATGATTTAGTGGACTACTTATAAACCAATAGAACCCAGAAGTTTGTTATAATTTTCTATCTGGGTTCTACGGACATTAAGAACATTGCAAAGGTAGATTGTAGATCGATATGTTTGATTCCTGATTCGAGGATGAAAACTCGATTGCAGATCGAGTGTTCAGCAAAGTGCATTAACATGGCCAAGCCATGGTTGTCTCCGCGGGCCGCGCAGCGTCGTCACAGCAGCTAATGTTGAGTTGTGGCCAACGGGTGGACGAAATGCTAATGCTTCTGAAAAAGTACCTTTGAACGCTTCAGGACATGAAATCTTACATTTAGAAGGCAGTCTGGGTGTAATTCCACATGTTCATGTTCAACTGGGGGCATGTTCAGGCCTTTTGATGTAATCTGTCAGACTAAGCCGCCTTCAAAAATGAACGTTCTCAGGGAAGCATGGAATGGCCTTGTTCGTTTTCCTAAACTCATTTGGACCCACCTTATTCAACAATAATGAGACCACTTGTTTCCTTCCGGGTAAGGGTCCGTTGAGTAGAGCACCAGGGGTACGTTACCGTTTCCGGTCAACGGCTGAAGGGCTATTCCGTCCCTGCGCGAAGTGTCTTTTGGCTGCCATTCTGGCGACACGGTGCGGTCTCCTAGTCGATCCGAAGGCCACTAGAAGGAAATATCATATCACATTGTTCCCCTTCCTGACACGGGGGCCTTCTGACTCGCGCAGTCGGCCCCGGATCAGCACAGGAACCGTCAGTGAAGCAACAACATTCCTGATTGCCGCAGGTGTTCCAATAATTGTCACATATACCCCAATTCCATGTTTTTCTGTGTTCTTCCCAGATACTGAGGACTCCCTGGACTTAGGTTGTAGATGAAATGGGGTCCCAAATTTGTATCAACATGGCTAATTCATATTCGTCTCAAAATGTTTAAGGTTCAGTAAGAACTGGTCACTGATAAAACTATGTAATATGGTTTTTGAACATGCTCGCAGGTCACAGCAACAACAGCCTCGACGTCCGGCGTTGCAGTCTCCATAGGCCGCGCGTCATAGGCCCTGTGGTTGTGGCACTAAGCGATGGCCAATGAGCGGACGAAAAATATTTCATCTTGAAAGATCATCTTGAGGAAAACGCCGAGTGAACAAGGTAAATCTGCATTATGTGTAATGTGGTGCAAAGCTAAACACAACCTTAATCTGAAAAGTGGGGACCCAGTTTACATTGCTGGTCCCCCACCTTGAAAAGTGGGAGGGGGGCATGGCCCCTGGCTCAATCTGTTCCTACACCCATGCCCACCGTTGGACGAAAATGACAAAGCTTCTGAAATAATTACCTTTAAACACTTCAATCAATTAGTAATGCAAGTCATGTGACGTAATTTTGAGTATGCGACCCTCGCAAATTTTAGTACCAAATCATCCGACGCGAGGTGTTGCGGTTCCGTTATGCCGCGCGGCGTTGGCACAGCAGCTAATACTGAGCCGTGGCCAATGGGTGGGCGAAAATGATGGCGCTTCTGAAAGAAGTGCCTTTGAACGCATCGGGGCATCAAGCCTGACATTTAGAAGGCAGTCTGGGCCATATTTCACGCGCGCGATTTTTAGACTTATGATAAGGACGAATTGGCACTAGAAGACCTTGGCCTGGGGCGGTTGCTCCCCTCGCGCGCTCCATCGCACGGCTCCGATCGGCGGCTATTCGTGTGGCGCGAGCGCGATGTCAGTGCGTGCCTAAGCCAGGGCCCATGCCGGATATAGGCTGCAACAGCATAATGCGGTGAACGGAAGGGATTTCAGCACACTCTCATCAGCAGACCGTTGCCCGAGGCGTCAGAAGTCGGTGAATCCTCCAATGGCTGCAACTGGTGAGTCGCTCGCTGGGTCAAACCTGGGAGGATGGAGACAGCAGTATGTTGTTTTGACCCTGACCAAACGACTAATAAGACAAGCCAATCTCACAAAACACGCTAAAAAGATTGAAACCAGCGAGGTGAGACAGCACCAGAAGAGGTCAAGAGACTCGCACGGCTCATCTAGTGAGAGTTTGCTCGCGTCCAAATTTGACGAAGTTGTGAACTTGATCAGGCAAGAAGATGTCACACATCGCGAAGCAGTTTTGACCGAGATCAGGAAAGAATTCTTGCTGGCCGTAAAGAAATACGGAAACGAAGCTAAAAGCTGTCAAAGCCAGACTAGAACAGAAAGTAGCGGACCTAGAAACGCATGTATCCGAACGAGAAGACCTGGTGGAAAAACTCAACCACCAAGTGAGCGCCCTCAAAGCCAGTCATCAGGAACATGCAAGCTGAAGCGGAGCTCAGAGAAATGCAGTGGAAGTCGCCCGAACTCATTTTGTCGGGGGAAGTCGGTTCCCCTGGAGCCTCGACCTGGCTCCGCCACTGACGGTCGCCCGAGGACTTGAGGCAAGCGACCTGTGACGTCATGCGGCGCACGTTCTCACGGGCGGAGGCAGACCCGGCGAACTGGTGGACGTTCGCCGTACTGGCTCCAGGGCGCTGCTCTGCAGGTTAGCCCGCACAGATCCTGGCGCTCTAAGACATTACCTCTATGAGAACAGAATGCTGCTAAAAGGTAAGCGGGAGGACAGTGAGCTGTTTATAAGTGAGAGTCTGACGGGGCGCGGGCTGTCCGTGTCACCACGCAAGGGATGTCATAGACGGTGCCCCAGCTGGCAAGAGGCCGCTCACTCGTCTTTCCAGGCGTTCATAGACTTTGTGTGTCTCCGTTTTTTCAGGCTTTTGTGCCCCATTACTTGTATTTAAACAGCTCTGAAACTGCTTTCACCTTTAGTCATTTAACAATCTTTTGTGTCAAATCCGTTATGGTCTGAACTGCTACTAGCATTAACATGCGTGCCTCGTACAATTTGCACACCCAGTCACTCAAGGTCTCATTCTCCATACTCTGTCACACTCCGTCCCATATCATAATCCACGTTGCAGGGTCAACCAGTCCCAGATGCGAACGCAGCGGAACCAGACAGACCATGTGGAAAGGCGCGCCCCTTAAAGTCGTTGCATTAAACGTTAATAGTTTAAGAGTCGTGAATAGCGATGTGCCGAAAAAAGACGCAAGATGTTTCGTGGCTAAAAAAACAACGGGCACATATTTTCTTCCTGCGAAAACCCATTCAGTTCAGTCGATGAAGTGATCTGGCTGAACGAGTGTGGAGGTGATGGATGCTTTTCTCACGGTGACAACAGGAGCGAGGTGTTATTTTAACCCCGCTTAGAGGTGATGTTAAACAGACCCGGAAGTGCGCCGAAGGTCGATCCATTATACAGCAGGTGGGTATAAACGGGATAGAGCTCACTCTCGGCTGTATACACGGTCCAAATAATCATACAATTGTCCCATTAGAACACTTTCCGGACCAATGTGACGAACTGAACATACGACACACTATCATAGGAGGTGACTTTAACTCTTACTTCGATGCGAAGTTAGACAAACAAGGTACACGGCAAAGTGAAGCAAACAATCGCCGGAGCAAACAACCGGTCACACAGTATATGGCCGAACATGATTTGACTGTCATATGGAGAGCTCTAAACCCAGACTTAAAATAGTTCACGTGTCATAGACTTAACCCTGCCAGGAAATCAGGGGTTGGCTTTTTCTTAATAAGCGCATCTTTAACGGAAGAAGGCTGTCCAGCTTTGACATCAATTGTAGACGCCTATCTGTCTGATCATTGCATGTGTGATACTACTGTCACCGTAGGTCACGTGATAGCTGGGAAATCATTCTGGAAATTCAACAATTCCCTGCTGAGTGGCGACACGTTCGTGACTCGAACTAAGTCAAAAATTACAGAAATAATAACTGACAATGAATCCGAAGAAATACCAATGATCACACTTCTTGCAACTGTCCTTCGTGTTCTAAGTGGCTGGATCTTACAATATGCTAGGCATAGAAAACAGGAAGTCGAACAAAGACTCATGGAAATAGAGGCTCAAGTAAACAGCGCGATGAACACGGACTTACGGATTGAAGTAGTTGCTGAGCTTAAGAAGAAACGTGACAGTTTGATTACCACACTGACTAAAGTAACATGTTCGGCTGCAGAACCAACTGGAGACAGTTCGCAGAAAAGGGCATTAAATATTGTCATGCCCTTAACATAGACATTAAAGCTAGAGCTTACCGAGGAAGGAAATGAATCAGGTGGTCTTAAGAAAGTGTTAGAGAGTCGTACGTACTTCGAGGCGCTATATGCCCCCGACCAAAACCTAAACGTACCTGCACAATTTTTAGACGGCGTAACACGCCTGGACGACCTTAGAGCATCGTTCTGCGAGGGTCAGCTGACTGTGGACTAATTAGAAGCAGCGCTTCTCTCGATGAAAATCTCAACGAATCCGGGTCCAGATGGATTTACCGTACCGTTTTACAAATGTTTTGGCACGACTTAAAAAGGCTCATTTCTTCTGCTATGATTGAAATGTTCAATGTAGGAACTACTCCGAATATCATTAAGTGCAGCATAACTGTATTAATACCGAAAAGGAACAAAGATCAAAGGCAAATGGAGTGCCTTCGGCCCATCAGCCTGAAGAACGTTGAATACAAAATATTAACAAAAGCTTTGGCACGAAGATTAAATGCAGTAATGAATGAAATAATAAACGAAGATCAGACAGAGCTTCTTCCGGGTAGGTTTATAGGCGAAAATGTGCGGCTAATTATCGACATAATTCGGTACGCAAAGATTCACAATACGCCTGGATTGGTACTGTTCTGCGATTGGCATAAGACATATGACTCAGTGGACTGGGGTTATCTGAAAAGTGCCGTCAAAGCTCTAGGTTTTGGACCTACAATACAGAAGTGGAACAAGTTGATATATGATCAGACTGGAGTCACCCGGAGCAGTGCTCACGTGCAGATAAACGGCCATCTGTTAAAGCCGTACGTGATAGCCAAAGGCCTTCGTCAACGATGTCCACTCAGCTACCTACTAGTCCTGATGTCAATTGAGCCTTTGGCACGTAAAATCAGGAGCTGTAGCGACATTAACGGGCTTACCATCGGTGACGCAGGAATAAAGACTTCAGCCTATGCCGATGATACAGCTATTATTATGGATGGTTCCGATCAATCCTTTAGGGCATGTTTTAAGTATCTGGATGCTTGTCGAGATGTGTCAGGCCTATCCCTGAACAGACAGAAGACGCGAACGGTCTGGAAAGGTCAGCTCGAAACCGAGCAGGTGACATTTGTCCAGATATTGAAATATCGTGGGAGCGTAACTCAATAGATTACCTTGGAGTAAAACGTACCCCGATATGCGAAGACCTGGGAAATATTAATTATCCGGAAAAATAGAAATATTGAAAACCAAGCTTAACGCATGGTTTGGGCGTGGCTTGACTGCATACGAGAAGGTGCGTGTAATAAGGTCAGAAGCTCTCTCGCAACTTATGTATCTAATGACTGTCCTAGAAAAGCCAAATTATGCGTCCTTAACGAAAATAGAAACAATAATATCCCAGTTCACTTCGAAGCGATCTCGAGATAGGATTAAACGGTTGGTGATGAAAAATTGTCTTTTCGTAGGAGGACTGAGGGTTCCCGACCCATCAGCAAAGGCGGACAGTCTTAAAATGGCCTGGATAAAGAAGTTGCTTAATCCAGAGTACAACACCAAATGGAAGAAAATACTGCAACACAACCTAAATATAAATGTCTTAGTATAATTAAATACACTGCGATACCAATCCTAAAAAATGCTGATTTTCTAGATGGATGTAAGACGGATGTTTTGATCAGAAGCGTTAATTGCTTGGATGCAAATCGTGCACTCGCTACAGCACAGACTCTCAGGAGCAAACACTGGCCAAAGTCATATGGAATAACACTGATATGAACCTGGAACAGAATGTATCATTGAACAAGCAGCAACTGATCCACCGTTCAGTCGTTCAAATACAAGACCTTTACAACCACCAGGACCGAAAGCTCCTTAACGCAGACCAGTTGTAAATGCATTCCGGATATGGGGCATTTCTTACATGACAGCCTATACTGCACGCTATACCTCGTTCTGGAAAGGAAGTGCTCGCCCAGGAAAATCCCACCAATGCAGTCCTTCCATGCGCTTGTGAGGAGATAAGCAAGTGCGTGGGAACAGCGAAGTGGGGATATAGTGCGCTCCTATCCTCGGCTCATGTTTCTCTAACGGACAAGGCTCAGACAAAATGGGAACTTAGGCTTGAACCTATGGGGCAAGAACAAGGGACAAAAGCACACAAAAAAGCACACAAAGGGACAACGAGGGACGTGTGAGCCATATAACCGAGGTTTCTTTGGGTTTATTCAAAGGTACTCCGATGTAGAGAGGCATGTGGCTGAGAGGCACCGACACAATTCACACTTATAACCAGACGTGGCCTGTGATCTTGGAGAGACTGGCTGTGCTCTCATCTGGTTGTGCGGCGCGTTAACGGAGGGTCACTTATATCGTGTAGATGAGGCAGTTAGCGATAAACCACCGTTAGTACCGGGCACATTGCCGCTGGTGTTCGATTGCGTATGCGCATGAGGAAGTGTGTTAGTGTCTATGCTATCGGTCTGCATGCCGTCATTACCGGTGCCGATTCTCCGCCATGGCCGTCTGGCTCGGCCCTTCGGAGGGAGCTGTGGGACCGGGCTGCCGGCTGGGGGTGTCGCTGACTGTTCTGCCCTGACACCTAGCGGAGTCTGCAGCTGGCCGGCTCGCGCGCTCGCGCGACCGGCGGACGGCGTATGTTGCTCTGCGGTGGTTGCCGCGGTGGCTCGCGGGGCGGCGCCCGCTGCACCAGGTGACGTTGTCGCCACCCGGGGCGCCGTGCATGTCATTATGTGGCTGCTCGAATTCAAAACAAGTAGAAATGCACACGTCAGGATGCTTGAGTATTAACAAAATGTGATCGAGCTTTAAAAAATCTCCTTGAACGTAGGTTGTGGATAAAATGGGGCCGCAAATTTGCAGTAACATGGCCAGTCCATGTTCGTCTTAAAATGTTCAAAATTCAGTCAGAATTGATTACTAATAAAAACTGTGTAATGTTGTTTTGAACATGCGCGTCCGCGAGCCATAACAACAGCATCGATGCCCGATGTTCCAGTCTTCATTGGCCGCGCGACGTTGGCCTGCGGCCGTAACACTAATCGATGGCCAATAAGCCAAGGAAAAGATGACGCACCTTGAGAGAGATGGCTGATGAAGTAGGTAAATCGGCACATATGTTAAATGTGGTGCAAAAGTAAGCTAAACGCAACCTTAATCTGAAAAGTGGTGGGAGGGTGGCGGTCAACACTGCTGACCCCTGACCTGGAAAAGTGGGGGGGGGGCATGGCCCCTGGGCCCCTGTTCCTACGCCCATGCTCCGAGCCTTTGACACCGATTGATAAAAAACTTAACCATTCGATGCCGCCTGGTCAATAGCCTATCCTGTCCAGAATATAGTGACCTTAGTTCAGGTCCAAGATCTCCAAGAGCGGCCGAGACCACCTGAAATTAGCTTGCTTATATTCACATGCGGATCGGTGCCATAGGCTCGGAGCGTGGGGTTGTCTGCAATCAATTTGGGGGTTGGGGGTTGGCCGTTTTTGGTGACATTTGACATGACCCAAGGTTGCCATGTTCTGGAAAGAATAGGGTATCGACTATGGCGCATCGATTGATGAAGATTTCATGGTGGTCGGTGCCAAAGGCTCCGAGCATGCAAATTTCTGTAGCAAGTTTCGATGGTTTTGGTCGTTGTTGGTTACTTTTGACCTGATCCAAAAGGTCACCATGCTCTGGAAAGGATAGGATATTAACCATGGCGCATCAATTGGTGAAGGTTTCATGGTGATCGTGTCTTAGGTGTAGAGCATGAGGCCGTCTGCAAACCTATTTTTCGTGTCTTTTTTGGTATGATTGTTGACCTTTGGCCTGCCCCAAGGTCACCATATTCTCAAAAGCATAGGCTATCAACCAAGCGGCGTCGAATGGTGAAGTTTTTATATCAATCAATGCCATGGGTTCGGAGCATGGAACTGTCAACAGGTTTGGTCAGCCATTTCGACCCTCCTGTTTTTCACGCGAGCCACTTCTGTATTGCATGCGTTTCAATTACACCAGCCAATTTTGCGTGTACACTGGTAACTGCCTGGAAGCAGAGGAGAAAACTTCTCAAATTTGGTAGCTTTGCAGCGCATTTTCCCGAAATGCATTTGTGTTGGCAATTTGACGCGTCAGGTACATTTATAACTTCCAAACAAACTGCGGTTTTCGGGCATCGCGTGACGGCGCCTGTAGTCACGCGTGTTGCGGTTGTGGGGCTTGGCGGCAGCTCTCGGCTAGCGTCGATGTAAGCTGAGGGATGGTTGAGTGAGTGGTTGCCTGTGTGATGTCTCATAAGTTTTTCACAACACGGTTTCGATTTTTATCGGAGAATCAAGTGTGGCATAGGTGGTTTTTATTCTGGAGATTACATTACCTCATTCAATGTTTGGTTGTGCATGAGCCAATATTTGAACTTTGCCCTTATTGATTATCATCCATGTTATGCCTTAGTGAAGTTGTCTTACACTTTTAAGGGAATTCAGGGCTCAATAAACATGATGAGTGCCATTCTGGGTGCTCATACTTCCTTATTGGTCTGCTGATCAACCTCTACCAATATGCTTGCCAAGCTTACCAGTATGGCCTATGTCTGTGGTGGGAAAGGATGTGGACTTACCCACAAGTAGCTTGAGGCTGTTCAGTCAAAAATTGAACAAAAAATCACCAATTTAAGTGTATGTCTGGTGTTGAATGTTACAGACTGGCCTGCATGCTGCATGTTGCTTTAGTTATGTACAATGGCAAAAATTATGCAATGTGCTAGATCAACTGCCATCAGCTTGGTTCCAGGATATGTATTAGTTCAATCCTACCTTGTTCTTCCTTGCAGATGTGAGTGTCATCTTTTAATTTTGATACCCAGCTGTGATGTCACAATAAAGCAGATCATGGTATCTTTTGACATCAGTGACATGATCAAAGTCAGATAAGTGTCATAAGAGTTGGTAGGGGCTAGCCATGTGGACATTATTATAACATCACAAAGCATTGTTCAAAAGCACATTTGTAAGATGTCATAACTTGAGGTAAAGCATGCAAGCATGATTATGTAGAGGTTTGGAAAAATAAACCCTACAAAATCAACAGTGTTATAAATTATTATGTGAAAACAAAGGATTATGGTGGTCTGGGATACACTTTGGAAATAAAAGCCATATATTTGTGTTCCGTTTATTGGTACGGACATTTATGAATGGACAGCTGCTACAGTCTACTCAAGTCATGTGTTTTTGTTCTCTGATGACCAACCAATGTGGTGTCTATCCTCGCCATCCCTCTTGTAACCCAAGAAGAGCAATGTCTCCGCTTTGCAGAACAGCAGTGCTGTGCTGGTCATGTAATGTAAGGATGACTAGCATTCCTGCATCTTGTTGTCTTTTCCTGCCTCATGGGTTACAACTATGTGTATTTGGAAAATGCTGGCTTTGTACTCCACTTTTCAGTACCTAAGTTGGCAGACAGTTTGAAATTTCTCACTTCCCATAGCAGATTAATGAAGATTGGTCCTGAAAAGCTGTTCATCAGTGAGTGTGGTTCTTTACTTTTTTTTCTCACTTTTTTTTCTCACTTCCCATAGCAGATTAATGAAGATTGGTCCTGAAAAGCTGTTCATCAGTGAGTGTGGTTCTTTATTAAAATGTAATTCACATTTGACCACATGTGAAAGCAGAGTGTTTGGGCCATCAACAATATATTCATTTATATCTTGGTCCATTGTCCAGAAACAAACATGAAACATCACAGGGTGTCATAGGTAAACATACACACCAATCCACACCAACCCACTCATGCAACAAATGAATTTGACTTGCTGGGGAGGTGCAGTGGTGACAGATCCTACTGAAGTGTATGACTGCTCATTCATAAGGTGCTGCATTGTGGAGAGAGGGGCTGAGGGGACATGACCCTGCTGATTTTCACAAAGTGTCATTTTTACCTCAAATATTGCCTCAAAATAAATGTTTTTCATGTTTTCCCTCCCAAAATGGCATTTTAACTCAGGCTGCCCACAGCAGGTATCCTTCCAATCAACATAACCCTAACTCTCCCCCCCCCCCCCCCCCAGTCTTAGAGATATGGTTATAACTACGGAAGGTGGAGTTTCGGTGCCCGCTCACAAGATGGCGCAGTAAGTGGCAAGAAGTCATACTGCAGCTCACTGTACTGAGCAACCGACCGCGAATCAAGTTGCCTTTGTTCTGGGGACGGCCGACTGGCTATCGGTGAAAATGGATCAGATTATCTGTGAGGGCCGTTTTATGCGAATCTAAACGGCCGTTTACATACGGAATGCTGCCATTTTATTCTTCTTTTTTTGTTTTGTTTAGATGATTGATGCACCTGAACTTCTTGAATGTCACATCAGTCACTGTCGATGAGCCACGTATCATATTATATCATGCCACAGAAGGGAATACAGTTTTGATGTCATATTGCATTGGTCATTAAAGGGAGTGGTCAACATTTGTGTGTGGCTTAAGGGAGTTAGCCATTTTGAAGATTATTCAATGTAATCCTTAGTCGTGTCCTTTTTAAAGCCTGAAGCCTTCTGCTCCTGGGTTTGACGCGGGCGAACGTGTGCAGAATGTCGCGCAGCCAATGTGAAGGCGACCGAGACATGCATGATGACATCGAAATGTCAGGAATACCGCCACCTCAATGCTATGTAGTGCTGAGGATCAGTAAAAACATGATCGTCGAACTATGCGTGTCCGGTGCATATCTGCACGATTCGTGGCATCAACGAGCACCAGTTGGTGTTGAGCCGAATTGATAAGTTAAGCGTGCGCGTGAAACACGAATCGCGTTTTGTGCTACATAATACAGGGACCTTGGCAGTGTTTTCGGTTGTGCCGGAGATGAGGCTGGAAATCTAATCAGGTAAGAAAGCGCCTTAGTAAGCATGCAAATAAATGCAAGAATATAAAACCACGGACAAATATGCAAGAACACCCCGGGAAAGTTAAAAAAAACACGCGCGCATGACAATATTTGTATCCAGCAAACACGCACCGGCAAGTTCCCTCCACTTTTCAGCAAGCTGAAATACTGCAAGTGCGTCAGCCCGTCCACTATAGTGGCAGTCCTTCACGACCAGCCGGGCAGCGACCCTGACGTCTTAAAGACGTTCCATAACGTTATTAAACGATAGCGTACTGAGGATATCTTTACTAAAAAGCGAAGTTATGACATTCCGAGCGGTCTTTTACATTTACAGAAAAACCAATAGCGTACAAGTGACAAGTGAGCTTGCTTCATGGCATCTGAAGCTTGCCTCAATATATGGATGAAATGTAGAACATTCCCTCTGAGGTAGTATCCCACCTTTTTGTATTTTCACGCACGGTTAGATCCCACGGGTCAGCTTCACGACCAGGGGGTCATATAGTTGGTCGTCACAGATCCCACGGATCAACAGCGCTTTACTCTCTAATCCTGTCACAGTATTGTTCACACAAATGATAAAGGGCAAAGGGTCCAACACTGATCCCTGTGGAAACCCCACGCTTTACTAGCTCACACCGGGGCCGCGTGCAATTGAGCACCACTCTTTGTTAATTGGTAATGCAGCCAAGCCTGTACCTAGTCAGAAATTTTTTTCTCAATGCCTTGCAATTTTAATTGGTGTAGCATGTATTTGACAATGGCCAAAATGTACGGTCCAGCCTGGGATGTTGAAATGTCCCAGTACCACATATTTTCCCCTCATACTTTGGTAGATTTATTCATGTATTTAAGTGTCCACATCCGGACAACTATTCGGAAGCCTATAGAAAGTTAACTCGCGTAATTTGGTGCCCCTCGGCATGACCAAGTCGATGCAGTGGATTCTACGCTATCGCTATCCTTTATACTGCCTGTAATTTCACGTTTCATGTTCTGCATTTTATACACTAATATCCCCCTTTTTTGCTCTTCTGTGTAAAATAAAGAATTTGTAAGCAGATACTTCAGATTCGTGTAAGCTGTCTTCAAAAAGGTGCTGACTGATCAAGATTCAGCGAAAGCTACCATGTCCCATTTTCTTCAAGCGTAGGAGCATGGAGCCCACCAAACTTGTCTTGGATACCTCCTGTAATCATGTTAAGGCACATAAGTTTTCCTCCGCTTTTTCATTTGCTGCTCGGCGATCTCGACTTTGTACTATCTAGGTGTTCTACGTTCACCCTCCCATCCCCTGAAGCTAGGTTCCTTGATGGGCACATTCGCGCACCCTTCTCAGGACGTAGATAAGGCTGCAGTATTAGCATTATCCCTTGGAAAACCCAGGAGAATGGCGATATGGTTAGGTTGATATTTCGGCAACGTGCCTTTATCGAAACAATAGCTGAAGTACTATTGTTTCGATACAGGCATGTTGCCGAAATATCAACTTAACTGTACCTACATTCTCCTGTTTTTTCCGAGGAATAAGGTTAATACTGCTGTCTTATCTACGTGAATAATGTCCCTCGCTAATGCACTGAACAACTTGCGTAGCTTCTCAGAACGTGTAAACTTTTCTCACAGAAATGGATCCCATGTATCTAGTGCAAGTCTGGGAACCTGAAAATTTCAACAAGAAAAAGTTGAGGTAACGTTTCTAAGGACATTTTACGCGTGCGACTACCTCACATTCTAATTTCGTCAAAAGTTGAGAGATGAAAGTGTCAAGTTTTGATTGATTTGTCCCACCTCGATATACCTTTGATGTAATAGAGACGAAACCTGTCCAGAGACACGTATCCAGGTTCATTTCCTCACCGCATTATCTATGTGCCTCTCCTTACGTCAGGGTCCGCTCCTGCTGCACACTGACTGGAATGTTTTGACCGTGTGTGTTAGGTGCGTGAAATGTTTGCCTAAATTGCCTAAATTAAATTGCGTAAATTGCGTGACGTGCCTAAATTTGGCGTTTCCATTTTAACACCGTTCTCCTGCTGGGAACAGGGTCAGCCCTCGCCGATTTGTTAATCTTTTTACCAGATTGTTCCATGCAGGGCTTCGAGATTCGGTGGCATTTTCGGAACATCAGTTTGCCGTATCCAGACAAGGTTTTTGCATTCATATTGTACATAGGCGGCTCCAGGCTGGATTTGTGGGAGGTATGTCGTGCAAATCGTTCACCGTCCGGTGGTATCCGTTGCGAATTTTTTCCTCTGAAAGGTCATGTTCACCTGGAGTACGCTTGATTCATGTTATAGATATGTAGCATCGAATGTAATGACATCGTTTGATTTGTATTCGTTACATACACATCTTTTATCGGTTGATAACAAATAGTCGGCGTGGTTTTCTCGCACTCAAGCGCCGCACCAAAAATGCATTATTCCTCGCGATTTTGCACATTCCACTTTCACCACTGCTCTGAGGTACTAGCACAGGCTGATACAAGCATCACAATACGGAGCTGAGAGAAGACCGCGATAGAACGTCATTACATTACAACGCCCATGAAGTTTGTATTGATTAGTTATATTATAATTATTTATATTTATATATTATCTATACTATAACAACCCCGTATGAAGTTTGTATTGACCGTCATTTTTGCGATCCCGCATTTGCGATTGATTCCAGAATATTGTTCATACTCATGCACGACGTAGAGGCCAAAGCGGGAATAAATGCTAGAGTTATGCTTGATTTAGACGAAGCAAAAAGTCCGTAATTCCTATTTGGATTTTACTACATGACTCATGTTTTGTGACGTCAGTACAAGTAGGTAGGGTACGTGGCTCCTAGGTCCGAAGGACATAAGCTTGAGAGCATGTGGAAAGAAAGGCACGCAGAGACCATAGTCATGCATCTGCTTGGATGGCCAGGCCCCGTCTGAATGCCTAAGCCATCCAGGGGGCTCGCGCCGCCAGTGATACACGCACCACCTACTTGCCGTGTTGGTAGGGGCGGTGGCTGTGTCCGGAAACATGTGGATACAAACAGTGTGGATACATGTGGATGCAGTTAGATCCATGGATATTCCAATCTCCATGTGACGTGCTCACGGGGCCATGGCACGGACGCCGCGTATGCGTATCGCATATGATATCGTCATATCGCTTTCGATGGTCAGTTTCCGGTCTCGGTAAAACAGTTGTCATGCGTTTTTTTTCTTTTTACCGGAAAGGTCATACTTTTGCTATGAACATGGATGGGGGGATTTACCGGTGGTATGTTCTTAACCACCTATACTTCAGTTTTGCCAAGGACACAGTCCGAGGTGGTCACGTCAGGACGTAACGGAAAATGTGTTTGCAGTAGGCGGCGAGTCCTGCCAGCCGTGCACCAGGCTATCAGGATTGCGCGGTCAGGCGCAGCACCGTATTTGTCGGCAGTAGTACAAGGACACCACAGCTGGGCCATATAAGCTGTAGCAATCCATAGCTGGACACCACAGCTCTGGATAACGCTGGTGTGTGCCAGTAGTGTGGCCAGATATCACCGGTGTGTACCAGTAGCATTGCCAGATATCACTGGTGTGTGCCAGTAGTGTGGCCAGATATCACCGGTGTGTGCCAGTATCGTGGCCGGATATTGCTGGTGTGTGCCAGTAGCGTGACTACTCATGACCATCCGCTCTGCGCAGGAAGATGTCTGCCGCGGACACTCTACCGGACCAGGCCAGAGGGCTGGCGGCGGCGCTGGAGGCGACCATGCGAGCAGCGGAGCAGGAGCTGACCAAAGGTAACACAACTCCTGCGGTGACACGAGAAGACACGCGGTAGGGTGTCTTGATAGCACTAGCGGCAGGCGTGCAAAATATGTTTTCTGTTTTTTATGACGAACTTAAAAATGTGTGGTCTGCCGGCAACCCCGGATTCCCAGTGTTGGTGCGAGTGTTTAGGGTGTTGCATAATTACGAATAATTAATGCGGATGGGGAACTAACTGCTGTAACATGGGCTTCCGGCTGCTGGACAGCTTCACTGTCTCAACGCATTGTCCTTACAGGCACATGGAACCCTGGCGTTTTTAGTTATCACAAAACCACGGATAGATGTATTATAAAACACAGACGTCATGGGTCTGGTAGTCGTCGCAGAGTCACATTTGTAAATGACATACACCTGGTGCAGAAATGGCGGCGATTCCGTACATGTTTTGTAGTTTTTTTAGTCTCAACTGCGCAGACGTAATTGCTACCCAAGCGGCAAATCTGAGGATTCTTTCCACCCTTGCCTGCATCATTATACCCTGGCTGATCCATGGCATGCATTTATTCGCGTTTTGCCCAGATGGAATTCGCCATGTCAAATGGACTGGGCTTACTTAAAACATCTCCGAACAAATATCTCGTCCAACGACATGAAAATCGAATTGCAATAAATTGCTTTTTGAGCTGCAGCAAGTCCTAAAACGGGCAGTTGCCATTTGGGTACATTTCGTCGCGACCTCACCTTGCTCTCGTTCCCTTGGAGTGGGCACCGGAGAGGTCATCCCAAAGCTTGTTCTGAACGGCCTATGAGCGGCTCAGCACAGTTCCGTAATGATGGGTAGCTGAATTATTTGTTTAATCACACCCAGAAGTGCATTGTTATCGTTTCGGTTGCTTGCACATCATCAGGCCATATAAGGTCAAGCTAGGCCAACATTTTTGCCCTCTATAGTTAACCATTTACCGTTTTACCTTACCGTTTTCCGCGAGTCGAAAATTTTGCAATATCCATTCCACATGGATAAGACAGTCGTATTAGCCTTATTCCTGTGAGAAAAAAAAAACAGGATAATGGAGATAAAGTTGGGTTGACATTTCGGCAACATGGCTTTATCCGAACAATAGCAGAAATGTTTTTCAGTTCTTTTTTTGTTCTTTAAAAAAAGACATTTTTTTCGTTTCTCCTATTGCTTCGATAAATGTATGTTGCCGAAATATCAACCCAACTATGTCTCCATTCTCCAGGTCTTTCTCTGAGGAATAAGGCTAATACTTCTATCTTATTTACGTGAATTATGCTCCTCGCCAATGCACTGAACAACTTACGTAATATCCATGCCACTCAGATGCGACAGGTAAAGCGGCAATAGAGTGATTTTGCAGCAGGAGTAGCACGATGAAGAGATTGCATGCAAATGCACAAGTTATGCAGCGCCCGGCCGGCCTATGGCGGCCGTTTGTCACAGTGGAAGCAAAGCTCACTCAGCCTGTAGTAGAGATAGGCTTACCAGTGACGTCAAGCCGATTGGCGATATATTTTCACAGGTGGCATGATGGGAACGTAATTGAGGTACAACTTTGATCACCCGGCAGAAATGAATCGAAATATAACGTGGTATTCAGAATCAGCGACCTCAGATCAATAGGAAAGTATGTGTTTCAGACAGCGTATAGTTTTATGCGGGTGGTCCGTTGCGATGGTGTTTTAATCACTTCTACGGGATCACGCACAATAGGACAGGCTGTACGCAACATATGTGACAATCACAAGTTAAGAATGCTTTTGGCGGTAAGTGCTAAAATGTCTGGACTTGCTAACAGTGGAATGGTGTTGTGCTTTTCAGTGACGCTGGATGAATTCGTCTCCAACAAGATTGGAATGTTTGGAAAGTTAATCGGATCCTATGCAGACTTCTTCAAAAGGTAAATTCAAGATACACGGTTCGGTAGCGATGTGAGGTGTTAAGTGTATTTACGAAGAGCATTATGCATATAAATGAGACAGTATTAACAGCCTTATTCCTCGTAGAGTAAATTGGAGAACGGAGAGATAGGTGTGATATTTCGGTCACATGCCTTTATCTAAACGAATATCAATACTAAGTTCAAAATATTTCGAATTTGGGATCTACTGTCGATATTTGTTTCGATGAAGGCACGTCGCCGAAATATTGCATCCATCTCTCCACTCTCCTGTTTGTTCTACAAGGAATAGCGCTATTAATGCTGTCCCATCTATGTTTAGTAGTGATGCCGGAATCGTAGTCCAGCGCATGGGCAGTCTGATGCGCGCGTGTTTGGCCCGGACCGCATAAAGAGGCGGGCTGCCAGCTAGCCAAAGGGAGTTGACTGGGCTCAGGGCAGTCGCGTCACAACACGATGCGGCACGAGAACGGTGACTGTGTGGTCCTGTACGCAGAAAGGAAGGCTGGACGGGAATGTCTGGTTACTTGGAACAGCTGTTTTCGGCGGACGGGTTCGCGGCACGCAAAGCAGGTCTTAGCAATTATTCCGCGCCGATGGCCACTCACGTAAATCTTACTTGTACACTGTGTTTTCCTGACTTTAACTGCGCGTACATACATTACATACATACATTACGAAAGCTATTTATAGAATTTTGACACATGGTTTCACCTGTGACCACAGCCCATTTATACGTTTTAACTAGCATTAGTTTGCATATATGTCATCTCTCCAGTTTCATTGAAGCTGTAATATGGTGCACAACTCGTGACGCTGTCCGAACTAAAGTCAAACGAAAAGGTCGAATGGAAAACATTGAGTGAAGAGAGTCGACAGGGACAAAAATCGAAAAACAAAAAGCCCATAAGGAATACAAGTTGACGGTGATAACAACGGAATCGAGGAATGTCAAAGGACAAAAGGTTGCCGGGGATCAAAGTTAATAGGGACAAACTTCGGATCGGATGAAAGTCGGCAGGGATAGAATATTGGAACACACATCCCCCATGGGAACCAAAAAAACAGAATGAACCATGAACCGGGGCTTAGCGTATGTGAAAGAACTGATTGAACCTGACAACCAGGGTCTGATGTTAATCAAAAGCAAATGAGAACCAGGAACTAGGTTTTTGTGCTTGTGAAGAGACCAATAAAAACCACTGACCATTTTGTATTTGCGTAATAACCGGTAATGACTAGTAACCAGGTTGCTGTGTTTGCAAAACGATCAATAGGATTGAGGAACCAGGGGGCAAGGTGTATGAAATAACCAACCGGAACCAGGGATGCGAGGACTTGTTTTCAGAATGGGAAGTGGGAACCAGGAAACAGCATTGGACACCGGGCACGTCTCGGCCCAGCTCCAGAAATGACGAAAAACGTGGTTGGCGACGGGCGCCGACGTTAAGGGTCGTGTCTTACCGTCGGCGTCTGTGTTGCTCGCGACGGTCGCAGAAAACGGTCAAAAAAGGAATTTGTATTGGCCTAGATTTGCATAGCCAGCGGGATACACAAGGGAGATCGTGCACCTGATAGCCTTAGGACGCGTTCAGTATGGTCCGGTGCTGAAGGTTTACGGGCTGGCTCCCTGCCTTAGGACGCGTTCAGTATGGTTCGGTGCTGAAGGTTTAAGGGCTGGCTTCCTGCCTTACGACGCGTTCAGTATGATTCGGTGCTGAAGGCTTAAGGGCTGGCTTCCTGCCTTACGACGCGTTCAGTATGATTCGGTGCTGAAGGCTTAAGGGCTGGTTTCCTGCCTTAGGACGCGTTCAGTAAGATTCGGTGCTGAAGGGTTAAGGGCTGGCTTCCTGCCAGGAGTGTTCCTGGGCGAGCGTTTGGGGGCCCAATTTAAAAGGCCTAAGGATGTGGGGGAGTTAAACCCATTAAATCCGCGGGTGCATCTAAATGCAGTCGGCAACATCCCTTGCATGTCAGGCGTTAAATCGTTGAGTCCCTCCTGTCTTAAGTCACCTTGTCTACCTGCTCGTTTACTTGCATGCTTGTCAAGGTTTTTTTTTGTTTAATTGTATTCCAGGCTAACCTTTTTCCATGTCGACTTTTTCCAATTGAGATTTATCTATTTCGACCGTTTGCCCATAGAAGTGTTTTCGAATCTATCGTTGCTATCGAATTTTATGTCTTTCGCGTTATTCCAGTTTGACTTATTCCTGCCAAATTGTATTCCTTTTGACTTTTGTCTTCGACTTTTTTCCGAATTCGAATTTCATTCTTGGAGTTTTATGCCCTTCGAATTTTTGCCCCTCGACTTTTTCGGAATCGATCTCGTTTGTCGTCTCGTCGCGTCGTTTTGTAAAGTTTGCTCAAAACCCAAACTTGAAAACCGAAGTCATGCGTCGCATCGTGCTCTGAAAAGCTAGCTGTCGTGTTTGAATGTTTCCCACTATGATGATAGTGGGATATCAGATCTCGATAAGTGCTGACACCTTCGACTTTCTTGAAGCTCTGGTATGCAACTAGTCACATCATGACACCGTGGAATGAGAAACGTAACTTTTCAGTCGCTATCGTTCGCAGAAAATCGAGTTCACCGCAGGATCCCTTGTGAGTTGCGAAAAACATATTTTTGTAAGTCGTTCCAAACCCAACGTCACTGATGTATGTAACTTCTTACCGATCAAGCTCAGTGATGGTAGTTGAATACCGATAGCCGCAGTAAGTCACCGATATCAGTTAGCGATATATGCCGATATATTCACTTTCGTTGAATTTGTAGATTGGTTTAGGAGTTGAGCCTGAACAGATGCTTACAAAATTATAAGGGTCTCACTCTTGATACCTTGACAACTAAACGAGTTCAGAGGATCGCAGTAGATATGCGTCATCACGACTGGTTTGTATGCTTACTCCAGCGGCGCACAGCGTGACCTGAAACTGGCTAAGTTTAAAGGATTTCACTGACCTTGACTCGAATTGACGGTCTGCACGGGTTAGTTTTGTTGACGAACTTACGTGCCTCAAACTTGGTTGCCGACCAAAACATGACGTGATACACGTGACGGCGTACTTAGCATGTGCGCTGAGGACCGTGGCTTCGCGCGGCTGCGTCTGGCTGCGCGCGGTCTGGTGCGGCCGCGGACGGCGGTGCCGTGTCGTCCGACGTGGGTGGCTGGTGGGCTGTGACGGCACGCGCCGCTCCGCTGCCCGACAGGTACGGCGTGACATCTCGGCAGGAGCTGGACGACCAGGTCCGGCGCCAGCGCAGCAAGGAGACGTTCACGGCCATGGAGCATCTGATCGATGTCGAGGTGGGCTCAAGCGGAATCGCAGTGACTCCAGGGAGCAGGGAGTCGCGAGAGGCATGCGATTTATCTCATGTGGAGGAAACTAAGGATATTTTACGCTCATAAAAGAATGAATAATCCCGGAAAACGTGTGTATATATGTATGTATGTATATATATATATATATATATATATATATATATATATATATATATATATGCACATATATACACGTGTATATCGATATATTTGAGCCATGGGCTATCCCCAGTGCACGGACAAAGGAAGCCCTCGTTCCAGATCACAGATGTCGTGCATTAGAACATTAAATATGATTGCACCACACACTGTGTCCGGGCCCCATTATATCGAGCAACTATATCGGATAGAAATTTTATCATGTGGTGGTGTCATATGGGAAAGGCTTTCGAAGGATCCAGGATTAAGTCATGATGTTCAGTGTAGGTTTCCAATTGTTCATTCGAATTGTTTATACAATGTTCGATTTATCAACATCTTTACATACCGGTAGGATATTTTGGGCGAACTTGTGTCAACAATTTCCGTATGATGTGCATTAATGAAGTGGTCGCCAGATGGAGTGTTTTTGGTCTTGCGTGTGGCATCTCATATGTGGTCCTTAATGCGTTCCCGGACGCTAAATTTTGTTTCGCCCATGTAAGTGCTCAAGGGGGTTTGCATAGGTGGCCAGTGATGAGTTACACAATATTTTTTGTGCCACTTTCCCACCAACCCCGCGATGCAGGAGTCGCATGGCCTTTTTCCAGCTGGGCAGGGTGGTGGGTCAAGTGCTCAGGTGATTGGGTGCGCGGCTTATATTCTACCGTCCCTCCAGGCAACAACACGTGGTGGTAACCCTGCAGCTTGAATCGCTGAGGGTACCTTCCTCGACAGAGTGCCGTCTATGAACGACAGACTGATGTACGTGGCGTCCAAAGTTTGGGTCACGGGGTGTGTCGCTGTCTAGGTAGGCCATCTGGAGCATGCTTTGAGCCGATACTTGCTCTGTTTAGATACGCTACTATGTTAAATTATCCTATGTGGATATCACATTGATATGAAAAGATGATCACTTTTTAATCCTCGGATTGCAGCTGTTCCGTCGGATGCAAGGCTTCAGGCTGTTATCCACATAGGATGATTCATCAGAGTAAACATCTGGTCAAAACACGCTCCAGATGACCTACGCAGACATAAATACACCCGTGACACAAAGCTATGGACACTACATACAGCGGTCTGCTGTTCATAGACAGTGCTCTGTCAAGGAAGGGATTCTGAGCTATTCAAGCTGCAGGGCTACCACCACGCGTTGCCTGGAAGAGCGGTAATTAGCTGCGCACAGGACCATCTGGGTGCTTGACCCACCACCCTGCCCTGATGCGAAAAGTCCGTGCAATTCCTGCATCGGGGGGTTGATGGCAAAATGGCATACCAAGAAAATATTGTATACCTTATCACCCGTCAACTGTGCAAAACCCCCCAAACACCTACATTGGTGAGACAAAACGTGGTGTCTGGAATCGATTTAACGAGCGCATACGAGATGCAATGCACAATACCAAAAATACCCCATTCGGTGACTACTTCACTAAGGCACATCATACGGAATTGTTGAAAGTTTGCTTAAAATATCCGTCTTGCCCTTATGTAAAGATGTCCCTGAATTAACAACTGTGAAATCAGTTCAAACCAGAAATTGGACGCGTACACTGAAAACCATGACTTCCCCTAGATCCTTTTGAAGCCTCTCCCATGTGACACCGTCACGCAATGCAGTTTCCCTCCGGTAAAGTTGTTCGCTATCATACGGCCCGAAAACAGTATGTGATGTATTTTTTTAATGTTCTACTGCATCACGTTTGGGGTCTAGATCCAGTGTTTGCTGTATTTCCTGTACTGGGGATAGCCCGCGGCTGAAATACCTATGTGTTTGTCCGAACTTATTAATTTTTTATGGGCACAAGATTATTCTTATTTTCATCTGCATACGTCATCATGCCGCTCATCCAATCAGCCTTATCTAACATTTGACCCGTTTCGTGACGGTCCAGAGTGAGCAGTTGTGAAAACATCTGCATCATTCGCTACTCGTCACCATCTTAGTGTCATCACCACAATCTTAGTCGCCATCTCGTCATCATCCATCCCGTCATTCACCCTTGCCTGTCACGTAATCACCACCCAGTAGGCACCTGGCCTGGTAAAGACACCACCCAACCCATCCCCCTTCCGTCACTACTCAGTCGACACCCAGTCACCACCCGGTCACCACCCGGTCACCATCCGGTCACCATCCAGACACCACCCGTTCACCGCTCCCTGACACGCGTCTCACCGGCCGGTGGGTCGTGTTTGTGTGGTCAGGGCGAATGGGACGCGTTCCTGCTGGAGCTGGATGACCGGCTGGGATCCGGTGGACGGCAGCCGCCGGCGCTGCTCTCGCCAGCGCCACGCCACCTGCCCCTGCTGGCCGCCGCCGACGGCGCCGCCTGCCGGCTCGAGGACTGGCCCGGATGCCGGCTGCTCGTGCTGCTGCGACACTTCGCCTGACTGCCGTGACGCGACCACGTGGCACAGATCCAGCAGCGACAGGTACGCGGCCCGAGAACACAGCAGATCCAGCAGCGACAGGTACGCGGCCCGAGAACACAGCAGATCCAGCACCGACAGGTACGCGGCCCCAACACACACAGCAGATCCAGCAGAGACAGGTACGCGGCCCGAGAACGCAGCAGATCCAGCAGCGACAGGTTCGCGGCCCGAGAACGCAGCACATTCAGCAGCGACAGGTGCGCGGCCCCAGAACACAGCAGATCCAGCAGCGACAGGTACGCGGCCCCAAACACACAGCAGATCCAGCAGAGACAGGTACGTGGCCCGAGAACGCAGCAGATTCAGCAGCGACAGGTTCGCGGCCCGAGAACACAGTAGATCCAGCAGCGACAGGTACGCGGACCGAGAACACAGCAGATCCAGCAGCGACAGGTACACGCCCCAAACACACAGCAGATCCAGCAGCGACAGGTACGCGGCCCCAGAACACAGCAGATCCAGCAGTGACAGGTACGCGGCCCCAGAACACAGCAGATCCAGCAGCGACAGGTACGCGGCCCCAGAACACAGCAGATCCAGCAGCGACAGGTACACGGCCCCAAACACACAGCAGATCCAGCAGCGACAGGTACGCGGCCCGAGAACGCAGCACATTCAGCAGCGACAGGTACGCGGCCCACCGTGTGCCGTGTTACCGGCCGAGTTGGCTCGGCTGTCCTGTGTGAGATGTCTGAGCCCCGCTGCGTGCCGCGTTGCAGGCCGAGCTGGTTGGGCTGTCCTGTATGAAATATCTGAGCCCCGCTGTGTGCCGTGTTGCAGGCCGAGCTGGCTCGGCTGTCCTGTGTGAGATGTCTGAGCCCCGCTGTGTGCCGTGTTGCAGGCCGAGCTAGCTCGGCTGTCCTGTGTGAGATATCTGAGCCCCGCTGTGTGCCGCGTTGCAGGCCGAGTTCGCCCGGCTGGACTGCTCTGTGCTCGTGGTCTCATTCGGCTCGGTGGAGGGCGCCCGGCGCTGGCTGGCCGACACCGGCTGCCAGTTTCCGCTGCTCGTCGATCCGCAGCGGAAGCTCTACCACGCCCTCGGCCTAGCCAGGTCCATCGCCAAGGTAGTGGCGCCCGGGCTGCAGTGGGGAAGCGCAGGGGGGTTTTATACTGCGGCCTTCACTTGCCTGTTGCTGAGACAGCGGCGTGGTAGGAACCTCTGACACTGTTACCCTACCCCATCGGGACAAATCACACCAATGCGCAGAATGGATCCGACAGCCGACAGAATTGCCTGACAGCATTCTGCCGGCTCCTGTAAGTGTGGTAGAACAACACGCTGCTTCGGGAGTTTGCTGGGCAAGTGTGGCGTTGGCCGTTGTTGTTTACATTTGGGACGTTAATTTAGCAGCTATGAGCCCACCGTTTTAGTCGTATTCTGAATTACGTTCAGGCGGTACACCAGATGTGTCGTCCGTGCCTGTACCATGCCTGCTTGAATTACTTGACTTGCAACAGTACATGATACAACATGTAAAGGTGTAGTCCCTTAACAACAACCCACATCCACTCGAGCTGTATTAAATTCGCCATGCAGATCAATTTGGTCCACTCCCGACCGTGCTCTTGTGCCGTCAAGATTGATAGGTACCAGCCGTAAAGGTAACGTGTGGGTGTATAGGTAACGCAACAGATAGGTACAGATAAGTACCCACGTTCAGCAGCAAGCGAAGTGCACTGTTTCCGCTGGGGATGGAGCACCGGCCGATCCCCGGGAGGGTCTAAATGCGTGCCGATGGCGGCCTCTCCGGGCGGGCCCATACGCTGGCGATGGAGCGCCGCCCGATCTGCGGGAGGGTCTAAATGCGTGCCGATGGCGGCCTCTCCGGGCGGGCCCATACGCTGGCGATGGAGCGCCGCCCGATCTGCGGGAGGGTCTAAATGCGTGCCGATGGCGGCCTCTCCGGGCGGGCCCATACGCTGGCGATGGAGCGCCGCCCGATCTGCGGGAGGGTCTAAATGCGTGCCGATGGCGGCCTCTCCGGGCGGGCCCATACGCTGGCGATGGAGCGCCGCCCGATCTCCGGGAGGGTCTAAATGCGTGCCGATGGCGGCCTCGCCGGGCGGGCCCATACGCTGGCGATAGAGCGCCGCCCGATCTCCGGGAGGGTCTAAATGCGTGCCGATCGCGACCTCGCTGGGCGGGTCATATCAGGGGCTGCTGGCCTTTTGCAGGAGCCACACAACTACCCGTTGCCCCTGTGCTGTTACAGTTAACTACCTCCTTCATTGCATGTCATTTCCACCATAGCTATTGAAACCCCACTTTCTCTGAGCACATGGTCAGTACAAAGTGATGAGAAGGCGTATGGGTTGACTGAGTTATCAATGGATGATTTCGGCGACGAAGTACGTAGTCTGACACACAATGACGGTAGGCGAATGAGCAATAATTAAAGGAAGGTCGCCACATCATTTCCACAGCAGCTGAGAACGCTTGCAAGATCGTGTGCCGCGCAGGTGCAGCAGGGGAGAGCGCTGCAGTTGTGTTTGTGCAGCAGGTGCGGCAGCACAGCTCGCTGCAATACTGCACAGGTGTTACAGGACAGAGTGCTGCAGCTGAACTTGTGCAGCAGGTGTGGCAGCACAGCTCGCTGCAGTACTGCACAGGTGTTGCAGGACGGAGCGCTGCAGCTGTGTTTGTGCGGCAGGTGTGGCAGCACAGCACGCTGCAGTACTACGGCGGCCAGAAGGCGGCCGGCCGGCCGCTGCCAGCCGCCTACCGCGGCGTGGAGGACGACCCGCACCAGATGGGTGGTGACTTCATACTGGACGGCGCCGGCCGGCTGGCGCTGGTACACTGCAGCACGAGCCCGCCCGACCGGCCCTCCGTCCAGCACCTGTTGGAGACGCTCGGCCGCCTCGGTGACGGCCAGCCCTAGCCGCGCCCACACGGCGCGCGCCGTCACCGGACCCGCATCCGTCGGCCAAGCTCGGCTGCTGCACAACTCCGCACGCCAGATTTCCGGGACAATCGGGCTAGATTAGAGTAGGTAGTGTGGTAGCTAGGGCTGTATCCCAGTGTCTCAGCATGGTGCTGGTCCTCAGGCCCCATCTGGTCCGCGGAGACCAGGCCGCCGCGGACAGATCGCCAGTCCGACGGTTGGCTGGCTCCTCAGTAGGCCGTGGTGCGGCCTGAGAGCGCGCCTGGCGCCGCTCGCGTGGAGATGGTGTGCTGCCGAGGGGCGTCTCCACCTCAACCGCGGCCGGGCCGGGCAGGGCGGCGGACGGTGGCGCCGGCCAGATGGCGGCCGCCGGGCGAGCCCGCCGCCGGGAGCCGGCAGTCTGAGGCAGGCAGCGCCACCGTCCGACGTCGGCTCGGCCTGGACCGGACCTGAGCCGACATCGGCTCCGCACCTCCGCCCCGACCGCGGCCGGGCCGGGCAGGGCGGCGGATGGTGGCGCCGGCCGGATGGCGGCCGCCGGCCGAGCCCGCCGCCGGGAGCTGGCGGTCTGAGGCAGGCGGCGCCACCGTCCGACGTCGGCCCGGCCTGGACCGGACCTGAGCCGACATCGGCTCCGCACCTCCGCCTCGACCGCGACCGGGCCGGGCGGGGTGGCGGACGGTGGCGCCGGCCGGATGGCGGCCGCCGGCCGAGCCCGCCGCCGGGAGCCGGCGGTCTGAGGCAGGCGGCGCTACCGTCCGACGTCGGCTCGGCCTGGACCGGACCCGAGCCGACATCGGCTCCGCACACCGCCCCTCCCCGCTTTGTCACAGCGTGCCAACGCGGCACCACGTGCTGTATTTCGCCAGCCACGACTGCCTCGCGGGGAGATGTATGTTTATCTTGGGGTCGAATCATGAGATCGGTGAGATTTAAAGGGCATTTGGTATCCCTGGTCATTCTCACTCTGACGGCATTTCCTCTGCCTTGCAACTGACGGCGACACAGGTGTGACCTCAGGGCAAAGACCTCAGGAATGTCCTGACTAGAACACAGTTATGTGCGCTTGTAATGATGGCTGTGCCAGCCCGCACATCGCACCGCTCCGGCGTCGAAAAACGCTGCTGTGTGTGCTCAGGCCAAGGTGAGTGTCAGGGAAAGGTCATTTGTGTTTAGTTGAAAATGCTGCTTCAGGTAACATTAAGTGAATTTAGTTGCATGACTGCTCTAAGTCAGTAGAATTGACCTGGATTTTACTTAATGCGCAAAGAGAGAGAAAACCTCGCATTTTTGTTCCAAAAGTGCTCACACCGCACAAGCCTACACTGGTTCCGACAAAGGTGATCTAACACAGCCGGCAAATGATCTGACCGTGTTGTATTTTGCCAAGGCAGCTGACTTTCACAGCTTGCTTGTCTTGAAATGTGTTGGGTTCACCTGGAGTGGTGCATAATTGATATCGGTGCACGATGGAATGGCTGATTTTAGACCCTCGGGCGATCCGGGCTCAATCCGGCATGGGGAATTATGAGGGTTGGGCTGTAGGCGTGGTGATAAGTCTGTGTTTTACGTTGCGCATTTTGAAGGAATCGCAAACGCCTCGGTTTGCGGATGCTTCGCGTCCTATGAACGGGTATGCGGATTGATTTATGGCCAGTGTGCCGGCATGGCATATCATTTAACGTATGTTTTTGAAGTTCTTGAGGGCCAGCGAAAGATTGCGACTGTGCGCATCATGTTTTAATTGTAACCAGGGCATTGATAACATTTAATTTCAGGAATGTTTAATGGTTTGCATGGCGGGTAGGGGGCTACAAAGTGTATTCGTACCGATGTTTCGATGCCGTTTTTGGCTCACTGTCCATCACACCGACGGGTATTGAGCGCTCTGGTGTATTGCCAGTCGCCATTTGTCACTTTTCATTCCTGGTAATGAACCTGGACAGCAGGCTGTGAGAATTCTTGACGAAATGGCTCGAGGCCCAGTCAATGTTAACTAGAGTGTGTTTGTTAATGCTACTTCTGCACATTTAGCGCCGGGTTATGACGTAGTATGGGGCCGCCATGAGAGCATGGACCTTGGATAGACAATACAGGCACGGAAGGCAGCTTATGAAAGAGATGCTGTAATCTTAAAACGCATCGTAGTATGAATACGTTTATGGCGTGATGTTTGCAATGTACAATTATCGTGACACTATGCGTGCTTGGACGTGTTATGTTTTACAAATCGCGGGTAATTCTTTTGATCGATAGACTTCAGTGTAAAATATATGGGTATGCATGGAAGATGTTTGTTGAACAAAGCGTGAAAAGAGGTGAAAAGGAGTCTGAAGATGTCTGGTATTTATTTTTAGACGTAGACCATCTTCAGGTCAAATGATCAGGTGGAGGCGACGTTCTGTGCGAGTGAAGGGGAACGAAGTCCCCCTTTCGGGTAGGGGGCGTTAATGGTTCGACAGCCACGCAACTTACGAAGAGGCCATCCCGATGCGACGAAAATTATAATGCTGAAGAGCGAGTCGAACATCGAACGTGAGGTCCGGAGCTCGGGACTCGTAAGGTGATAGCGACCCGCTGATGATGAGATGTTCTGCTGAACGTCGAACGTGAAGTCCGGAGCTCAGGACTCGAGATGATAGCGACCCGCTGATGACGAGATGTTCTGAGATAGCGACGTCCACCGTAAACCTATACTGTGCGGATATATCTGTATTTATCCCGGGGGACAGCATGTGTATCTCCCTCGGATCTATTCCAGAGGGATAGAAGCCTACTGTCAGGCCCTTTGTCTGGACGTTAAAGCCATTTTAGGACATTTATTGCTAATGATCTGGAAAGCAGAAGCAGATGCTGACGGGCATGGACGGAATAAGATGCCCAAGCGCGAAGTAGCTAGCCGGTATGCTGTGATGCAACCTGTCTTAAGCACCACTTTCATTGTATTCTCCCCTTGAAGAAAGCGTTGTGTGCTTCTTCAAGGATTTCGCGCTGGCTGCTTGTCATCCTTCAGTGTTGTTCGCCCTCAGCGCTTATATCTAAAATAAGCTTGCTGCCACCAACCTTACTGTGTCAAACAAGTAATACGTCAAGACAATGGGCGCTAAAATGGTTGAGCATGGAATGTCAAAATTGATTGCAACGCCGCCAAATGGGCCTCACAAGGGGCGAACGCTGGGTACGCTAGCGCATTCAAGACACTGCGCAGCCGACAAGTGGCCAATGCCCACACAAAAACGGCGAAAGCAAGCTCCATCGTCGTGTCTTTCTCACCTGTCGTCTTTCTCAGCTTCCCTTTTCCCTACTGATGTGAAAACCACGCGGGCAGTGTTCTGAGGCTAGTACCTCACCAAAAGGCGATGCTGGACCTGCTGCTGGTCAGATTTGTTTTTGCCGCTGCCGCTGGACTGGATCTAAATTTCGGGATAAACTCGGTTGTTCGTAAACCTGTTTTGCCTTTGGTACAATATTATTTCTAATGATCCTGTCATATGTGTTCAGCATGAAAGGGCACATTGTTCGAATGTTGGCTCTTGCACTGAAGTGACTACGAGCAATCTCATTCGGCCTGTGCATCAGAAATTCTCCGTGACTCCGACTCGGCCGTTCTGTGAATGCGTGCCGGTCCCGTGCCTCCACCGCTCCAGTCCACCCCGCACAAACCACCGCCCGTCTCTCCCCCTTACAATTAGGTCCTACACGGGCCCACGCTCCGCCGCGGCCCCCTCTGCCTCTTGCGGGGAGGAGCTGGTCATGACAATGCACCTGTACTCCCGTCGCCGCCCCTCGGCCGCGCTCTGTCGTCCGTCACGGTAGCAACGCAGCCCGAGCCCCATACGCGCCCGCGCGACAGCACAGCGTCGGCGCTGGCGACCGCCGCCCTCGTGCGGACCACGCGCCCGAGCCCCTCCAGCACCTGGACTGACTGGAGCTTCGTACCTGTCTGACGTCATAGTCACGTGACCGCGTTTAAACCTCCAATGCGTAACAGTGAGGCGGTTGGCCTGGGAGGGCGCGCGCGGCGCGGCGGCGGCTGAGTGCCTGTGCGGCGGCGGAGCCGCGGTGAGCTGTGGGCGATCGTGCGCCGGAGCGACGGACAGCACGCGCGCGCTCCGGGAGCGGGCGGCGGCCATGGCGGGGCACGCTTGGCGACTGCCGGCGTTGGTGTTGGTGGCTGCCGTAAGCCTGGCTGGCGCCGAGACGGAGGTCGGCGGCATCTACAGCCAACGGACGCGCTGGGAGCTGTCGCGCTCGCCGTACGTGGCCAGCAGTGACGTGCTGGTGGAGGCGTCGGGTGCTCTGGAGATCGAGGCGGGCGTAGTGGTGCGCTTCCGGCCCGGCATCGGGCTGACGGTGCGAGGCGGCCGCCTGCTAGCCAGGGTGAGTGGTGACCCGATCTGACCAGCTGATGGGGAGCGGCGCGGCGCCGGCCCCCTCCACCCCCGGCCCCGCCGCCGTCGCACGACCTTGAAGCGGGCCGACCCGTTCCTCGGCCGAGACCCACAGCCGCGGTCCCAGGCCGCTGCCAGTGAAGCGCTGCCGACTGCGATACCACGGATGGATGCTGGCTGCTGACTGCGCGGGCTCGTTCGCTGTTCGCGATTTGAAAAGATGACGCAAACGGACGGCCACTGTGTGGCAATAACTTATTCATGTCTTTGTCTGGAACTTCCTATCTATGTGGTTACGCGGCTGTGCGGGCCGGGCGTCTGAGAGGGTCTTACATCCCTGCCACCTCCTTAGCACATGAACAATTTGGCACTTTTTCATCCCATAAAGGCGCCCCTATCATATGAAGCCTGGGGATGAGCGCACCAAATCCCGGGTACAACGCGCTTCTGAACCCAAGTGAAAGGACGACTGACTGGTGTGGGGTTGCCCTAAAAACATGGGTGTGTCTTGCCCGGGTGGAGGGGCATCCCCAGGCCAAAGATAAGGATACGCCCCAGACGTATGCTGAGAGCCTTACGAGTGGGTGGAGACTAACCACTTGAACTCGTCGGAATCTGCCAGCGGTTATGGGTGCAAAGTGACCTTTAACATCAGCGCCCTAATCCCCAAATCACCAGCGTTAGTGATGGAGCGTATTTACTGTTATGCCCCAGCAGAGGCGCCTGTCACCCAGGCATGGAGTGCGGTCTGATGGTAGAGAGACGTTTGAGAGTTCAATTAGAGCGCCACATCTGGCTGGTGGAAACGAAAGAGATGTCCAATGCCTCAAAAGCACTACACCCCAACTGAGGATGCCCACCGCCTTAGTGTACTGCGGCATAAAAAGGGAGTTGTTCACCTTTACATTGGGATTTGAACTGAGAAGCAGGGGTGTAGCGCAGACCGGAAAATTGAACATGGTGAAAGAAATAGTTGGCTTGACGCGACATTTTTGACGCTCAACAGGAAGATAAACGGGTGTTACAGGTCTCAAAGGGTAGCGGAGGTGGTGCTCCGCTGCGCTGTGAATACTGGTGGCATGGCGTCATCATTGTTGACGTCAGAGCTACGTGATACGGGTTGACGGAGGACCAATCGTGCCGCTGGCTGCTGCACTGAGTCACGTGCAAGTAGGGAGGGGGGCGGGCGGGACTTGGGGTGTTCAACATGTGTATGGGGTTTTGGACTGAAATAGCCATCCTGGAGATAATTCGGTGAAGTTCAAGCTCTGCTCATCTCAAGATCCAAACCCCTCTAAATTCTGAACTAGGTGCCCGCGGGAATGTGCAACCCTTTCGTGCAACTATTTCAAGGTCACTGAGGCAGGCATGACGTCACGTCATTAAAATCCTGTCATTTCATTGACCATCTGACATGACATTGACGGCGATCAAAGCTAATACAAATATTTGTGAGCAAGATTTCCAGATATGAAGGACGTCGATTTCCTCTCCATAGTGTTGTGCAAGATACGATGACGTAATCAAACAATGGCGCATTGAGGAGCATGCTCACTAAATAAGGAATCTGTGTTGTCTAGAGCAGTTTTTCCACTTCATAGCATGCCAATTGTATTAATAAGCTTATTTCATCACATCTGGTGCTTGCTGCAATATCTTCAAGTGTGGAACATTCCCTTTAATAGGGGACTGCCGTCCCAAGCCAAAATAAAGGTGCTTCCTAAACAAAGGCCATAATTTCAGTGTGGGAACCAGAGGTTAATGAGAGCTTAGCATTGAAAGCATGACAGCGAGACTACCAAGCGTTAACAACGCATAGATGCATGCCTAGTTTCCAAACAAAGTATACACAGACGACATTTTTCATGTATGAGGGTAAGTATTGCATTGAGAACGAGCACAAATTGAATCGCGTAAATATAAAGCAAGTATAGGCAGACCTTGCTCTCGCACATGAACTGCGTGCTTCAGGATAATCATCCGCAGCTCGGCTTTCCTAACACACGCACAGTCAATTCTTGTATGCCAAAGCTCATCCCACGAACCCTCTTCAGTGCACATGTGAAATTTAAATACCATGAACCTGTTCTCGGGCTTAAAAAAACAACGATGGAGCTCAGGAACAATCGGGAGATGTATTCAGTCGTTGACTGTCACTGGTCAGTCATTCAGGAGGCCTCCGCAAACTAAATGATCTGGAATGAATTCTGGCAAATGCATGCAGATGCGAATTCGAATTCGGATAACAAAAGCGATGCAGGATTTGTGTATGTATGTGTGCCAATTATGTTCAACACTAGGTTATAGAAAGGTCCGTGTCAAATATGTGGTTCGGTTTCCAGAACGACCTGTTTAGTTTCCGAAACAGAATGCATGATATTTTTAGATTTTGGTAAAGGTCTTTCCAATGTTTCAAGGCATGTAAAATTTCCGAAATGCAGGACAATATTGTACCTTGCAATAATATTGGACAATATTGTACCTAATAATAATAATACCTTGCCCCCAGGACAATAAGGGGAACGTCTAAATCCTGGTAGACCAACGTTCATAAACGTAGACCCCTCGGGCGGTGTGCTCCATAATCCCAGCGAGGGACCGCTGACTGCGGCCCGGCCCGGCGTGCGGGCGTGCCCGCCCCACGGTCGCGTGAGTTGCCGGCGGGCACGCGGGCTCGCCCTCCACGGGGTCCACCCAGCTGCCGGCAGCCGCCAGCCAGCGCTGTAGGTCGATACGCTCCTGTCACTGCCAGTCAGCATCGCAAGTCGATACGTCCCTGATACGCTCCTGTCACTGCCAGGCAGCACTGCAGGTCGATACGTCCCTGATACGTTCCTGTCACCCACCGACCGTTGAACAATATAGACAAAGATTCGCAGCCAAAATGTCCAGCGCGGTCAGCAGGGCCGTCCCCTCGCCGCAGTCTTGAACAGGACTACGGCGGGGCGTGGCACTGCATCTTGGGCACATTCAGAGTTGGTGCTGTGCAATCCCTTACTGTATTTGTCCCCTGGCCACGGAGACGGTGTTGCGGACGGCAGCGGCACCCGCCTTTTGGGATGCTGGAGCATGCGGATTTCCGTGTTCATTCGCCGTCCGGTCATTCCGTGCGAGGTCGGCACGAGTCATCTACGCTGTTGTAGACGTCAGCCATCGATCGGCTCTCATGACTAGAAATGCACCTACATCATGGTGTGGACACATGATGTCATGATCTTTGCTTGGGGTCATATTCATGATGTGGAATATATGTGAGACGTTAGCGAAGATTTTGTCCAGGAGGGGGGGGGGGGGGGGGGGGGGAGGGCAAAGATTGTCAAAACATAATTTAACCCCTTTCCAGACAGGAAAATAGTTCAGATAGCCCTCTTCGGTGCTAAAAGTTGCGGTTTTTTATTTAAGGGCCCTGCTTGATTTGGAAAATTATTTTGATGCATTGGAATACCGTCTTGATGTGCCGATGTTCTCTTAGTTCTACCGGCATTATAAACTGCTAACAAGCAGCGGGGTCCAAAGCCCAAATCCTGCTTACGCCACTGGATGCGAGGTTTTCGCATCGTCCTCAAGCGAGCGTGAGCCCTCGAAATGTCTGGATTGGTGTTGAATGACCAGCACTTCTGGGATCTGGCGTGTGTGGAATCAAACCGCACCTGGCGTTAATTTCATCCACAATGCTTTGTCTTCAGCACTGTCAAATCCATTCTGACAAATGGTCTTGCTTTTGTCACGTTATTTTTTTCTTTTCGTATGGCGCTTCGCCGCCAGTGGCCATCAAACGGCCACGTGCCGCTAAGTCCCGCGCCGTGCATGTCGTTAATTTGGGGCTGACTGAGCTGGGGCGGCGCGTGACGGCCAGCGGATTGGCGGCGGCCGCGCTCAGTCCCATCCGCCGGCCGCAGCACCGCTAGCCCTGCGGTCCGCCGCCGCGCGCGCGCGCTCGTGGGAAGGCCGACGCGCCCCGCGGACTGGCGTGGACACCACGCACGTGTGGGGGACCGGGCCGCTGGGGCCGCTGCAGCCGCCTGGCGACCATTTCCGCGGCACCGGTGACACGCACGGGGTCGATGGGCACGGCGTGCGGCTTTGTCGGATGTTCTTGGTCGGCGCCTGTCCGGGCGGTGCCTGGTGTCGTCTGGTGGACGGCACCGGTCACGTCACGGCTCGTCACGCGCCGTCACGCGCCGTCACAGCGGCCGGCGCGCGCCCGCTGGTGGCGCCGCGCCGCGTGATGCGCTTATTGCTCCCTCGTCAACGCGGCCGTTCGCCGCGCCAATCACGCCGCCGACGACGGTGCAGCTGGTTATTAGCCCGGCGCGGGGCGGGCCGCGTGCGTGTGCTCGTGTCGGGCCAGGTGTGCGTGTTTGTCTGCTGTTTGGTCCGACTGTAGCTCCGCTGACACCGCAGAGGCTCCAGACGCGGCTTGGAGTGCAGCCCCAACGCCTGGTGCTTAACGGAGTGAGCCTGCGTGGTTTCATGCCGCTGTCTTTTCAATGACAGAGTAACTGATCACTTCTAACTCTCACAGGGGCGATGGATGCTCTCCCAAGTCGGGGGCAGAACTTTAAGTTGCCGCTTTCCGTGAACGCGATAGGACCAACATTCGGTTCTCAGAAAGTGGGTGTTCAGCCTCCCCTTTGGTTCCGGCGCCCTGCCCTCTCATTCAGCGGGAGCTATTGGCTCGCGCCGTTAGCGAGCGTTAATGGTGTTAGACATCATTCCAAATGTGATCTCCGTAGAGTTGTCTGGTAATCGGCGACCCGCTTCCTTTACTGTTCCGAGGAAATATTTGGGTTCTCGGACGCCATAAATGTTCATGTTTTTTCATTTTAGATTCGTTAACTAACTTTGACTTTGGTTCGTCACCAAAACCGAAATATTTGCTTGGTAAGCCGTGACAAAATTGCGTTTTAATACATGGCATGACATTACATGCACCTGTGCAAAGGATGGCTTACGAGTGTAGTGGCTTATTTCGATAAGACTGGGTTTCCAGAACGCTTCAATCTTGCGGAACACCAGCACACGTTAGCTTCGCGCCCCTAATCGGCCGTAATCTCGTCAGGGGCGTCAAGGCATCTCGGCAACACGCTCACGCAGACTCGTCGGACCGTCACAAGTCGGAAAGTCGGACGTCGGCCTACCAGGCTGTGGTTGGGTAGTGACCTGCGCAGTGATGGCCGCTGATGTATGCTAAGTGATATGGTCCAGTTAATACGTTTTACCAGCTTTAAGGTTCGTTGTTTGATCGAAATGTACTTCCCACGGCTTGCATAAGCTAGCTGTACTTCCTAATTTCACCTCCAGCAAAGTGGTGCTTAAGTTGTACATTCATTGTTACGGCTTCTTTGACGGCGTACCACAGTGGCGCTGCCTCGCTTTCGCAAAGCGGGAAGTTGGTTGATTCTTTCAATCTTTTGCAATCACTCATTGACTTAAAATGACTGCCTCATGTGCTTGCGTACGTCAGGCTTCTCACTTATCACGCAGACCTGAACTGGGCCGGTGGTGCTCGTGCTTCGGTATGCTTATAAGCATAGCTGCATTGTCATAACCCGAACGCCGCGCTGGCTATTGTCAATGAGCACGCATGAAGAGCCTGAGGATGGTTATCGGCGGCTCCAGCTGTTTCCGTCCAGGCGAAGTGGCTGCATGTCGCCGAAGCTAAAGACGTTCGTCAGATGTTTCGCATATGTCCGAATGTGGCCCTGGAGCGAACGCAAGGAAGGAGACAGCCAATAAAGGAAAGTTCCCGGATATGAGATTTCCTGTGTCGGCGCCCGACATGCTCTAACCTCGTTCATATCTTCCGCGTGCGCGCACTGTGTTACTGGTAAGCCCGCCAGCCGCTGGCACCGGCTCTCCTGCAGGATGTCCCCATGGGCAGCTGGCTGCTCATGGCCGCACACCGCACCACGTGGCCGTACGGCTCACCGCCATCTCCTGCCCGCGAGGTCGGGCATGGGTGTGGACTGCCATGCTGAGGCCCCGCTCTGTGCGCTATTGATCGCCATGCGCAGGCACGAGCGCCGACGGCCGGGTTGTTTGCGTCCAGCCGGGGACGCCGCGGGCGCACGGCGGCAGCGCCGCGGCGCCACGCGCCCACGCCTTTCTCCGCTGGAGTGCTCAGCGGACGGCGTTTTTCAGTGGCGGGGGCTGTGAAGAGTTGTAGAGCGTCTCCATGTTTGAGATAGGAATGCTGCTGGGATTTCTTTGTCATCTCGTTCGTGAGACAGATAGGTGGACGAGAGGGGGCGGGCTGAAAGTTTGTGAGATAGGTAGGTCGACGAGAGGGGGCGGGCTGGAAGTTTGTGAGATAGGTGGGTCGACGAGAGGGGGCGGGTTAAGTTTCATACGCGCGGCGGAGCACTGGATCTCAGCTTAGTGTATTGTGTGTCGATCGGTATATTCAGATTCCATTGTTCCGGGTGACACCGATGTGACAAAGCGAATGACGCATTACGTACAATGTCGTCGGTATGTGTGTCAGCGCAAACTCACGTGTCTTATGAAGTTGAAGTAGGGGGGGGGGGGGAGGAAGGGCACACTGTTGCAGCAACATTTTCAAGGGCCGCGACTAGCGGTGGCCGTGTTAACGTCCAGAGACCTCGATCGCGAACCGACCTCGATTTTCCCTTGTGGGTGTCTGACCGTGTGGCACCAGAAGCCGGCGAACATCACAGAACCTATCCGCCCCTCCCGGCAGAACCCATCAGAGCACCTCCTCCCCTCCCCCTCCCCCGTCTCCACAGAGCCTATCCGCCACTCCCGGCAGGACCCATCGGAGCACCTCCTCCCCTCCCCCTGTCTCCAAAGCGCTGAGCGCGGTCGGAGCGCACCGCTGGAACGCCCTGATTGGCCCCGGCGCCCCACCGGAAATGCGGGGTTTCCGGCCGCCCGCTCATAACGCGGTCGTCGCCGCCGGCGGCGTCTGTGTGCCGGACATTCGAAACGCACCCGTGTTTGTGATTACTGCGTTTACGGACTGTAGAGCCTGGCGCGTGGTTTGCTGCACGCATTTCCGACCGAAGCGGCGCCGTACAGGTGAACGCCGCCCACCTGATCACCGCGCCGGCCAGGCTCGGCCGGGCGGCGGAGACGGCGTGCCCCGGCGCCGCGCCCGACGGCGCTCGGCCGGCCGTGCCGTCAGCTGCCGGCCGTGGCCGATCACACTGTGATGCCCCGCTTCACTTCATCCAGGCTCCAGCGGGGACAGGGGCCTGCCGGCCGGCGGCCGGCGCCGCGCGGCCGCCTGCCGTGGCCGGTCACACTGTGATACCTCGCTTCACTTCACCCAGGCTCCAGCGGGGACAGGTGCCTGCCGGCCGGCGTCCGGCGCCGCGCGGCCGCCGGCCGTGGCCGATCACACTGTGGTGCCCCGCTTCACTTCACCCAGGCTCCAGCGGGGACAGGTGCCTGCCGGTCACGGCTGATTAGAACGGTACAAGGGGAGACTCACCCTGCACACGGTCGACTGCTTCTCCAGACAAGATCATGCGTGGATTCTGAATTCACGTATTCACGCCATTGTTACAGCTGTTGGGACTTAGTCAAGAAATGCAAGCATTTGAATGAAGGGTGTAATTGATTATACAGCGTCGTCAGAAAGCCCTTGGTGTGCTGTTCGTCATTGATATTGGGAGACTATCAGTGCGTTGCATGCATGTTGGCGGGCACGACTTTCCAGTTGGCTGCGCGTTCACCAGCAGTTCAAAACAGAGCCCAGTCCGATGCCGTGTCGGTCGCGGCCCCGCCGATCCTCGGCTGGCCAGGTACGACACACCACGCCCGGCGGGGTGTTGCTGGGCATACGCCTGGCCCGGTATTACGGGGCACGCCTGGCCGGCTATAACGGAGCCGGATGACGCTGTTCCGGGCGACAGCCCGCGGCGCCGCTGGAGTGCGGCGCGCCTCACAGCCGGGCCCGCGATGTCGCTGGAGTGCGGCGCGCCTCACAGCCGAGCCCGCGGCGCCGCTGGAGTGCGGCGCGCCTCACAGCCGGGCCCGCGGCGTCGCTGGAGTGCGGCGCGCCTCACAGCCGAGTCCGCGGCGCCGCTGGAGTGCGGTGCGCCTCACAGCCGGGCCCGCGGCGCCGCTGGAGTGCGGCGCGCCTCACAGCCGGGCCCGCGGCGCCGGCACCGGGACAACGTGCGCTGATGGCCGCTCGGTCTGGCACCAGCCGGGCATGGTCAACAGTTCAGATGCAGAGGTTCCTCTGCCCGCCCCCCCCCCCCCCCCTTCGGACTGGGGCCAGAGAAGCCACATGTTGGCGCCCAGCCTTGCCACTGAACGAGATTCTTTCGTTGTTGATATTACGCCATAATGCCCATTGCGTTATCGACATATGTCCCCATACGAAGCCGATAGTTTTTTGTTGGCCTTGTGTCCAAAAGTTCAAGTAGCTTCTTCTTCGACGTTGTGTTGGATTACGCAGCTATTATTCGGGAAAACATGACGAAGATGTGTAGATTGTGCCTACGGCGATGGACTTTCGCAGGCACATAGGCACAATGTCCAGTGGTGGCAAATGTCAAATTTGTCCGAACTGCTGCGAATCTCGGTCGGTGTTCTGCGCATTAGATCAGTTTCCGGTGCAAACAATACTTTGGCTTAGCGAACTTGGGGCGTGGCTCCGTACTCCCACCCCTTAGCTGCGTGGCTGGTGGTGATCCTTTCATCACAAAGGAATTTAGAAGATAGGTTGTCAGCAACTGATGCAAATCCAGCAGTTTTGCGGCAGAGCCCAATGGATTCCCCGTGAGTCAGCCAGGGCAGAGAGAACCGGTTATATTTCCGAGTCAGCTGCTGCGGTGTGATTACACTGTGAGTGGCGTCTGCAGCCGGCTGAAGCCGCCTGGCTGTACCTGGTGTGATAGCAGCCCGGGACCGTCAGACGCGGTGGCGGGGGTGACGAGGCCCCGGCCCGACTCCGTCGGATGCGGTGGCGAGGGGTGACGAGGCCCCGGCTCGGCTGGCGGGGTGCGGGGGTGACGAGGCCCTAGACGAACAGAACCTGCTTTGATTACGACACTGGGACAGGCTGCTGTAGACTGACCGGCGGCAGTTCCGGTGGAGCTGGGTGGCCCGATCATGCGTCAGCACCACTGGCTACACCACTGATCATGGCCTGCGCCCATCGCCGACACGCGGCGATGGGTGCAGGCTGCTGCCGCACGGGCGGCCCGCAGCCGGCGCGGCCGGCGTCCTGGTTAGCCCCCCGACTGCGAATCGTCCGCAGCGCGGTAACTCAGCTGTGCAGTGACCAGTAGGCACAACTGCAAAACGTATTCGTAGGCATAATGATTGCACAGCTCCAGTTAGGTAGGCTAGGGATAGATCTACTTAGATAAGCTGGGATAGATAGGTTAGTACACTATTACTCGACTGTGGCGCCTGGCCTCCCGCCGGCTCTGGGTGGGGGAGCGGGATGACGTACCCTGTATGTGTTTAGGGCTCGTCACGCCGCGGTGTGACAGGTAATGGTGCCAGCCGCCGCTACTGCCGCCGCTACTGCCGCCGCCGCCGCCGCCCGAGCGGCAGCGCGCGTGTGATTCATCGGCTAGGGCGGTCGCGCTGCCCCCGCCGACAGCGCCAACGCAGCTGCCGCCAGAGCTGAGCGGCTGCTGTCCCGACAATGTGCTTGTTCCTTACACGGTGTTAAAGCGAAGCGGTTGGGAACGCAGCGAGTCTCCTCTGGAGCGTTAGGAGGAGGAAGTCCCCAGTTTGTGAGGGCAATGTGCGTGATCTGAAGGTTAGCGGTGTGGAGTTTTCGCCGCCAGCAGTGGTGGCACTCGAGGCAGTGCAGGTTCTCACCACCTGCTCCGCGTCCAATGACCATTGGTCTCTAAGCAAGACACGCAAACCCTCTGGTGTGGAGCTGAGTCCTGACGGGCGACTGCGCGGGTGATCGGTGGCAGATTGTAAGCAGATTAGTGGGGCTCGATGTCTACGGGAGTCTGGTAAAACAAGACGCAGTTCCGTTTTTTAAGCGGTCTAGTCGTTCGGGAGACCGCGTTTCTACCGGGCGCACTGGGCACGACAGGTGAAGTGTGTGATATCGCATCCATCTGTTGCCTCCTGTTCATGTTGACACATTCATGCAATATGAAATAAAATAAAAATATTGACTGGTGGAGAACTTCGTACTGGGACGATTTTAACGCATCCTTAGTGTTCGAGGTTTGATGTGAAGAAGCCGTGCCATGGAAGCACGGTGCTCTGCCACTGAAAGACGGCCGTCCTACGACAGATGTCCGCTGTCGCGGTCTGACGCGAAAATTGGATGATGGCTCACGCCTGACAAATTCACGTTCACCTGCGTTGAAGGGGATGGGGACCATGGAGTGATTGCTGCGCGAGCGTGAGCTGGTGAGTGATCGCGCTGCTTTATTCTTTCCTCACAGCTCGGCAGGAAGGAAAATAGCGCGTACTTAAATGTGTGACCGATGTGTGACGCGTCGGCTGATCAACCGCGCTCTGTGTGACTAAGCGACCGTCTGGGGACGGGATCGCGGTCCTTTTCAAGTTTGGTGCAATTCGCAGGACGCTTTGGGCGGTGACAGTTTGCTCTTTCTGATGATGGGGTCAAAGCCTATTTACAAGTAAGGCTCGACAGAAAGGACTTAGATACGCACAGGTCTTCGGGTGGCAGCGATGCTTCGAATGAGGCGCTGTGGGCGGGTATCGTTTAATGAGTCCAAACCACCACCACGGCGACTGCTCCTCCACCAACATTCACCGGTCATGACAGTGGTGGGAGCAGCCGCACACTGACGCTGGGTCTCAGGGTCTGACAGTGAGGGAGGGAGGGGGGGGGGCTGAGACACGCTGCCTGAGGCGCAGGTGTGCATGGCTGAGGTTAGCGTGACACCGACAGACTGTACTTGGAAGCAGCCTCCAGCGCAGGCTAGGCCAGGCTGTGGCTGGCCCAGCAGGCGGGGAGTCGGAATGTTAATGGGTCGGCTCCCGGAGTAAAACAGAGTTCAAATCGTGACGCTCTCACCTTGGATGGTGTGCCCTACCTCACGACGTGGTATTCGTCAGACGTGAGGAGATGGGTTTTGTGGCCCGACGGTGTGGCCCTCGTGAGGTTATGGGCTTTGATGCCCGACGGTGTGGCCCTCGTGAGGTTATGGGCTTTGATGCCCGACGGCGTGGCCCTCGTGAGGTTATGGGCCTTGATGCCCAACGGTGTGGCGCTCTTGGGTTTTAGTTCCATTGGTACCGGCGATAAAGTGCCTGTTCCGAGACCTCTGAGGGTCAGTCTGCAGTGGAATGAGGAGTGCTTTCCCGAAGGCCAGGCTGCCTTCTGCGGGCGGCAGCAGTGATTGTGGTCATTAGCTGTTGGAAAGATGTTGTTTGGGTGGCATTGCGCGCATTTGGAGACGCGTGTCCAAAAGTGTGCAACAGTCCGTTAGAAAGTGATGCGAGCTTTCAGGCCAAGGTCATTGAAAATACTGAACACTTTTGATGAAAACCCCTTTCTGCGAGAACTAGAATGGCCGACATGCGACTGAACAAATTTTGGCCACTTTAATACACAGAATGCATCGTGATCTAGCTCCATTCATTCGAAAATTGCTCTCAAATGATTAACTTCAGATTGTTATGCTGTCTTTCGTAGGTAGGATGATATTTCCCGGACGCAGTGGGTGAAAATTTTAAGTTTGGAATGCAATGGTTCGTTTCTTGAAAGTTGGATGGTTTAAGGTTTTGCCTGTTTGGCAATGTCCGTCAAAGCAATCGAAGAACTTATACCGATTACCGGTTTAGGTTATGTGGTCAAACTAAGACAAAAGATGAATATGTGTTTATCGGGTAATCGCCACAGTTGACTGAACCATACGCCTCCCTCATTTAACTGAACTGAACTGAAGTAACCTCCCTCATTTGAGGTCGCAGCGCATTGTGTTCTAGACCGGTTTCGCAGTGTGCGACTTTGGCCACTTACCGGCCGATTGTCGGCGAACCCATGGGCCGAACCTGGTAGACATCAGGCAGTGATTCATAGGTGGTGCACTTTCCAATACAGTGTACATCTTGTTTCGCATCACACCACCTTGTTTTTGTTTTCTTGGTTTCTTCGTTTTGGTTTTACATCTTACTGTCTGCTTTGGTTGTAGAGAGCTGGTGCCAGCCATCAGAGACGCCCCTGGATGAGCGGATCCATGGTTAGCAGTCGATTGCGCGTGGTGGACTGCACAAGTTGATTCGCACTCTTGTCGTCATTGTATTGGTCTCCCCTCCGTCAAGTAGCGCTGCTTCGTGTCGCTGCAACACTGCAGCTCGTCGAAATCTAGATAAGATTTCAACCGTTAGTAGAATGGAGAAAGCTGTATTTTGTGGCCTATGGCAACGCATGAGGGAAAATCTCTCCTGATCTGGTAGATTGCATGCAGCTGTCTTCAAATGTAGACAGCACGACTTAACAACGATGCGCCTCGTGACGCTGCAAACGGCACGACTCTAATGTTAATATTTGGGAAGATATCAGTGTACAGGTGGAGTGGCGTCCGGGCTGAGTTAGCCTGGCTCGTGCAAATTTTAATTGCTCATCATTGTTGAAGCTGGACTTGCGCGAGTGACACCGCACTCACGCGCACTCGCTTAGTGTGTGGCATCGCTCCTAACGGCCAAAGTAAGTCACAACTTTGACGATCTGTGTTGACAACCACCAGTGTTGAGACAAAAGGGGCTTTGGTTTCCATTGTTGTTTGCGTTTGGCCAGCTTGTCGATACGCGCCGCGTGATGAAAAGTAGCTGGCTTGACGAACCACACGGGAGCCAGGCAAAGATTCCGCAGTGATCACCAAAAGTATCGCCGGACAATTTGATGCCTCGCGCTGTCCCGTTTACTAATGACAGCCGTATGCCGCGGAAGGGCACACAAAAGCGGCCGGACCATCGCTCTGCGCGCGGACCGTGACTGGTGTGTGTTCGCTCGGGCGACCCGGCGCCACCAGACCTGAATCGGACCGTGCCTTTCCGGTCAGATGACCGGCGGCTGCGGAAGCGGCCCATTCGGCCCGCAGCCGCCGCCGCCGCCGGCTGTGATTACACCCACGTCGAGCGGCCGCTTAGTGCTGGGCTAGGTGGCGGTGTGCTGCGTTAGTGGTCGGCGTTAAGTGCTCATGCCACTCAGTGTTGGGGGTAGCACCAAGTGCCTGCTGTTATATTGATGGCCTAGGATGTTGCGTTTCTTGGAGACTGAATACTGGCTTCGCCAGGCACTTCCGCTCTTGATTCGAGTGACCTTGTTCTGCTCGTCACTCTCCAATGACGAGTACCCCCACAGACCATCACATATCTTAAAAAGCAGCCAGAGCCAGGCGAAAAACGGCATCGGATAGCTCGCGTAGCACTGCATCGGATAGCTCGCGTCATACTGCAATCGGCCAGCCCGCGTAACGCTGCATCAGACTGATGGCATTTGACACGAGTGCAAGTGACGTTTGATGTGGCAAATCAAAGCCGGCAACAGGATAACGCAGATTGGCATTTGACATTAGTATAAATGGCGTTTTAGGCAATATATATATATATATATATATATATATATATATATATATATATATATATAGTAAACCAAGCAACAGGATAACATAGATATATTTTGACCTAGCCTGGCCTTGGGTGATCTGATCCCTAAATTGCAGTCTATTGAATCGAACCACATATTGTTAGCATTTGTTCAGAACGGGCAAATACAAACGCCACAGCGCCCTTTAATGTGTATGGCAGATTCTGCATGAAACCTCCGTCATCTATTTCCCGCCTGTGAGCCTGACCGGCGTGGCCTAGTCAAAAAGGTCATCACGTGTACATTTGACAGTCTCACGTCAAGTGACACCAATGTACTGTCAGGAAAGTTGCGGGGCTCTGAGGCCTTTAGCACGGTCCAGTCACCTTAGTTCAGTGATCTGGGTGAATCACACTTGTGCCACACACTGTTAGCCAAAATTGCGTGCACGCGACCTCTGTGGTAGCCGCATTAGCCAGCCGAAAAGCCTGTGCGCGGGCGCTCCTGTACAGGCACCGTCACGCTGGGCGGATACGATCATAGCGCAGCAGCCATGCCGCAGAACGCTGGGACGGTGCTCCACGCGTTCGGCGCTGCTTCCGTCGGATTTGTGACGCACGTTCGCCTGCCGCCCCCCGGTGACGCCGACAGCTGTGCAGTGCTACAGCTGACAGCTCGGCTGGCGGGCAGACTTGTGTAACTTTGCTGGCGGGTGGACTTGTGTGACTTGACCAACGGTTAGAATTAACGGGTAGAATTGCGCGACTTGGCTAACGGGTAGATGTGTGTGACTTGGCTGGTAGTTAGGCTTATATGACTTGGCTGGCGGGTAAACTTGTGTAAATCGGCTGGAGGGTAGATTTATGTAAATCGACTGGTGGGTAGGCTTGTACCACTTGGCTAGCTGGTAGACTTGTTGCGCGACTTGGCTACCGGGTAGCATCATTGTGTAATTCGACTTGCGGGTAGAGTTGCAGTATAACCTGGGTATCGAGCAGACGTGTCGCACAGTTCGGCTGTCTGGCTGATGTGTTGGACAGCTCGGCTGTTGGACGGACGTATCGCACAGCTCGGCTGTCGGGCTGATGTGTTGGACAGCTCGGCTGTCTGGCTGATGTGTCGTACAGCTCGGTTGTCTGGCTGATGTGTTGGACAGCTCGGCTGTTGGACGGACGTATCGCACAGCATGGCTGTCGGGCGGACGGTGGGGGGGGGGGGGGGGCAGACCGACAGTCAGTTGCTGGGCTGTCGTGAAATTCGGCTTGTTTTCACGGAACGCTGGCGTTGCTTCAATGAGCGCAGATGCTGGCCGGTAGTGACCAGTCGGTGGCCTGTTTTTGGACTTGGACGCCAGATGGCCCATCAGGGCCTGATTTTGATGAAGGAATCGGTGTTAAGGTGCTAAACTCAACATATGGTTTACCTAACAACGCCAGCTTACGCTAGGAGTATAGTTCTTCGAGCGGGAATATTGTCACTATCGGCTTGCCTCCATGATTGAAATGCAACGTTTCCAGCCATCTCCGCCTGGGATATCTACGGCGCTGCCATGAATGGCAGTTGCTTGCCAGCTATGTCTGTTTCGTCTTGACCTGTATACGTTTGACCCGGCAGGGCAAGGACAGAGAACCGGTCGTCATGACGACCACGGTGGATGAGGTGGACGCACTGCCCGGCGCCTCGCTGCGGCTAGTGGACGGCCCGTCGCCCTGGGAGGGCCGGGTTCAGGTCTTCCACAAGGACCACTGGCGGTCCGTTTGCACCAACTCCAGAAAGTGAGTTAAGCGCTGCCGGCTGTTAGCCACGCTCGCCTCTCGCCAGCCCACGTCTGCCGCCCTGTCCAACGGCCTCGGTCCTGTAAAGAACTTCAGGAGCTGCGCAAAAACCGGATTATGATTTGCGTCTTGTTTTTGTCGTTCGAAACACGCTATCGCTGCGGCCTGCCCGCTTTGACGCTGGTCACATTCCATGCGTTTGGAGGGATGCCAGTGGCTTGAGCATCAGTTTCTTATGACGTCAGCCTGCTGCCTCTGCTTGGTGACGGGTCCCTTGGTGATGAGTATCCATTGACTTTTGCAATATCTGAAACATTCATTGGTAAACAACCTGGGAACTATGTACACTTTTCCGTCATGCGCACACCAGTATGTCATTAGGCATGCTATCAATGGCTGCTATGGATGCATCTCGTAGTACCGTCATCATGTGGCCTGAACGCATTAATTTCAGATCAAGAGAATACAATTTTTTGTGAAGCCGTCTTCTTATTTGTTAATGCCATTGCTGCTGTTTCGTCACCGGCCCCTTATCCGTTCTAGTGACTCACTCTGGAGCGGGTGGAAGTCGAGGTAATGGGCCTCTGCTCGGCTGTTTACCTGTGGGCTGTTTATGTGTTCCGCCCGTCTGCTCAACTGTCCGCTTGCCTGTCGGTCCGCCTGTCTGCATGCCAGCCCGCCTGCTTAACCGCCCGCCCGCCTGCTCAACTGTCCGCTTGCCTGTCTGTCCACCTGTCTGCATGCCTGCCCGCCTATCCGCCTGTCTGCATGATTTTCCGCCTGCCTGGCTCTGTTTTTAGCGTTCGGTTGGAAATCTCCGCTTTCGCAGCTGGAACTGGAAGACCTTTGGTCGGGGCGATTGTATTGGCCTGGTTTTATATTTGTTATGAAAAAGAGTTTTCGGCAGACCCAGACATCTCCTCTTTCAATTACCAATTCTAGTTTATGGTGGCCGTAGGAACTTATCCGTAACCTGAAATGTGAAGTTGTGCACTTGACGTGGTTGTTGTCGGATACCTTCGCAATGACGCCACATGGAACGGGCCAGCGAATATCTCCAGATCCGTCTGCGCTCCAAAGCCCCCAAATGCCGTCACGGATCATGACGCATGTCCTGCTGTTGCCGCCCATCACGTCATGGAAGCATACCGAGCATGCTCATCATGGCGGCGCAAATCAAACTATTTGGCTGGGCACAAGAGTGCACAAAGGCCTTTCGTGCTGCTCCTGTATCTGTCCGTGAAAGTCCATGTGCATTACACAACACTCAGTACAATCAGTCTTGATGCAGAAAGCATTTTACAACTCATTTTGGTCGTACACATACCGTGACAGCCTGAGAATGGTAGGCCGCATTTTTCTAAAACAGTCGCAATTTGTTGTGACATTTGTTGCAGCTCTGCAGAGAAGCCGAATTTTGACGCCTTTTGAGAAATTGGTGCCTCAAAATTTTGATCATCAAAATTCTGTCCCGGAGGGTTTGGAGTGCAGCTGCAAAAGATAAACGGACATTCTTAATTCATCCTGCATGAAACTAGGTCAAAACAATCATCCTTGATGAGAGAGGCAAACATGAGTATGTCACGCTTCCTTAAGTTGTGGGACGTGAGTTTCAGTCTGGCTGCTCCGGGTCAGCTGACCTTTGTTTGCCCTGGCGTGCTGGTCGGTTCGGCCTGACCTGACGCCGGCCTGGCGTGTACTATTGCCAGAAAACCCAGGGGCGCACCCAGTATTACGGTAGGACCGGGGAAGACAAGCGGCTGGCCTGGAGACTACTAGTAATGACACAAAATCCGTTTGAAAGCATTGTATCGGTGAGTGTTGCCAAGACAAAAGCCAGGCGTGGACGTAACCATGTCCTAAATGTTGCTGAGACCCATTTCTGTTTCGATGCCACTGAAGACGGCCAAACCACAACAGTAATCTGCCTAATTTGCCCAAACGTTGCTGGGACCCGAACCCTTCTGACCGTCGGTGTTGGTTGCGCCCATGCTGCCAGGGTGTTGCGCGGTTTTCACGAGAGTGGTTGTTCGACATCGCCACGAAAACGCCCAAGCCACCGAGCTAGGACTAGGCGCTAATCCCTAAGCATCAACTCACGTCTTGAACCTCTCCGCGATGTGAATCGCTCTAACGCGCCTCCAGCCATTTACCTACCAAGCCGTGACCATCAGTGCCCCGGACCGGAGCCGTTTTATCGCCCGTTGCGGCTGGGAACTGTGTGGCCTGGGGCCGTTCACCCCGTGGTGACCTTCCGCCGCCTCTGACCCCGCCTCCCGGAGGTCAGACGACCCTGCTGCACATGACATCCGGGCCTCCTGTCGGCCATCGGCACGCAGGGTCCAGCTCATTGTCCCACCTCACCTGCGGTGACCAGGCCACCTTTATTCCGCAGATCCGCCACCCTCTCACCCCTGCGCCGCCGCCTGGCTGTGTTTACCGGATGGCTGGCGGCCGCCGAGCGTGTGTTGGCGTCCGGAGGGCACGGGTGTTGACTGGCTTGATCGGTTTGTGCGGAGCTGACGACGCGCCGGCCGTGGGGGCCAGGGGCTGTCAGGGGATCAGACTCAAACGGTTCGGGGGAGGGCCGCTGCACACGCTACCGCGCGACGTTTGTCCCGGCATACGTAGCGACGAAATCAGTTTGTGTAACGGAGCGGGCTTCGCCTCCGGCCATTGTTCTCCGGCTGCGTGGGCCCGCATTCTCAGCGAGCTATGAATGGCACATACCTGTTTTTGAACATTGCGATGCTGCATGCCGGAGTTTCAGGTCTCCGAAGTTTTGCGTTCTCAACTGGATTTGACGCAAGGAGTGGCGATGATAGGGCTTTCTGTCATTTCCACATGCAGGTGTCGCTATATGGCATAAAAAATAAAACGGCATAACTGGCAGTATGTCATCAAAAGTAACAATGCTGGCTGGCGCATGATGCTAGTACTCGGCATAAATAGCGTGTGTTCGTGCGACCCTTAAGTAATCTCTTAATGGGATTGTTCCACATTTGTGTGGGATTTTGAGCTGAAGTGGCCATCCTAAACCTAAAGATTATGAGGTGCAGTCCACAGCTCTGCCCTTCCTAAGACCCAGTCCATCTAGTGTCTGAACTTCACGCCCGCGAAGACTTGCAGACTTCTTCGTGTGCAGACTTTTTCAAGGTCACCTAGGTATCCATGACGCCATAATAATGTTATTCAATTCCTGCTATGTCAGTGACCATGTGGTGATCAAGGCTAATATAAATATTATTGTCGAATCGTTCATATGTTACGTTTGTGAGCGCTATTTCCAGATATGGTATCTGTGCACTGGCTGTCAACCCATGTTCGAGGTACAATTACGCAATCAAACAATGGCGTGTAAAGGAAAATATTTGCTAAATAGATGAATTGTGCTGTCTAGAGCTGTCTTTTCCACTTATAGTAATATCTGCAGTTATGAGTGAGCGCATTTCATTATGTCTGATGTTTACTTCATATTTTCAAATGCGGAACATTCCCTTTAAGACTCGAAGTCGGGAACTAAGGTGCCGTCGAAGTACGGAGACCAGTTCTGGATGTTCGACATTCTCAGAGCGGGGCATGCCGCCCACACCAGTCGAGCTTAGCAAGGGTATGAGATAGTGGTCCGCAGGCCGAGATAGGCTCCTCGCAGGCCAGCAGTATTCCCCTTGAAGGCCACCACAGGCCCGTTTGCAGTTCAGTGGGGTTCTCCTTGCTGTTCAGAAGGGGCTTTTTACAGCAGTGTATTATTGAAAGTACAGAAGGGCTTTTGTTACAAGCCAGCCAGAGCCATTCTTGGGAACCAACAAGGGGCCCGTTGGTCATGGCAACGAAGACCGATTATTGCGCCGCTCCTGAAGGCACCACCGCGCTCAGCCCAGGTCCTGTGGCTGGACAATAAAGCGGATGCTATTGGTGTTGACAGCGTATACATATAATCAGAAAGCGTAATGAAAGGTCAGGCGAGGGGCAGACAGGAGTGCGGGAAAAACTGAGTCATTTCTTGGCGGATTTAGCAGGGAATGGTTTGGTAAAGGGACCTTAAATGTCGTGTACGTATGATCGAATGGTTGGATTTAAGGCAAACAGCGTTATGTATGTTATTTATTTTGATGTGTGTGGATGTGTATGTTATATCGGGGAGACAGGGGGACTTAATACACCCGTGGGGCAAACCATGTATGAACTATCAGGGGAGAAAGAGCATCGGTGGAGTGTCCCGTATCCATTTTCTAGAACTCACTGGGCCACTCGAATAATGATGTATCATTTGTTAGCTTTGAGAGGATGTAGAGCAAAAATGTGACGTATGGGAGGCTCAGGGAAAGAAATTGGATTGCTATGTCGGGAACATCACACCTTCTAGGGGTACTCAGCGTAAAAACCAACGACTAATGCACAAAATTCTTTAAATATATGTCCTAGGAGAGGCCAACCTGCAACCAACGCGCATGTATCAGTTCTTAGTTAACGGTGGGACGTGTAAAGAAGGGCTGTCCCAAGGGTTGTGGAGACTGAAGCAGGCTCAAATAGAATCGAAAAGTATCATTGCAGAATGTTGGCGCACACACACACACACACACACACCACACACACACACACACACACACACACACACACACACACACACACACACACACACACACACACACACACACACACACACACACACACACACACACACACACACACACACACACACACACACACACACACACACACACACACACACACACACACACACACACACACACACACACACACACACACACACACACACACACACACACACACACACACACACACACACACACACACACACACACACACACACACACACACACACACACACACACACACACACACACCACACACACACACACCACACACACCACACACACACACACACACACACACACACACACACACACACACACACACACACACACACACACACACACACACACACACACACACACACACACACACACACACACACACACACACACACACACACACACACACACACACCACACACACACACACACACACACACACACACCACACACATACACACACACCAGGACAGCAGCCTGAAAGGCTCGCCACAAAAACGTGGGTCCCTGTCGCACCGGTCTTTGCTGGTGTCATGTCGTTCTTTGCCGGTGTCATGGTGTTTAGCGTGGGCAAAATCGTTAATGCCAAGGAGTGGAGGCCACTTCCCTGTTTACTTCGATTCTGTTCATGGATAATGGGAGTATCTCCCTCATGTTTTCGTAATTGGATGCACGGCTGGTCTTGCAGGGGTCATAGCTAGCGTACTATGCGATATGCTGGCTGCTTAAGTTGAAGTGGCGTCTTATTTACTTGACTCGTTAAATATTGTGTACGATGTGTGCACGATGATGTAGATGGGCATGATACTCAGTGTCTACCCTATGCACTGAACCCGAGGCTGATAAGCTATTACCGAATATCATTTGGATTTCGACCAATATTTCGACAAGTAGACATGGTCGTTACATCACCGAAGCAAACAAAAACATAACACCAACGCACTAAGACCTTGAAGTGCGTGTAGCCTGCATATAGATATTCAACCTGTGCTGTCTTTTGTTCCCAAGCTTGCGGTGAGAATCCTCTCTATTTTCGCCGTAGTTGATTGGTGTTTTCATCCATGTAAAATTTATGAATTACTCCAGAAGTGCATGAATTGATACGTTCAGTAGGGTGCATGGGCGCAGAAGGACATGGACGCGGAGGGACATGGAATGGACGCGTGGTTTCCTTTTCAGGGACCCACCCCTACTGAAGCCTTGGTAGAACGCCCACGCGTGGGCTGAGTAGCATTGGTCGCGTGCCGATTCGCTTGCAGGCGATGCGTGATCAGACCTGGGTGGGCTGCCCGTAATTGATACCGAGTGGGCCTTGAAACAAAAGGCAATCGTCGAAATGCATGTGTTGACATTACCTGCGGATGTCGAAACAGCACCGGCTGATGCGACCGGTGACGGAGGGCCCGGCGGTGGAGCGACGCCAGTGGCGGATGACGCGATGGGGCCGGTGGGCGACTGTCCGCCGCCGCGGCACACGCAGCACGCTCTCGCTCTCGCGCGGGCGCAGCCGCCCTTCTGTCCTCACTCACCGCGTCCTCGTGAATCCCCGCATCTGGAAGCTCGCCCGTCTCTTCGGGGCGAGCCGGGAACATCAGCCGGGGGCGGGTTTGAGTGCCCCCTGCTGAGAACATCAGCCGCGGGCGGGTTTGAGTGCCCCCTGCTGAGAACATCAGCCGCGGGCGGGTTTGAGTGCCCCCTGCTGAGAACATCAGCCGCGGGCGGGTTTGAGTGCCCCCTGCGGGGAGTCCACACAAACGCCAGCACAGAGCCCAACGAAGCTGTCCTGCAGGGGTGCGAAGTTGTCTTTTGTGAGAGCCCTCCCTGCCCCTTTCCCTGTGCTACTTTGCCAACCACCTGTTGATTTGTGGCCCAATGTTTCTTGCCGTAATACTCAAAGATATAGAGGGCAATGTTTGACACTACACACAACTTACCGTCTCCGACCATAAGCTAGTGACCATGAGAACTGTTCTGTCACCACACAAACTCTTTTGATAAGAAATACCAATGATGTAGGCAATGTGACGTCATATGAGGGATTAAAAAAGGGATTCGTCGAAATAAAATGGATACATTTGTTGACCAACACTCATTCGGGGAGTTTAAGTTGTCAGACCCTCGTCCCTGGTTTACTGTACACGGGAAACTTGGTGGCTGAGGGCTCTTAGATGGCCGCTGTTTTTTTCAATCACGCATTATTCTCCTTAATCTCATGGACCGAAAATGGTCATTGCTAGCCGAAAGGGCTCTGAACTCAATCAGACCAAAGCGTGGAGCGTTTGGCTGCAGTACAGTGTTTCATGTACTCATTTAAGCTACTTTTCTTGGCCTTCTTTGTTTGGGCTACCGCATTTGGGCGGTGCCGGCGGCGGCCACTCGGAGCCTGGCACGGCAGGCACGGTGCAAACCACAAACGGGTGCTGCGTCGGCACCAAAGGTATGCCGGCCGTGACCCCATCAGGGCCTGCGCGCAGCGCCAGTGCTGCCTCGGCACCAAAGGTATTCCGACCGTGGCTCCATCAGGGTCTGCGCGCAGCGCCAGTGCTGCGTCGGCACCAAAGGCATGCCGGCCGTGACCCCATTAGGGCCTGCGCGCAGCGCCAGTGCTCAGTCTGGCCGTGACCCCATCAGGGCTTGCGCGCAGCGCCAGTGCTGCGTCGGCACCAAAGGTATTCCGGCCGGGGCCCCATCAGGGCCTGCGCGCAGCGCCAGTGCTGCGTCGGCACCAAAGGTATGCCGGCCGGGGTCCCATCAGGGCCTGCGCGCAGCGCCAGTGCTGCCTCGGCACCAAAGGTATGCCGGCCGTGACCCCATCAGGGCCTGCGCGCAGCGCCAGTGCTGCCTCGGCACCGAAGGTATGCCGGCCGTGACCCCATCAGGGCCTGCGCGCAGCGCCAGTGCTGCCTCGGCACCAAAGGTATGCCGGCCGGGGCCCCATCAGGGCCTGCGCGCATCGCCAGTGCTGCCTCGGCACCAAAGGTATGCCGGCCGTGACCCCATCAGGGCCTGCGCGCAGCGCCAGTGCTGCCTCGGCACCGAAGGTATGCCGGCCGTGACCCCATCAGGGCCTGCGCGCAGCGCCAGTGCTGCCTCGGCACCAAAGGTATGCCGGCCGGGGCCCCATCAGGGCCTGCGCGCAGCGCCAGCGCTGCCTCGGCACCAAAGGTATGCCGGCCGGGGCCCCATCAGGGCCTGCGCGCAGCGCCAGTGCTCAGTCTGGCCGGGGCCCCATCAGGGCCTGCGCGCAGCGCCAGTGCTCAGTCTGGCCGCGACCATAGGGGGAATTCCGATATCGGGATTCACGGTTGTGGTGCTTTTTCTCAACTAAGTAGAAGGTACGTTTTTATCAGCTTGCATATACGAGGTGAGGTAAAAAGGAACCTCTTGTATGCTGGCGGTAGCTTCTCTTGGTAAAAATGACCGCCTAGCCTTAATTAAGTTTTGTTTGGCACCAACTGTTTCCACTAGTTTTGTTATCATTTCAGTTTTGCTGTGTTCATGCTTTCCAGGGAAATGTCTTAGCTTAACTCATTTAAACAAGTCTTCAATTTGACACATGTTTCACGAGCATTAAAAAACTGTTGTCCCTTCTTCCCATCAAACTATCTCAAGAGCATTCCATGTGTGTTTAATCTGCCGGGTCTTGATCCTTGATCCTTGATCCTTGATCCTTAATCCTTGATCCTTGATCCTTGATCCTTGATCCTTGATCTTGGTCTTGATCTTGATTTGATCTGCTTGGAGCCTTGAAAGGGTACCCTGTTGGCTTACATGCTACCTGAACATTAAATATACCTCTAATGTTGCCTCTTACCCGAAAATCTTGAGCAAGGTAATGGGTACAATCGCAAGAGGCTGAGGGAACACATCGATTTGAAATTTTGTCAGCCTTTGCACCTCCTGGCTGGTTTCCATCCAACCCCTCCGTTAATTACAACCTGAACCAGGTCGGAATAGCTTAGAAGACAAGGATGAATGCTGACACTTGTTGGTTCTTATATTCTGATGTAAGAGATAACACTACCTCAATTGTTCGGAGAAAAATCCGCCCAAGTGTGGGTCAACTTCTTATCCCATATTCGGAAGTGCGTAGCACGTCATCACAGCTATAAATTTGGGTATATAAATTTCACATTAATGTGAAAATGGGTATTCCAAATACTTTCTAGGTCAATATTACCGTGCTTAAACTAAAAGAAAGACATAGGTATAGACTGGTCCTTCGTCGAACCAGGTTACAGTTCGATTTGCTATACCGGCATATCAGTGCTATTTCAGGGCTGAAATGCAGATGTTTGATGGCCTTACATTTGCTTTAAAAATGTGTCAATTCTAAGTCAAAATTAAAACCAAAACCTTGATATGCCAGGCATTCAGCATAAAATGTTGTGAATTCTCAGCTCTAACAAACTTTCCTAGTCTACCTGGATGCATACCTATTTGGACACATATAACACCTCTGGATTTCAAAACCCTGCTGCATGTCTTCATGAAATTTTTCAGTTACCAATTTCTCAGTACAAGAAACAATAACAATCACTTCTGACATTTCTTCTTCAGAAATAGGACGAATGGAGGGGGAAATAACCAACGCGATTTGTAAATGCGTTGCTGCGACCGTTTTGTCGCTATCGGCAAAACCGTGAAGAACCCTCCAAAAAGATGCGCAGCTCTCATATGACCAGCGGAAAACAAATGGTTCGGAGGGCCGTCTATAGAAGGCTCAGCGCTGGTGGCGCCCGTGTTTGATGTCAGTGCCCTGTCCGAGGGCAGCAGACGGCTTCCTGGCTCGCGGCTGCGGTAGCTGGCGCGTCGCGACGACACGGCCGCCCGGCTGCGGCCGTGCTGTGCGGCGCCGGCTGAGGCGGCTGGATCGGCCGCCGGTCATTATCGCGATGACGATCTGTTACCACGCTGCCAGCGCCCAGCAGCCGCCGTGACGCAGCTGGCCCACGACCAGGCCACAAGCCCGCACTGCACGGACGTCGGCCGATAACTCGCGGCCACAAGCAGGCACTGCACGGACGTCAGCCGACAGCTCGCGGCCACAAGCAGACACTGCACGGACGTCAGCCGATAACTCGCGGCCACAAGCAGACACTGCACGGACGTCAGCCGAGAGTTCGCGGCCACAAGCCGACAGGTCGCAGCCGTCGGCCGACAGTTCGCTGCCACAAGCCGGCGGCGCAGGTCCGCTGCAAGTACAGGACACATACGTGCGCGTGCGCCACAGGGACACGAGCGGATGCGATACGACGACGAGCCGCTGACGTCATGAAGCCACGAGTCGACACTACTGAGCTTATCGCCGTGACCCTTTACCGCACCAGACAGCTTGCTTGGCCATCAGCCTGTAGCACGCTGCACGGCCACGTCACCTAACTTCAGGCTCGTAAGTTAGCCGGTTATCGGAGCGGCACCTCCCCGTACTCGGGGTCGCGTTACGACCTGGTCCGGTTCCAGTCGGCCTCACTTCCGATGGCGTATTCCGCACCACCATCATCCAGCAGACGCGGTGACCCGAAGAGCAGTCCAAGGCTGTCTAACAGCCCCGGAGGCAGCCCAGTCGCTGCCCTCGGGCGCCCCCGCTCGGTCACGCCGCTCCGGCCGCCTCCCCGGCCGCCGCCGCCGTCCGACACCCGACTCGGCACGCGATTGTGAAGCATGACGCGCGCGGACGGCGTGTCTTGACGCCAGTCTGGCCGTCAGCGGTGCTCGTATAGTCCGTTCCAGAGCCGGCGCCGACCGCTGCCGACGACCGGGACGCAAGGCGCCGCCTCGGCTGAGACTCCGGTTCAGACGTGCGAGCAACAGTGCAGCACTCGCTGCTTGTTGGCGTGCGCTTGTTGGCACGCCCTACTGGGCAGCGCTTTTTGACGCGAAGCATGCCGTGACTAAACGTTCCGAATGTTTGTTGAGCAGTGTAGCGCACCAGATTACTGCCATGAGGAGCACGCTCATCAGGCAAACATTCATGATGAATCTGATCGGGAAGGCGGGCTCCACTGGCACTACCCAGTACCAAGGCAATAAAAACAATCCAGCACCACCCCCCCCCCCCCCCCCCCCCCCCCCAGTATGGCTTCGCTACTGTCGCTCCGATGTTATTACCAATAACATCCCTGGAGCATTTTGATTCATGGGACAGGTGAGTTAATGATGAACGTGATAATCGTCACGAGGATTATACCAAAATCAGAGCGGTTGCAGCCATCCGACCTTGGAAACCGGGGCAAATAGCTTTTATCAATTATTTGGAGAGCCCGTTTGTCGCATGTTGAGCAAATTCATTTCTTCAGTTCTAAGTGTGGGATAATCTGCTGAGGCTGATAATGCTTGTTTACATTTTGAGCCAATGCATTCCACGTATTATCCACAGTCACATGTTCCACGTATTATGTACGGCATCACTAACTGTAGTCCGCGCGATCTCAAAACCCGGAAGGACATGCGGCAAAGTCCCGAAAAGATATATTTATCAGCTACAAATAAGGGCATAATGACATTAACATAAAAGCAGGGACATCACGCTATGGCACAAAGACGAATGATGACATCAGCTGAAAACTAGTTACCGGGAAATTACAACAAATGATGATTAATGGAATTTCGATACTGATGCATTTGTCACAAGTTAACAGCAGAAAACGATCGCAATTGAGGCGCAGCGTACAGCAAACCATTTCCCCAAAGCTAAAACGCCGCTGCTCACCGGCCCTTCGGCAAGGACCCGCTGCAGCTATAGCACGAATAGCTTTGTTGAAAAATTGCTCGTCTATCATATTGATCAGGCCTGACTGTTTCAGTGGACCAAATAGAAAATTTGGAATTATTCACGTTTTCGTGACTGTCCAGTGTAGTGCTAGAAAAAAAAAACTTGGAGGGGCCTGGATATTTATCTCATTAAACTTGGAAACACGACTGTGTGTCTGATCTGTGACTTATATAACCCAGTCTTTCTCGGCTAAGACTCCAGGGCGCGATATTCTACCCTGGGTTTCAAAAACGATATTGATGGTTTCTGGGTTGATTACTGGGTTCAAATGGGTCCGGCAGTGGTATTTGTTCAGCTCGGTGAGTGATTTCTAGACAGCGCGTTCCCTTGCGATAGGTCTGTGTACCGAGCTCATTGTTTTACGTCTTTACTCACCTCTGTTTGCAAAACATCTGACACCAATCCTGATAATGCCACCGGACCGGTGGACCCATGTTTTGCGCTCGAGCACGCGGGACCGGCTGCGCGCGTCGACCCACACTTTTACTAGCGCGCTCGTCTGTTTCCTTCTTCGCCAGATGGTATCGGCCTCGTGGCGCTGCGAGCCCAGCGTCGCCGAGATCGGTTGGCGGCTTCGACTTGTGTTCCTCCGTTTGTTAGCAATCTCTAGTTTTAACATTGTCTTTGTAAATCACATGGAATGTCAAGCTGTCGTAATTTCGTAGAGTTGTGGAAGGCGTGTGAGAAAACTGTTTTTCATGTAAATACCTGGACTTGCAACTAACACAGCATGACACTAGGTTTCATGGCCGCAAAGAAGCCGGTCAAAGACGTGAGAGGCTGGACCTGGTCGGAACTTCAGAATTACCCATTTTTTTTTGTGATTTCACGTTAAGTTCAGCTTAGCCTGCGGTCTGGCTCGTAACAAGTCGCCACGTGCGCCATTAGATGCTCTGCTTTCTCGTGCGATACCGGCCCCTGCTCGCCACAGTTACATATCTGTGTTTGTCCCGTAACTTTTCGTATTTTCTTTCTATGTTGCACGCGCGACGTGGTAAGTTTTGCAACGTCATATTCCTTCCGCTGTTTTATGCTTAGTGGGCGATTCCCACCGGCTCTTTACCATTGGGACACGGGGGCATAACCGCATATCTGAGATGGGGGAGGGGGAATCAGGGTTGAATGGATGGCACGGGTCTGGCGGTGAGACAGCTTGACCCTAAAGTGACTTGTTAAATGGGGAAACATAGGAAAGATGCCTTGTACGGGCAAAATTGGACCGGGCAAAATTCCTTTTATTAAGATTAGGGGATAAATCTTCCAGGTGGTTACACTCATGTTAGGACCGGTGGTTTGCTTTATGGAAGTGACGAACATGATCTGTGTAACTGAATATGTAATGCTGATCAATGTATGCTACCGGACCTGCTCAATTCTATGCAAATGGCATATTCCGCTTTCGCTGGTTGAATTGTTTTGTACATTGTGTGTGATGAAAACCCGCGTCAAAGTCTTTTATCCAGTCATCTTTTATGCATGAAGTGATTAACAAACGACGCCGTTTTCACGAATGCTCAGTTGTGGGTACGGATTTTAATGCCGTGTGATGCGTAGTAAGTCCGTGTCCGCTTGTTGTTTGCAGCCCGTTTGTAGACCCTGCCGACTCCACCCTCCAATGCGCACTGCGCTGACCCTAGCCCGGCTAAATGCCCCTGCTCATTTCGTGTTCCCACTGGAGACCTCGGCTGACCCTGAGCCCAGTAGTTGTCTGCAGACCCAGCCCGCCTGCAGACTCGGCCTACCTGCTGACCCTGCCGTGTCATCAACCCCCGCTCTCATTACTCATCGTCTTATCCTCACCTCCACCCGCCCCCGTTTACCTAGGGCAAGTAGCATGCATCAGCCATGTGCGGGCCTGAGTGTCTCCCTGGCGGAAGCCCCCGCCCGAGCGCCCGTGCAGACCCACTGGGTTCTCCCAGTGGTTCTCGATAGCGGAGCACCCCCCGGGTGCCGGCAGTTGCCTCACCGTTCCCGACTCTTCTTCATTCGATGCCCCTGAACTGGCTATGCTGACCCAACTGACGCCGATCTCGATCGAGCCAAACCAGACCTATGGTGTGTGGTCGGTGTTAACCGTGCGATCTCGGCCGCCAGCTGGGCGGCCGCGGATAACGTGCGACCCCGGCCTCCAGCTGGACTGTTAACCGTGCGAACCCTCGGCCGCCAGCTGGACGGCCGCCGACTCCAGAGTAGCGTGCCGCCAGCTGGGTCTCACCGGCGGACACTACGCCGACTAGGTACCCCCTGGCTCAACGGCACCGCGACGACTGCTGTACGGAGCGGCCCGGCTGCGACGGCTCGGAGGCGCGCGTCCAGGGACTGCCGCTGGAGCAGCCGCGCCATGGGCGCCGGCATCTGCGGTACGTCACGGACACCACCTGTACACGGCTGGGGTCGACTGGCGCACGGCTGGGGTCGGCTGCACACGGCTGGGGTCGGCTGCACACGGCTGGGGTCTGGCTGTGCACGGCTGGGGTCGGCTGCGCACGGCTGGGGTCGGCTGCACACGGCTGTGGTCGGCTGCACACGGCTGGGGTCGGCTGCGCACGGCAGGGGCCGGCTGTGCACGGCTGGGGCCGGCTGTGCACGGCTGGGATCGGCTGTGCACGTCTGGGGTCGGCTGCGCACTGCTGAGTTCGCCTACAGACGGCTGGGGTCGCCTGCAGACGGCTGATGTAGTTCGTAGCTAAGGAGCCGGGTCTCTAACTCTTGCGTTCGGCCGCTCGAGTGGGTGGGCAGCCAACTAATTCGATACAAAGATTTAGCCAGCATCACATTATAATTGTCCACACGGCGCGGGGCGTTTGTTCGACTAAGATTCCACGTAGCATCACGGAACCCCAACAAAGGCAGGGATCTATGGGGTATGACGTCATGAATGACGTCGTCGTCTTGCCGTCCGGGCAGCTGTGAACGCAATGCTTTGTTGTTGGGCATGCGCATGAGGTTGCCTGTAGGGCGCAGCCAGAGCTTGGCAGGGAGGGGGGGAAGCAGGGTTGACAAAGGGCCCGCTGATGGTAAAAGGGCCCCTAAAAAATCGCTGGATATGGCTTATTTGGTAATGGTGGCATGTTTTTCTTAAAAAAGCATGCGTCAAGTGACTGCATGAAATAAATCGCCGGCACCCTTCATTTTACACTGGTATATTGGACTCTTTTTAAACCGATAAAACTCAAAAACTTAATCAAAATTTGTATCTTAGTTGTACAGAGATATCAAGGATTCCGTGGTCTCCTTTAGCCGCGCAGCGTCGGCTTCTCGGCCAACGCCAGACCGTGGCCAACGGGTCGACGAAAATGATGACACATTTGAAAGAAGTACTTTTGAACGCTTCTGGCCACGAATCGCACATCTAAAGATATTCCGGGCGTAATTTAACACGTGTGGGTTTTTAGATTGATGACAAAAACGCGTTGGTCTTTATAGCACCCGCGAAGTGGTCCTGAGATCTGGTGATGTAGCTGGGGGAGAAAAGGTAAAATCTCTATGTTTCGTGTTGCTTTAACTGTTAAGCTGTCCAGAGAAAAAAACTCGAAGTCGTAAAAAAGGTTCGCCCAGTGTAATTTTGAACTTAACGACTTAATTTTGAGATACCTAGAACATTATTTTACGATGGTTGTGCCCACGGCGCCCGGCCGACTGGCGTTACATGCAGTAGCCATTGCTGTTCAGTTTTACGAAAACGCCACCCAAGTCATCACTATCCTTGCTCCCCAAGGTTACGGGCGTGGCCATTGGGGCTTATATGACTACTGCTGGGGCTGTATGGCGTCGCCAGCCTCCACCCTGGCGGGAAGGGCGGACACCGCAGGGAATCGAACCCCGTGCTTGTGTTTCCCAGACTCGCAGAAGTTAACGTAGGCGCGTTAACCTCTACACTATTGTTACCCGCGCGCGCAGGCTGAAACCTTCTGATGTTTTTGTTTCACTATTCTATTTTACATGGCACGTTACTGTTCCCGGTCAGGGCTGAGGGGCCATTTCTGTCCCATTGCGCTGTGTCTTCGGCCGTCATTCTGGCGACACGGGGCGGCATCATCTAACTTGTCCGGAGGCCCTAGAGGATGCATTTACCACATTGGTCTGCTCCCTGACGAGGGAACTTCTGACCCGCGCCAGTTGACCCGTATCGACGCATGAACCGTCATGATTGCAACAACATCCCTGATCGCCCGCAGGTGGTTCAATAATTGGCACATATACTCCAGATTGCTTAACGGTCCCATGTTGGAAAGCGGATCGAGGCCCCACCGTTAGGTACTGAGGGCCCTGACTGGCACAGCGCTCTTCTATAGCTTCCATGTGAGCGTTCCTCATAAGTTCTAACGTTTCCTTCAATTGTCTATGGCCTCGACCAACGCAAGAGACCCTCTGTCATTTGTATTCCCGTCCCGTCCCTGTTGTGCAAATCTTCCCCTGGCCAATTCGAGGCCACTTGTTGACACAGAATACCTGTTAGGCGCTGTGGGCCCTGAACGATACAGGGGCCCGGCCACGTAAGTCGGCAGTTCCGCTTGTCCCTGCTTGGGAAACGGCCCCCAGAGCTCAGACCAACACAGAGACGATTGTTCGTTGTTCGTGAAAACTGGCCGAAGTAGAGGTCCGAGCGGCCGGTTTGCGCCGCGCTGCAGCGGCCGGTCTCGCCTGGCCGGAGCGGCCGGCCTGTGCTGAGCCGGAGGGGCAGGTCTGTGCCGGGCCAGAGCGGCCGGTCTGCGTCGGCCTGGAGCGGCCGGCCGAGTCGGCCTGGAGCGGCCGTCTGCCTGGGTCTGGAGGGCCGGTCTGCGCCGGGCCGGAGTCGGTCTGAGCCGGGGAGCACTGGTCTGCCCTGGTCTGGAGCGTGCCTGTCTGCGCCGGGGTCTGTAGCGGCCGGTCGTCGCCCTGGCGGCCGCTTTCGTTTGGCCGGAGCGGCCGGTCTGCGCCGGGCTGGAGCGGCCGGTCTCCGGCCTGGAACGCGGTCTGCGCCGGGCAGCGGCCGCCGGCTGAGGCTGACGTTGGTCAGATGTGGGGAGAGCTGTGACCTCGAGTGGTGACCCGCGCAGATGAGCACGCCGACCTGGCGC
>NW_023596546.1:0-36904 GCF_011947565.3 Pollicipes pollicipes | reverse complement strand
GGCCGCAGAGCAGTCTTGAGTGGTCCGACATCACTTACCAGACCACTGATGGTGTCTGATGAGTTCGGCGCCGTGTGCATGAGAGACCACGACAGTACCAGCGGCAGAATTGTGTCAATGTCCAGGTATACGGCAACCCATTGGCCGGAGCTCGCGGCTGGCATTCTTGTGAATCATCTATGGCTACTTCGCGCCAGTCACTAAAGCCGATGTTTGAATTAAAGGAGTTCTCATGCAATCACATTCACAACCACCAACCATAAATGTTGAGGACTGGGTTGCTATTGAAGAATGCAGGGGACACATCAATGATGACCTGATAGTGGTTTCAATGCTAAATCAACGTATGTTTTTACGTGTGGCAGCTGGGGGCTGGGTAATGTTCTAGTTTGGGCAGTGAACAAGCTATTCATTGGCAGCAAAAAGGTAATGTGATCCCAGCAGCACCCAAATTTTGCAGAAGTGGATGCTGCGGTACTGTAATGCTCAATGCTACAGTCTTAGGATGCGACGCTTCTTAAGTTAATGGCAACGTTCTCCACTTAAGGATATTGAAGCAAGCGTGATGAATTAGTCTTACTTAGAACTATTGGTTCACTATTAAATGGAGAAGACTGCACAATACAACACAATCTCTATTTAGTAAGTATGCTCCTCAATGCGTTTTTGTTTACCTCATCGCACGTTGCACGACAATAATTGAGAGCTTATTGATGACCATTTTATCTGGAAATCCTGCTCACGAACACCAGAAAACGACTCGACAGCTGTATTTTTTCTTTCTTGGTCTTGATCGCCGCATTGTCAATAAAATGGCAGGCTTTGAATGACATTATTATGGCATCACGAATGTCTGGGTAACCGTGAAATAGTCTCCTCGAAATAGTCTGCTTATCTTCGCGGGTGCGTAGATGAGAAACTAGAGTGGTTTAAGCCTAAAGAAAGGCAGGGCTGTGAACTGTACTGAATGATCTTCAAGGTGGCTATTTCAGTTCAAAGCCTCATACAAATGTGGAACACTCCCTTTCAAGAAACGCCCATCTTAGATATTAAGGTGTAATTGCCATGTTGTTAACGACTTCATTTATTTCATATAAACAAGTGGCTAAAGGGAATAAGCGGGAAATACTCAATTGTTCGCCTGAATTATAAATGAATTATCAGACTCAATCGCATGAGAAAAATAATACCAGACATGAATAAAACTATAACATTGGAGGGTAGGATCCTCGCCAAGTATCCTTTTGGAGAGTCTGCTGTTCTGAGCCTCCAGAGCATAGGAGCAAAGACGGGGTATGTGTTGGTATACTTTGCATCTAAGCACATTATTTTTAAACGGGATGACCGCTATGTACCAAACGGCGTCATGTTTTAGTGTATTTCACCATGCCATCTTTCCGCTTTTTAGGCCTGTCTGCGCATGTCAGCTGGTTTTCATGAGATAACACAGGCGGATCAGTACACAAAATGAGCTGCAATATATAGCAGCTTTTCTACACACGTGGTGACCCAGATAAGAGCTGACTAACGTTTCCCTCAGCAATGGAAAGCTGCCTTTGTCGCGCATTCGTGGTTGTGGGTGGAATTTGACAGCTAATTCATTGCGAAACGCGAACAACGACATTGATAATCTAGAGCTTACGCATCTGTCAAATCATGCCTACAAAAAATGCTCCAGATGGCTCCCTGGCGGTCCAGGCTGCGCAACAGCAAGAACTACTGCAGATGGTCGGGTTGTCCTGTCTATCTCGTCAGCAGTGACGGTGTTCCATTTCAGGTTTGAAGGCGGGCCTTGAGCTCTAAATGTTCCTACAGCAGGGAGTCCAGTGCCGACAGGTCGTGTGGGTGCGCAGGCCCTCAGCGACAGCCTTAAAATGATGTGCATGCCCCTGATTACAAGGAAATACTGCACAAACCAATGTAGTGCGGCCCGTGCCGTGTGCAGTGCCACCCTGTCCTGCTGGAGCTCTTGTGCAGGAAATACACTCGTTGCTCTTGAGTAAAGAGTGGGCTATCTTCCACTGAGACACCATAAATAAACAACAGTTTTACACAGAAACAGAGACAGTCTGTTTTATCCTTCTACGGCATCGCGAGCCTGATGCTGTTGCATTGCTAAACCGAAATTTAACGGCAGAACAGGAGACCTCACTCAGCATTTCGGCAATTCGTTCAAACCTTTAGCGCCTTTACATCTACACGACTGGGGATCATAGAACACACACACCGTTCTCCACTTTGTGAAGTAAAAACGGACGGACAAGGCTCGCCCACTGATATTTGTTTAACGGAAGATCGTTCGGTAGCAGTGACAAAGTTTGACATGCACGGACGGGCGGAGAATGACAAAATTTGACAGAATTTGACCTATACTCAGGGACAAGCTTACAGCCGTTCTTATTTGCATCTTACGACCAATCGACTTCATCAGCTGATTAGCCGAACCTCACAGAAAAAAAAATTAAGTACGGGAGAATGAAAGAATGTTACGCTTTCGACTGCATGCCAGTGACAATGGTTATTGGCCACGGTCATTGACCATGTGGCTGATTTGAGCATGAATTAGCTACTAACACATTGGTCAATTAGTCATCGTACCTATCCAGGAAATAAACTTATGTTTTGACCTGTTTTTTTTTTTTTGCAATACAAGGTATTAGTTTCTTACAAAGACAAACCTCTCAGGCTGTCCTTTACAAAAACCTTTAGAAATTGCATGAGTGCGTGCTTTGCGTGCTTTGGTGTAGGAAGTCTCATGCAGGATATGGTGAGGCTGGATTTGTGCATGGTGTGGTTAGATAAGATCGGTGTATCTTACGTCAGTAAAAATTCGTTGACTTTGTTAGCTATCTCCAAAAGCCTTTTGCAGTTTTCCTTGAGTTACACTGAATGAGCGGCTGGGCACTCATTTGAATATATCACATAATCTGTCTGACGTCTATATTGTGTTATACACCATTGTGTACTCGGGATTGACCCTGCGTGACCCCTTCGCGGTGAATTTCCTTATTTTTATAAATTTGATCCGAGCCCTTTGAATGGATGGATTTCTGGGATCAGCGCTCACGCTAGCAGTGCTTGTTGTGTGAGGCCCTGACCCCCCTCATCCGATCGGGCAATCGCAGGCAACGGCAGAATTTAGTTACGAAGCTTAACGTGCCTCAATGCTCGGCACGGTTCCCGTCCTGCCCTCTGACGTCAACTGGCCTTTAGCTCAACCGCTGCCACCGGCCACAAGCCATACCTGTCAGAGCAAATAGCGAGCGCCCTAAAGCGACTCGAATCCACCCTGCGCGGGTGGGTGGATGGGAAGGCAGGCGCTCCAACCAACTGAACCACCGGGACGGACTCATGCTATTTTTTTATAAATCGGCTGATAATGGTTAAAAGCTTAGAGCGTCCAAATGCCTTTGAAGCTATATGTACTTGACAAAAAGTCAAACACCCAAGGCCGTCATCAGAACCGACAAACCCCTGACGATGACCGAAGTCACCGGCCGAAACGTTCTCTGAGCACTAACACCGCTGACGAGGACAATAGTTTAAATAAGTTTTCCCATCTGAGCTAATAGTCCGTTCCAAACATGCCTTCAAATTCATCCAGTTAACTCTCCAAAGTGTTTTCAGTGGATGCAACTTTTTCCAGGAATTCATGCCTGTCAAGTTGGCTATATTAAATGTTGTGTGATCTTGACAATGCTTAAAGAGAGAGCAAAGAGCCCTTTGATATTTTCGAACGTTCCATCAAAGTCTCAGTTCGTCTCATTAGTATGAACGAAACCTACTGCCTGATAACCAGAGTCATGTTTCGAAGCGCCTGCGCAATAGCTCATGCCCAATCTTTAGAGCTCACCTTGCTGGGTTACGTGTGAAGGACTGTTTCACCACTGTGGACAGATGGCTTCAGGTGTAGATTATGACTTGTATGTACAGGAACGAAACCTTTCCTTTGTTTTTCTTTTTATCAATTTTTAGCCCCAAAGTCCTGTAAGTTTGCGCGTAGCATAAAAAATTAGCTTTGCGGGGCGGCGTGAGCTTTCAGAGCTGTGTTGAGGGCGGGACAGGTTTTCAGGATATAAAAAGTAGCAGTTTTTGCGTGTGGCATGTGAGGATATGCAGGAATTTGAAGAGGAGGTAGGAAGGCCCGACAATTATATCAAAAGCACAATGTAGTGTGCTGTAGGCGCTCTAAATTTATTGCATGGCGGAAAATGACATAACATGTTTTCGATCGATTTAGTTAAGTGCCTACCTTTAAGGGAGTGTTCCACATTTGTATGAGGTTATGAACCAAAATAGTGATTTGGACATCATCAGTGCAGTTCACAACCATGTCCCTCTAAAAGCCCAAAACCCTCTTACTCCTGAGCCTGACGCTCACGAACTTGTGCAAATTAATTCGTGCAGACCTTTTCAAGGTCATCCAAGCATGCACGCCACCATAGAAACGTCATGCAGATACTGCCACCCCAGTGGTCACAAAGTGCTCAAGGGCAAGAAAATGTGATTGTCAAATTATTCGGAGCTGGCGTACGTCAGCACCATTTCTGGCATCAGCGTACTTCATTTGGTCTTGAACCGATGTGATGCGGTTAGTGTTAGTATCGAATAGATTGTTGATTATTTGGCTACTTGGATTAGGGTCCTCTCGCTGATTGCTCTTACTGTTTCTTGCTTGGTCGGTAATGATCATTTCAGGGCTATGGGATGAAGGAGAATATGTAACGGTGGGGCAGGACCACATACACCTGGGAGTCAAACACGGGGAGTAAGCCCGCACAATGACCTTCTGCACGGCATGTTGCCTGGCGTCCGAACGGGAGCTCCCAACAGGGGATACGTCTGCCCAATCGTGGCTGGCGCATGCAACCCGCCTCGGGTAAACGGGGTATCGCGAGAATGCAGGAGCAAACGAGCAAGATGATGAATAGGGCGGGCTAAAATTCGAACACGAATCACGTTTCGTGCTACATAGTACAGAAATTTGGATATTGACAATAGTCATAATGGAAATGTGACTGGGAATCAAATAACTTAAGAATGGTGCCGTAATTGATTATGTGAATACTATTAAAATACAAAATAACAAACAATATACCAGAAAAACCATGTGGAAGGGCCAAGACATGTGCACAGAACGATATGTGGGCCCTGCAAATGCGAAGCGATTAGCACGCTATCTCTCCACATATTGAAGTACTACGAGTGAGTCGTCCCGTCCGCTATCGTGACAATTTCGCACATTTAGTCTAGCAGGCACTCCGATGTCATACAAATGTTCCATGGAGCAATCAAGCGATGGCCAGGAAAGGACCATATTTACCCCCAAAAATGTGTGTTTAATATCGTCAAGAGCAGTGTTTTGCACTTAAAAACATAGGAATTCCTACAAGTGAGATTAATGCCTTCAGATGTGGATCATTCCGTTTAAACGAAACGTCAATATTCATCCAAGTATATTTCATGCGTGCAGTAATTCAGTAGGGGGGGGGGGGGGGTCACATGCCCCAGAAGACAACCATCGCGAATACGCCCTTGATCTACATGACACCACCGAATCATCCGCGACCCTCCGCTGCGCTTCCGTTCGCCACACAAGACAACGCCATAGGACGAACGAGTCACCTTGCGATAGAACGATCAGCGACGCCGCAGCTTTGCGTTATGGAAAGTTACGCGCCCTTTGGTGCTCCATGGTAGGAGCCTATTTCAAACCTCCGATATCTCCGCAGCGCCCGTCGCAAAGCCCGGGCTACATTTACACTTACAAACCGGTAATCTGGAGAAACTTACAACATCTATTTGGTAAAGGTTTTTGACACCAGCAATACGGGAATGCACGCATGAGACACAGACCCGCATCTGTCCATTGATATCGCACGCTGTCTCGGTCTTGATTGATTAAATCCCTGCGCCGTCGGCTGGTACAAGCCTCCCTGATACGTCAAAGCGTCTCATAAAGATTGTATCCTAATTTACGGTCGCATTTAAAAGGCAGGCTTCCAATTTCGTTATTAATCACTGGGGAGTTTCAGCTGATCTTTTCAGGGGGAAGAATAAATAATTCAGACTTCTAATTTCACTAATTACGAGAGGACATCAATGTGTTCAAAGGAGCCAAGAGAAACCAAAAATCCGCACTAAAGCTAAATTAAATTGAGTCGAAGCATTGCACACACAGCATAGGATTCTCAAGGCTCTTAAGTAAACAGAAACGCAGCAAAGTTCACGTATAAACATGAAACAAATGGCCTTTTACGTGCCTGTGTTCTTACTTCAACAACTTCTGAACGCAAAAATTCGCCGTCCTTTCCTGCCTGTACGCATACCAAATAAAACAAAACTTGCTGTTACAACAAACTGTAGTGTATGTGAAAACCCCCAGCTGGACCGGCGGCTGAGCTAGGCCACCACTTATGGACGCCTTACCCACCAGATGGTTCAGCACAGGGTGGAAATACACCCGATTTACCGGAGATGATCGGAGGTCACAAGATGCGGTTTTGCCGGCTTTATGCGGACCAAACCACTGGAATTAGATCAATCCCTCCATGGAATGCAAGTTCTGCATGGCGAGTGATACTCTCGCTGATGCAAGTGCTGCCATGCCACAAGGTTTCTAATGCAAGCTTTCTCGCTCTCAGCACACCAGGCAGAGAACTTACATTTGCTGGGTAAAATGTTCTCCTAATCTTTTGTTCCAGAAAACTCCGGTCTGCCGAGAACATACGTTTTCTTCATTCTTGACCATACATCCTTGACTATACGGGGCCTTTTTCCTAGCTGCCACAAGGCGGGAGTACCTGAAGTCCAGGGGTGCCTTGCATGCTTTCTGACTGATTATTTGTTTTCCATCAAAGCCTTTGATGACATGTAGTGCAGTATGCTTATTTTCAATTTTGTCATTCCGTTTGTTTTGTCAGTTCGTAGAATACCGTACATCGGAGAGTTTCTTTAATTGTTCAGGTATTACACGAGACAGCGTTTTTAAAACAGCAGGGCATTGCAGGGCAGACGGCTGGGAGTCGATAATAGACGGCTGGGAGTCGATAATAGACGGCTGGGAGTCGATAATAGACGGCTGGGAGTCGATAATAGACGGCTGGGAGTCGATGCTTGATACGGTCAGACGCTGCCGTATCTAAACCATGGATCCGCCGTTCTCAGGCTGTTTTAGGGTCTGACCCACAATAGGGAAGAAGGTGCCGTATTGTACTCCAGCAAGTGCCATATTTGCAGTGATCGGGCATCTGTGATAGCTAGCCAGGCTTGGCGGGTCTCCACATCAGCTAACAGGAGATGTTGTAACTTCTCCATCGGGCCGAGCTTGGGCCCACGACCCGTGGTAGCGAGCTGGACCTTGCGAGTCACCACGTCAGCTGACAGGAGATATTGTAACTCCTCGGCTGGGCCGGGCTCGGACCCATGATCTGTGGTAGCGAGCTGGACCTCGCGAGTCTCCACGTCAGCTGGCAGGAGGTGTTGTAACTCCTCGGCTGGGCCGGGCTCGAGCCCCTGATCTGTGATGGAGAGCTGGGTTTCCCGGCTCTCCACGTCAACTAACAGGAGATGTAACTCCTCGGCCGAGCCGGCCCGGGCCCATGACCGGGGCCTGGCTCGGCCAGTCATGCCTTTATAGCTTTTCAGCCGCTGATTGTACTGCCATGAACTTTTCAGCAACAAGCGGCGCATTTTTGAAAACTTTATCTGCAGCGTGCTCAAAGAACACATGCTGGGTGTTTCGACAAGGGGTAAACTTCTGTACCGTTTCCATTTCGCTACCATTTCACCTCCCCACTCAAATAACATGGACAGCTGCCGAACCGCCAAAGACCGAAGACGACGGTTCGAAGACAGGTCCGGGTCGCGGCGGCCGGGCGTCGCAACGAGGTGGGACTCGCCAAAATTGAAGGGGAGCAGCTTATTTTAACTCGGGAAATCGCAGATCAACAGCTGTAATGTATGAGGCGTGTAACAAGTAGAATAACGTAACAATATATCCTTATTTTGCAAGCTACAGCTATGTGTGACAGCACTCTCGAACTCCTTCCAATACTGGCGCACGCGCCCTGGTTTTAGTACAGGTATCATACATAAAACGCAAGAAGTAACAACTTTGTTTCTCATAAGACAGCTATGATGTCATCTCGCGGGATTTCCTGCTTCAGCCCATCGCACAGCAGCACCATGGCTCAAAGGCCCGCGTGCTGCTGTCGCCGGCACCGCGTACATGCCTGTCCCCAGTACACGACTCTGTTAAATCCAGCAAGCCGCAGAAATACTGCCGTCTTATTGGCGGACTGCCGTCGAGGAGGTAGATTAAGTAGGAATAATATCAAATTTTCTCCGCATCTGCCTTAAAATAGCAAAAGGACGCATTGGAGTCACGGTGATAAAGACCCGTCAAACAAACGGCGACACTAACATATGTTAGAAAGCCATGGCTTGGTGTCAGAATAGTTGTAGGTGCATTTGGCAGTACTGACGACCGCCGAGCTGTTCCATGAGAGGAGCTACTCAGTGAAGCGGAGAGCTAGTGGAGTGTTCGGCATCAGCACTTAACACCGTTGTGCCACCCAAACGGGAGTCCATGAAGTGTGCGAACGGTCGTCGGCAAGCTGCGGGAGGCATTTGCTTCGCTATTTCTATTCCTATTTCACGTCTAAAGACGAGAGATGGACGGCGCCCGAGCCAGAGCGCGCCAACGAGCAGGCCTCTAGATGGTCTGCCATCTGTCTGCAGCCAGAGCGAGCCGTCAATAACAAGCATCTGATGGTAAATCACATCCATCTTTGCCAAACGCGCCGCAACGGCCCATTGGGGCCGCCGCACGGCTACAGTGGGAGTGCTCCAGTAGGTGTTATGCTCGAGAGCACCAGATCATTGCCAAAAGCACCTCTTTTCTATTCCCTGATGCAAGGTCCACCAATGCAGTTGAACATCACTACACAGTAGGGGAGGGCACAGGCAGTTCACACAGCCCTACAGGATGCTAGGAAGTCGTCTTCCGCCTATTTTTAAAATAAATATTTTGTCAACTAGATAAAGCTGTCGAGGCTTTTGTCTGTCGGGAAGTTAACTAAAACTGCGGATCCTCCGTTTGCCAGGACGGGCCGTCCATTGGATCTGGGTTCTTTGGCACGCCAAAAAAAAAAAAACGCTAAATGCACGTGTAACAAACCACGTTTGTGGATTGCTAAGTATGCTACTGAAGGTTTGTCTCCTCACAAATTCACAACTCAAAGTGGAATGATCAGCTACATATTATAGGCATGATTTTCGTGGCAATGAGTACGGCATCGACACATTTGTTGACTTACTAAGCTGGCCTTGTCTTGAATGTTGTGCGCTGTGGTATCCGGCATAATTATTACTCATTCAAACCGAGACTACAAACAATTGTGAAAACCCTTATTGTCATGAAATTTAATAAAGAGGACCACGTATCCTTCCGTCCACCTGTCCGTCATTCTGCTACACGAACCAATGCAAGAGACACGTCTGAGAGGGGTTTTAACGCTGCCGTGAGCAAGGCGCGGGCCAGCCTACATTTAGCTATGCATGAGGCCAGCGGAGCGTGACAATGCGAAACGGCCTGAATTTTAAATCGAACGTAACGCTTATCTTCTGTGCCAGACCCATTAACTGCCAGTGTCACTTAATTAAGATACCCAGAAGCTTCTTAACTGCGGAAAATGTCCACACCACCCGAAGATACGCTCCAAGGGGAGCTCCCAGAGTATTTTAAACCGACCTGAAATGCTTCATAGGCGTTGTTACCTCAGAAAATGCAATAATGACGACAACGCTGAAACAGTTGCAGCAATTTTCTTGTTAGGCGAAGCAGGTGAGAATTTCACGGCAGGATAGACACTCGCTGTAGTTTATGGCTTTCTAGAAACTCACCCGTCACATCACCCCTAATATCCTTGCTCCTCCCACATGCTGTGGTTTATTGCTTTCTGGAACCCCACCCGTCACATCGTCCCTAATGTTCTTGCTCCTCTCACATTAGAGCTGCTAGCGCAACTTAAAAGAGTGAGGATGGTTCAACAAATCCAAGCCATATGGCATAGGCGTTAAGCATAATGTAAATCCATTTAAACCAGACAGAATCCAGCCTCCTTTCCAGGACATCCAGCTCTGCTCCTTACCACTCAGTCCAGAATGTTCCACCCCTGACTTTCGGCTACGCTGGGTGCTTCTATGGGTGTGGCAGCCCTGGCTGAGACGCAGGCAGGGGGCAGGAGTCTAACATCCAGCAATGCTCTAATTTACCGAGCTACCTTCCTGGCTGTCACTGAGCGAGCGGTCCTCCTGCTCTTGTGTGCGGCCCATCCCTGGCTTCTCTGTACGCAGACCTACTGGCTGAAGCCATCAAAGCTGCTTTATCCTGTTTACATGACTTGAGAAGTCAAGTAAGTGACTTGAAAAGTGTGCTTTTTGCGTTAGGCTGGTGTCTCTTGAACGCTTAGACTGGCGTCTTTTATACGCCAATGGGTGTGGGTCTGGATCTGATCTGGTGTGGTCTGGGAGCCAGGGAAATAGGCCTCTGTCCACGCGCTCAGAGGATGAAGACGCCATTTGTAAGGCACCAGTAGCTGTGGGTCATTCTGGAATTCGATGAAGTGCGTTCATGCCTAGCTGTCGTAGAGACGCTTTGCTAAGCAATTGCACTCTGACTATAAAGCCAAAAGTGTCCAAATCTTAAAATATATGCGGCTTATGATGAAAAGTGCTCATGAACTATATCTATGCACATCACAGCCGATTTAAAATTGAAATATTTCAAATGAAACGCCCCATATATCATATTGGTTACTGAGTGACCTTGAAGCCATCGACGTCTGGGGCTCTGAAGAGTTTCTGGCAGTTCCAGGTCTTTAACAACGGATATCTGAATTTTACAAGGACTTTTGAGTATGTATATCACAAACAAATGTATGCAGGGTGGTGGCGCAAACAACACCAGCTGTTGTTAACATAACAGCAGTAAAAAATACCAGCCGCCCGAGATGACAAATTGTTTTCGTAGAATTTGTCGAAATTCTGAAGAACAGCGTACGACTATTCTAAATAAAACCAGAAGTTCAAGCGATGACTTTAACGTAAAACTTACCGCCAGCCAAACATGTTGCATGTTTCACGTTTAAATTTGACAAACTGTAATGAATTTCTCAATTGCCAAGTTTCTAAAAAAAAACTGATAAGCCCGCCAGTGGTCCCCAGCAATAGCTTCTTCCTCTGATACGACTAATTTGCCACTGATTTCTTATCGCCTGTTTTGACAGTGTGTGGAAGTGTTTGCTGCTTTCTCCGGTTTGGCTCCATACGCCAACGTGTGATGTTAATTATCGTTATTATCTTGTGTCACCGATGGAGTCCGTGATAATTAGGGTGCCCAACAACAACACCTTTTGGAAAAGTACGAGTGTTTCAGGTTAGTCTGGTTCTTTAGTTCAAGGCGAGTTCAGTGCGAGTTCAGTGCGAGTTCAGCTCAGCGAGTACCAGCGAGTTGATGCGAATTGGGTTTTTGCCCAAAACGACTTATGTCAAGCGGCGCAAATTATTAGATTTCGGTAGTTGTAAGCCATTTCGTTTGCAGGGGAGCGAGACGTTGTACAGATGGGCATTATTCGTGTTGCACCTAGACGCCTGAGACAAAGCTATAACGCCGTACCGATACAACGCCCATGCAATGCCAATTCTATGTTTTCGATCACGACATCGAGCAGATGTGCCGCTTAGAAAAGCACAGTGAAAGGGTATGCGTTTTAGGAGAATGTACTTAATTTAAGAAACATCAGTGACTTAGAAAAGTGACGGTAAACGAGAACGTGCTAGCTGCCGCGACGCGCCACCCGCGAGCCGCCCGCGCAGGCAGCGGTCGTGCAGGCTGGAGGCGGGAGCTTCTCCATGCAGGTAAATCACTGAACAGACGGCTCCAGCGTTAACCTTTGCTTCCACGATCTTTTATAGAGACCTCGCGTCTCAAGCGTTGCAATGATCCTGCCTGGACGAGTCTATGTTTCTTCACTATTAATATAGCGGCCGGCTTTACGTTGTAGCACGGGGACCACCCCATGCAATGAGTTCTGCAAAAAGGTGGAAGCCCACTGGTAACCGAGGAGCGCTTTTATTGAGCTGTTTGGGTAACGATGCAACGTGAACGCCATACAATGCAATTTAGCACACATGATTTATTTCACGTGGCTTAGCATTTCTGTTCCGTTGATGGCCCGGTAAAACAGAGGACAGAAAGATTCAAGAGGGGTCTGATAGTGTTAAAGAGAGGTCATATTAGCTCACATTGCCTTTCTATGCACACCATCGAGCTACGTTTGTCGAAAAGATTTGTTTAATGCAGATTGCGACGTAATTTAATCTTTTACTGTTAAGCACTGCTGCCCCGACCCCTAATCCTCTTCGCTCATGTGGCCCATCATCTGAATGCTTAAGTTGAACATGCAGAACGAGCATAGTGAAAGAGTGCTAAGGGTTTTGTTTCAAGCGTTCAAATCGATGTTCATGCCCATTTTATAACCCCTTGACAGACCACTTATATTTCACACAGGTCGAATCTACGAATTGTAAAGCTCTTCGTTCACCATTTAAACATTCAACAATTTTGACAAATATGGCACAACTGAACTAAACTTGAACTGAAAACCAGACTAGTCATGAACACCCATACTTTTCCAAAAGTGTTATCTGTGACACCCTATGATAAGGGATCGCATATCATCGCAGTTTTTGTGACATATGAAATCTATGTTTGTACGCTTACGCTGTTTTCGGCAATACTTGTAACGTTTACTTAACTTGGGCTGGAGCGAATATTTCGGCCTTATGGTTCAGCCCTGAGCGTCACTGATAAGTGTGTGTCGTGACTGTGGCATGAATTTATGCAACAAATAATAATGCAGGATCGCTCCAACCAGCGGCTTCACAATACGATGCAATGTTAACTGTACATAAGATAGTATTCATTGTTTTATTACTCGTAGAATAACCGGGAGAACGGAGGACACGTATTGTTTATGTGTCTGTCTGTCATTGGAATTACATGATGTCATGTATGCGACACTGAACATGGGACATATATGGTGTCATACATGGGGCACTGCCTAGCGTGTCGTGGGAATAATAAGGTGTGTATATAAATGCAATGTGAGCTAGGATGACTTCTCTTTTATCTGACCTCTCTTGGATCGTTCTGTCTTCTGCTCCACCTGTCTATCAATATAATGCGTTATAAAATGGAGAACACACACACACACGCATATATATATATATATATATATATATATATATATATATATATATATATATATAAAACACAATTGTGACGTTAGTTTAAGGCTCACATAAATATCGAAGAAACACAGGTGAAAGACATGCTGCCAAACATGATTCGGTTTAACATTCCAGAAAGCAGGTTACTGCAACGCCAACGTTCATGTAGATATCATTCAATTATGAACATCCACTGTACTTGGAATATTTCGTTCAGTCGTTTTTCGTAGAATAACTAACAGCGTGTCTACAAGCCATTGCGTCAGCTCGGAAGGTCGGACCCGGCCAGCGCGTCCTGGCAATATGCGTCGCACGTCACCCAGGGTCATGGTTCCACTTGCGCCCGCCTTATGCCTTGTGTCCCTCTGCCATTCTCCTTTTCATCCATGTGTCTTAAGCAGTGCTCGCGCCTCGAGCGTGCCAACAGCCCCCCCCCCCCCCCTCAACACCCGTGTTCCGGTGCGGCCCCACCGCCGCCAGACGGGGAGGCAGGGCGACTGTGCGTTTGTACCGCATTCCTACGCCAAGACGGAGCGCGTCCTGATCCAGAACACACACCTGGCGGCTGCCCGCGGCTGCCGGCCCGCGGCGGCGCGCGCCCAAGTTACGGCCGCCGTAAAAGTCATCGCAGAATGCAACTGTTATGGAAATACTTGCAAAATTACAGGCGGCCGGACCGAATTGCCGCCGTTAAATTAGTGGCGCACCGAGCCGATCGGCTGCGGGCGCCGCGATCGTAAACTGCGCGCCGCGACGGCCGCAGCGGTGCTCCTGCCGCCAGTCGTGGCGCGGCCGGCTGCCGACTTCGATAGGCGGTGGTTAGGGCTAATTAACGAGCGTCGTTAGAGCGGCGCGGCGGCGGTTGATTACAGAGTGCATAGCTTAACCGTGCCGACTGGTGCGGGAGGTGCCGATCAGAAGCACGCCCCAGTTCAGGCGACGATCGGCATTCGCAGGCTCTCCGGGAGGCGCCGATCTCCAGCCGGCTAGGAGGCCTCTGTACCGGCCGTGTACCGACTGTACTGGAGAGATTACAGCGCCAAGTCTGGACTGCGGCCAGACCAGCGTTGCGCCCCAGCCAGGCGGGCGTGAGTTGTGTATGCACATTTCACGTGGCACCCTCCACACATTTGCAATATTCAGAGAGGGGCAATCATACAGGCAGTTCGGATCGTACAGGGTATGTAAAATTCGACCTTGGTCTCCTTGAAAAACCGTGTATTTAAGTGGTCAGTTTTCAAGCAAGGAACGTGGAGGTGGCACAGTAGTCTACACCAAATTTTTGCTTCAAGATCAATGCTCTCTCTGGAAACCGACCATACTAGATAACGTTGGAGAAGATGAGCCAAACTACGCTCAGATGGCTTAGGCTTTGAGGAAGATGATTCATTTTCAACTCTGTGGTTACAAGATAAAAAGCATTTACATGTGAGACAAAAGAACGAAGCGCAAACGCACAAAGCAAGCCGGAAGTGCAAAAACAAAGGGAGCAGCGAAGAGACAATAAGTCGTGGAAGAACGCGTCAAATGAATTAATGCGGGCTTCTGAACACCTACAGCTTTAATTTAATTTGCATACTAAGCATACAAATTAACCACAATCCTTTGGATACACAAGCCTGGACGGCAAAACGCCGCCAGCTTTGGACGGAAGTCCCGGCTGCCAAAAAATTGGCGTGGAGGAATCTGGAGACCATCGGTGTGTGATGAAGCTGATTTCACACCCGTCAGTCTCAAACTCCAGCCCAGCGCTTCGGTGGCGCGGACGGCGCCCATCTATGTAAAACACGCCGACAGTTCAGCTCAATCTCAGGCAGAGGCATTCAGATCAATTCAATCGCCTAGAACATGTCCCGCTGGTGGGCGCTGGTTTGAATTCTGTGAAGGCTTTTCAGAATTTCGAATGATTGCGTGCCCTTAAAACGAAGACGATGGGCATGGTGCGAAGCCGTCCGCGGCCAACTATGTGGTAACACCCGACCCAATAAATCAGAGAGGTCACATCCTGTGCAGCGCACACAAACATAGACAATCCGCTTGCCTTGCGGATCTGGACCGCCATGAACCCACTCCCAGGTCAGGCTGTAAACAGCCGCAGTGCTCATGTGTGTCGTTTGGGCGACCTCTGGCCGAGCTGGAGAGCCGTCAGCCTGCTTACTCGCCACGTCCGCGGTCGAAGGGGCGCCATAACCGTGTGGCGCCGTCGTATGGCGTAAGATATGCAATGGCTCGTCGCGCAGGATACCGCCGGTACAAATGCACGGTTGCAACTAGAAGTTACCGTATTATGCAAATGGGCCCCATCTCTGTCAATGCGACTGAAATATGCTTATTAAAACGTTCATTAATGTGTGCGAATTGCTACCTGCGGAAGCAGCGTTGTTTCGGTTGGCGGCCTCCCACAACACAATTACAGGCGGGTCACGGAAGCCTTATCGCTGTGAACGTGGCTGTGAGTTGTGGGGACACCGGTGGTGGCTCTGGCTGTCACACGGCTCCTGCATCACGCGTTCTGAATCATCGATACAGCTTTGTGTTATACACACCGCTTCTTGGTGGCCATCCGTACCATTGCCGAGGCAAATACCTTGCAAAGATTCATTTCCAAAATTGGTCCCCAAAAATTTCAGGCGAGCTTCGCAAACAACCTCCGGGGAAGCAATTGGTTATGACCCCCCCCCCCCCTTCCCCCTCCCGTCCCCGATCCCGTTCAGTGCTTCAGTCTGTCCCTGATTGGACAGCAGCCTAGCTCCGGCGGGCCACAGGCTGCCTCAGATTGATTCGGTTCGGTGTAAAAACCGTGCCGCGAAGGTCGTGATTGCAGGGAAGGACGTGCAAAAAGGGCCGTTCTCTCCGCTGAAGACGGATGAGTCAGGTTATTGGAAGAAAGGCGCTACATGCGTTCAGCGGACGGATTATGCCGACCCGGATCGGCCATATTGCTTGATGTGAAAGATGTGTTTGTTTGAAAATAAAACAATGACACAGCCGGCAGCCGAGAATCACAGGCCGAAAGTGTCGGGTGTGAGATATTATTAACGGCCAACTGAAAAGAATGCTTGCATCAAAGCAAAAGTTGAGTTTTCGTTGCTGCTTCCTGTGATAACGACATGTAAAGCTAAAAATTTCACATTATTTTGTTTTGATTTAGCACTTGCAAATAGTGTACAGATGTCACGCAAATATTTCTTGTTAGTTGATTGATGAATGATGATGAATTTTCACATAATTTGTTCAGTGTTGCTGTGAGGAAACTTGCACATACATGAGTACAATGCTGTGGCATTGTTCCACGTTGAATAATGACCAGGTGAGGACATAGAGGTGTATTGATATTTTAGTGACCAGCTTTTGTCGAATCATCGATGAGCAGGCTCATCAAACTGACTGCTCATCGATGTTTCAACAAAAACTTGTTGCTGAAATAAAACCATGCTTCTGTTTGTACACCATGCCATAATGGAAAGAGAAATAAGGCGTATCTAACTGTTCGTATGCTCTGAATATATTCCTAAGGGTATGGCTTGTAAGGGTATGAAAATACTGCCACAACGAACACGATAAAGTTATTACCAGTAGCCTGTTCCTTAAACCAGAAGGTTGCTTAATTTTGGCGCAATGTGTATATCCTTCGATTTTTCGCACAATACATAGTTAGTTTTTTTGTTACCGGTCTCAAAAACATGACTACAAAACCTTTCACATTAAAAACAAACAATAAATGTAGTACCTGTGATAAATATATACGCGAACAGCCCCACTTAAGCTGCATATAGCCTTGCACGACTATGTATTTAACGTGCAGCAATATTTTGGCAGATTATATTGCATTGCATTGGGAATATGAATTACGCAGGGCACACCTGCGGAAGTCTGGAGCTTGTACATCATGCAATAGCCACCTCCCCCCATAATGCGATAGTTCCGGCGTCTATTGCCTTGTGGTAGGTGGAGAGACACCGTTGGCAGTAAGCTTCCCCCTAGCAAATTTCAGGATTCGCCCCTGACACCAAGAGTGCATGCTGCATGTTATGCATGCTAATGCCTGTGTTGTTCTTGTGCTAATGCTTTAGCGTTTGACGACGTCGACGTTGCCCGTCGGGTGGCAGTGCCGACCGTGGCCGACAGCCGCTCGGCAGAGGCAGCCGCCCGGTCTCACCGAGTCTGCACCTCAGGCGTCGGTCGCCTTTCGCCGTGCCGTCACGCTGCACGGAAGCGCCAGGTGAAGGAACTGATTCAATTAACGCCATGATCGCCGCCCGGCGCGCCTCATTGGACCTCGGCGGGTGCTCAACCAGCCGGCCTCGCCCAGCGGGCAGCTCAAACAGGTAGAGGCATCTAGCGGCGGGCGACGACACTACCAGCCGGCAGCGCGCCTCGGACGGTGAGGTGAACGGAACAGGTCTCGGGTATGACTTGTGAGCCGTGCAGAACAATTCCAGGCTTGCGGACAAGGTCGCTTGTGACGAGGTCATCATATGTGGGGTCACAGGGTACACTAGCAGGACGCGCCAGCTGCTAGCGGCCCCAGTCATCGGCTGCGCGTCATTGTCACTTGCGAACAATGCAGAGGACAAGCAAAAATACCGGATTATGACGCACGTCGACTTCAGAACAGGCCCGTTCAGTGCAGCCGAAATAGCTAGGCTGCACGTGTGATATGCGGCATGAGCTCTGTTGATTATATAAACTTCATAAAGGCTCAGATTGTAAAGAGAAAGTTCTGCACGGTGCTTCTAAAAGTAAATCTTGATCTTGTCACCTTCAGTTGGATTATCGCCTTTGACATAAGAAGGGCAGGAGGTTCCCCAATTTTTATGACGAAAATCTAGAAATAGCACTTCCTCCCTATCTTGCATCTTCTTTGCGGAAGAGAACACATTTCCCAGAAGTGCGAAGGCTCCGTGTGTCACATAAGCGACCAAATCCGGGTTTGGTGTCAACCACACGGAGATGAGCTGTCAGCTAGCTAATGAACCTTGGTGTGGGAAAGCTTCGCGGTTTTCGGCACTCCTGTAAATAATTCATGTGATATAAATCCTACGGCTGTTGCCATGATAAAAGCAAAAGTTGAAGATAGGATATAACCATACTCCAGACAGATTTAATGCATTTTTACTAACGATATTAAGTGCTGGTTATCTCAATAAATCTGGTAGCTCAATATACTTTTTGAGAAAGATTGAGTAGCTGAATGAATGTATTGAAAAACAATCAGAGACGTCGAGAACGATACTAAATCGGGGTATCAGACCTCCACTTCGTCGCGATGGGGGTCCCGTATTTTATTCGGGGACGCTTTTAGGCTTATGATCCACCATGATGCTTTGAGGACCTGTGTTTGATGCATTTGAAGCTCTGTGGGCATCTTAAACCATCGAAAAGTACTGGGTCCTTCGGCATTTGGACCCCGGGGTTTTTCCACCTCCAGGTAGAAATGGCGTCAAATGGCCTCCACTACTGCGCCAATGAGAGTGACGGAGTTTGCAGGAACAGATATTACCGCAAATGTGTTATCCAGGATATGTCCTTTTATAAAAGGCACTAAATGTCAGCAAAATATACCTTTTATAAACATTAAAACAACATAGGTACGCTGTAATCAGACAGCAACAGGTAGAACACTTAGAAGCATAGGAGCCCGCTTTATTCGCCAAGTCCGAAAACGTCGGCGAAACGACCAACACATTCATTCGCTTTAGCCTATGTGCGCCGAGCGTGCCGTGTTCTCCTTACAGCAGACTCCCCTTTTCTCCAATAAAGTTCATGTCAACTGCAGGGCTTAGAGTCGGCATGAATGATGAGCATGTGCTGCAGGAGACTTTGGCACATGCTACCCCATTTTCTGAATCAATCTAACTGCGCTTGTGCGCATACTCCTCCGACCTTCTGACGTCGTGCCGTGCTTCTCTCCACCGTAGGCTGTTGAGTTTGGCGCCGTCACGGCAGACCAGCCGGGACCACAGGGCCCTCTCCCATATCCTATCCCACATCTCACCATTTTGTACCAAACGTGGCCTCATATCCCCCTGAAGTTCTGTCCGATGTCAGTTGACAGATATGGTTCAACTCTCACGGGGCTGGGCTGCCCGCTTCGCTGGGCGATTGTTGAGACGTGTGTGAGCCGTGCTGACACTGCAGCATCCGGAGCAAGTCCGGCAGCAGACGCCGCAGCTTCCGGAGCAGGTCCAGCAGCAGACACTGCAGCATCCGGAGCAAGTCCAGCAGCAGACACTGCAGCATCCGGAACAAGTCCAGCAGCAGACGCCGCAGCATCCGGAGCAAGTCCAGCAGCAGACGCCGCAGCATCCGGAGCAAGTCCAGCAGCAGACGCCGCAGCATCCGGAGCAGGTCCAGCAGCAGACACCGCAGCTTCCGGAGCAGGTCCAGCAGCAGACGCCGCAGCTTCCGGAGCAAGTCCAGCAGCAGACGCCGCAGCATCCGGAGCAAGTCCAGCAGCAGACGCCGCAGCATCCGGAGCAAGTCCAGCAGCAGACGCCGCAGCATCCGGAGCAGGTCCAGCAGCAGACACTGCAGCATCCGGAGCAAGTCCAGCAGCAGACGCCGCAGCTTCCGGAGCAAGTCCAGCAGCAGACGCCGCACCATCCGGAGCAAGTCCAGCAGCAGACGCCGCAGCATCCGGAGCAGGTCCAGCAGCAGGCACTGCAGCATCCGGAGCAAGTCCAGCAGCAGACGCCGCAGCATCCGGAGCAAGCCCAGCAGCAGATGCCGCAGCTTCCGGAGCAAGTCCAGCAACAGACGCTGCAGCTTCCGGGGCAGGTCCAGCAGCAGACGCTGCACGGTGGTGGACATCACTGCCGCTCGCGTCTGGCCCAGCCGGCTGGCTGCTGCGGCGTCAGGGTCATCAGACCGCTGGTCGCTGACAAATATTTGTGTAAATGTCGGGACCTGGCCGAAGTGCGCGTACACGGTTACCAGCCGCTGGTGTATGAGTCCCTGGATATACACGCAGCTGGTGTAAGAGTTCCTGGATAACCATGCAGCTGGTGTAGGAGTCTCTGGATAACCACGCATGGCACATGGCCACCGCGGCCTCTGGGCGATGGCGCCTCATGCAGCGTCAGGAAATACCACACCAGCGTCGAGCTGCCGGGCAAACTGACGTAAGGTGCATACATCGGCCGCGTCTTCAGTCCAGAGCTGGCACAGCACGAGCGCTGGGACCGGAAGCGGATCCGGCCGCACCTCAGCCTCGGCACAGCAGGGGCTCGCTTGTGCTGCCACCGTAGCACACCACAGAGAGCATACACTCGACTCGTAGCGCCGACGGCCGTACCGTCCACAGCGTGAGCGTAGGCCAGCGCAGGCTTTCGGACAGCCCTCTGTCTCTCTGTCCCTCCACCAGGTGCTCTAGATACTCAGCCTTTGTCATCGAAGGGCGGCGGCGGGGTTGAGCGACCGTCTTGCCGCACGAGTGGCCGCCTGGAAAGGCGAACGGTTACAACGGTTCATGGTTAAACCTATTTGCTTTACTTTGCTTTTGGCATGTTCCACTGTTGATGCTACAAGAGCTTACGCCGTACCGGCCGGCCCGGGATTTCCAATCGACTTCACACGATACTCGTCTTGTGGGTGTGGGCTCTAGTCATGCCTATCAATAAATATAACCTCCTCTTAAAGATCTAAAGAGTTGACTTGTTAACATTCCCTGAAATGCGCCTGTTCCAATAATTCACTAATCCAGAACCGAAAACACGTCACGCTAAACGGTTCTGACTGTTCTGTTCTGATTTTGTAACCTGCAATGTTTTGTGGCCCGCATTCTCCCAAAATGTAGTTATTTACTCCTTTATCCATTTGGTGTGTCTCAAGTCAATGCTAACTTAATCTCCTACAGAAAGATGGGCAGAGATGCACGATCTGCAGTGAATCCTACGACCGCTAGATATGTAAGGAAAGGCAGATAGTGACAAACCAGCAAAGGCTATTGGTTTTACATCATACGTGATATAGCGGGATCGAGTAAGACCTCAGCAGTTTTAACTGATAGCAGTGCAAGTTCGGCGCTTCTGTAGCATAAGGGCATGGTGAATTCTGATTTGGAGATGTGCACACCGTTTCAATCGAATTGTGAAAAGAAATGGCGGCGAAGGCTTCCGAGACATCGCTTAATTAAATTTGGACCGGCTGTTCCTAAGACAGTTACATGTACTCTCACTTTTGCGGATTCTTTTGGTGTTGCCGAGAGGTGGGTCCACAGTTTCTGAGCCTGGGTTTCTAATGGCGCCCTTTTGGCCGCCGTTGCGCTATCATTGACTGTGCCACTACCAAGTAAGAAGCAAGTCGCTGCTTCATAAAACTCCCGTGAACTTCAGCGATTTTCCTTGTCACTCGTAATAGTTCGGAACATGTGTAAAGAACGTGACAGAGGTAGCAGAAAGGTGTGGGACACTGAATGTCTGTCCTGCGCTAATACTCGATTGTGTTTTCGGGTGAGCAATGGCGCTTGATGCATCCTTGTGAACGGAGTTGAGTCAACCCAGCTGATGCCGTCATCGACTGCCTGAATCCCTTAGACACCGCTCCAGCAATCCGTCATCTCGCGTAATCGTCGGAGCCTCACGGGCTGCGACACTTCCAATGGGCGCACAGTCACGACACTGATTCGGAGCGTGACGCGTGACGGCGAGGGCGGCACCATCGCCAGCCGTGGCGGCTGGTGTGTGGCCACTACCAACAGCTGCTAGTGGTGCACCAGTACCACTACTGGCTCCCTCCAGGAATGTTCCAGACGGACAACGAAACTAACAGGGCCGTTTCTATCAGCCTTTGCGTTGGAATTATAATAGGCAAATATGTTTAAGATAATAATTTTTCACACAAACGTAACCAGTTATCATGTAAAACAGTGACATCTTCACAAACAGCTCTTAAAACCATCCTAATTCCTCAAAACTTTGATCCAGCTTCAAGATTTCTCACCGTTGACCGAATGTTTTAACGAAGCGCTCTTCACTTTCGTCATCGGCACGGGCCCCGGCAGTTGACCTGCACCCCAACAGCTGACGACAGGGACCAGTCGTTTACTACGGAGCCACACGATTACTTCCGTGTTAAATGTATTGAGCGAACTGCGCTGCCACAATCCAACAGCTGTTTAATGAGCCTGGCTGCCGTCGTTCTTGCTGGCCGTTGTTGCATTCTGGGTCACGCTTTACCAATAGCTCAGGTATGTTTAACAACGCGTGTGTGGAATCAAACACTATTTTCTTGAACAATGTTTCAGTACAAGCATACCTGCTACTTTCTTTCATTCCCACACATTGCCCACGCAACATAGCGCCGTAACTTCCCAGGAGCGCTGGCCGGGGACCGCTCGCCCGCGGCCGGGCATCAGCGCGCCGGTACGGCGGTGGCATGCGTCCGGCCGCGGCCGGGGCTCGATCCACCCCTACCGTTATCGGAACCATCGCGCCCGCGTGCAATCGTCGTCAGCGCGCCGGCGACATCTGGTATTTTAAGGCATTATGTAAAACTAATGTAGCGTTCTCGGCCCATTTACAAGGTGCCAGCCGGGGCCGGCAGAAAAACTGCGGCTCGCTGCAGGTGGCGGTGCCGCCGTCGCCGCGCCGCGCGCCGCATTGACCGCAATCGTGGAATGTCGGCCACTGAACGTGCCGGGTCCGGCGGACTGGAGGAGAGCATGGTGCAAGGGCCGCATGGCGTGGCGTCGCCGGCGCAGAAGGCGCTCGGCATCTGCCTCCAGCGAATATTCTCGATGCTGCCTCCTCGAAGGCGTATCTAAAAAGGTCAAGGTGGTATGTCGGGCTGTCCATTAGCCCGCTGAAGTGAACTTATGTGAAATTCCGCATTGGCGATATATCTAATGCCTTTCCGGTATCTAAAGAGACTGAGTATAGTTAAGCTAGCTGAAACTGAACTACCCCTGCCAACGGTCGTAGAGATGGCTGACCGATTTCCTACAAATGCATTAACGCCAATGGCATGGACGATATCCCAAACAATTGTTATGTCGGTTGAGATGAGTTGGGAGAGGAGCTTTGTTACCATCATTTGCAGCAGACTTGCAAAAACCTCGGCTAAACATGTTGATAGGGTGAACTATAACATTTTTCAGCACATATGTTACTTACGCCAGCACGAACTTTTAGAAGCAGTATATATATAACACGAGCAACGCCCTGTGTCATTCTGTGGTCGAATCCATTTGTCAGCGCCGCTCCTCAAGCCGTCGATATATGTTGATTGTTACCGGTGAAGCCCATCCCCGCAGTACCATGCTCGTGGCATGCGCCGTTTTTGCTCGACGATTGGACCCAGCTGTCGGATGGACCGGATTAAGTCCAGCCTAAGCACCGGGCGGAGACATCTGGCGTCGTTACTGTCGCCGCAGCTCGCAGGCGCAGTTTAATACCGCGTCAGATTCCTCCGCGTCCCGCTGCGGAATCCCGCACAAAAAAGCGAGCATTTCGTTTTTCTTCCGCGATTGTCCCGTGCTTTTTGCGTCCTGACACGTTGTACCGTGTGCCTACACGCCGTACGACTTACATTACGGGAGGGTATTGTGGTATTTCGAGGGTGATCCTCGCCGCCCTGAAGCCACTCCTCACCATCTTCGGACGCCGGCTGGGTCCGACTCACTCGGACAGCGAGCTCGCGCCGCGCCGCCCCTTCATCTTCGACCAGCATGGTCGGCCGGGCTGCGGTATTCCGCGTGTAGTCCCCTCCCTCCCGACAGTGTCGAGCGTCTCACTCGCGGCGTCGCGCGCGGTCGCGCCCCGACACCGGCGCGCTGTCGGGCGTGGTTTATGTCGGTGCGGCCGGCACGTTTGTCGTGTCGTGATATGTCAGCGGTGGCCAGGTGTCGCCGCCACCATTGTTGCGCGCCGGCCGCGTCTCCCGCAGCGCGCAGCGAGACATGCCGCCCAATCCGGCGCGCCGACGGGCGTCCGTCACGGCGCGAACGGCTCGGTGGTCAGCAATAGCAGCTATTGCAGCGGTCAGCAATAGCTGCTGGGAGCACGGCTGATCGGCTCGGCGGCCAGAAGCAACTGCTGGGAGTGTGGCTGATCGGCTCGGTGGCCAGAAGCAACTGCTGGGAGCGTGGCTGATCGGCTCGGTGGCCAGAAGCAACTGCTGGGAGCGTGGCTGATCGGCTCGGTGGCCAGAAGCAACTGCTGGGAGCGTGGCTGATCGGCTCGGTGGCCAGAAGCAACTGCTGGGAGCGTGGCTGATCGGCTCGGTGGCCAGAAGCAACTGCTGGGAGCGTGGCTGATCGGCTCGGAGGCCAGAAGCAACTGCTGGGAGCGTGGCTGATCGGCTCGGCGGCCAGAAGCAACTGCTGGGAGCATGGATGATCGGCTCGGCGGTCAGTAGTAGTTACGGAGAGCGTGGCTGATCGGTGTGGTGGTAAGCAGCACCTGCTGGCAAACACGTGCCTGGTTCCTGACATTTCTTCCCGAGAGACGATTCCTGGTCCCGAAACCAATAAGATCCCAGGAACCAGTCTGGCATCAGGCCGATGGAGCCCAAGGAGACGGAACCCAGCCCAGTATCAAATTGAAATATCCAGCAGGTACCAGGATCCAGCCTCCTGCTAAGTCAAAAGACCCAGTAACAATCAGGATCCAGCCAAATAATAAGGTAAAAGATTGAGATAGAAGTAAGATCCAGTATGATACCAAGTCAACAGAACCAGCAGGAACCAAGATCTAGCCTGGAATCAGGTCGAAAGATCCAGCAAGAACCAAGATCGAGCCTAACATTGTGTCAAGATATCCGCAAGAACCAAAACCCGGCCTGGATCATGTTGGGATCCAACAAGAGTCAATCTACTGTCTGGAGTGACGCCAATGTAAACATCAAGAACCAGTATCTTATCTGAGACCCTTGGCAGCCTTGTTTTTTTAAGGATCGTCAACGTGTAACTCAAGGACACAATCTTTCAAAACAGTTTTAGAGGCTGGAGTTGGGAGAGATGAGATGAACTAACCATATGAACCTATACCTGTTGCGTTCCTTTAAATTCATAATTGCCTTTTTACCAGGCACTATCATGGAAGCCCCTTTCCAACCCAATAAGCCCTCAGCAGCCACAAACACAGGTGAGCACAAGCTTCCATGGCAGCACCGTAGCAGAATGACCATAGAGCACGTGCCATAACACATAAAATACCGACGGTGTCTGACCCAATCCAAACTGATCTATTCAGTCCTCCGTTTGTTTCTATCCGTTTTCGCTGAGGTCGTAGAAATGGGGTAGCACCTAACGGAGTCAAAATACACACTTCGACGGAGGAGCTTGATCAACCGGCGTTTCTCTGATCACGATTTTGGAAACAACTAATTAATAAATTGAACTGAACACCAGCTAGTTAATAATATATTACTAGTTAACTATATATATATATATATATATATATATATATATATATATATATATATACATATATGTGTGTGTGTGTGTGTGTGTGTGTGTGTGTGTGTGTGTGTGTGTGTGTGTGTGTGTGTGTGTGTGTGTGTGTGTGTGTGTGTGTGTGTGTGTGTGTGTGTGTGTGTGTGTGTGTGTGTGTGTGTGTGTGTGTGTGTGTGTGTGTGTGTGTGTGTGTGTGTGTGTGTGTGTGTGTGTATTGTTGAACGTAATTTTGCATGCAGCCAACAACGTGTGTGTCATTTTCCTTCGCTATTTAAGGTATAATACTTTCTATCCTTGTGAATCACGTTCTCAGCATATGTTAAATGCTAGGATATTTTGCACCCCTTCAAAACAAGGGAAAAATTATGCATTAATCAAAGTCATCAGGTGATTAGGTCGTCCAGCCGGCTAGCCGTAAACAAGCTAGGAATCAAGTCCGTGTTTAGTATTTATGATATTTAGCAGCCAACTTGAGTTTATTTTGTATGCTGTTGCAAAACACTTATCATCAAAATGACAACACTTAATAGGATCAGTTAAAAAATGGACGAGCTCCTTATATGTGCATATGTAGCACGTCTAGCTTTATAGGGCTGCGCACAGTAAGATGGGCTTCCGTATATATATATATATATATATATATATATATATATATATATATAAACATAACATTATTTTCCATACCTTGATTTCCGGAATGCAAGGATATTTTTTGGAGGGCCCCAAACTCCAGCGGGGTCCAATAATACTGCATGCCTCCCCCCCCCTCGACGAAATCCTGGATCCGCCCCTGGTAAGAACATGCTGTCTGACTTGCCTTTGGTGTGTGGCCTTCATGTGGTGTGAGAACAGAAAATGTTAGCATTCTTGAATGATAGTTTCAGCTGTTAAGCACTCTCCTCTAAGCTGTAGGCAAATTACCTCAAACTAGGAGTTAAGCTCTGCCCATTGCATTGGTGGTGTCGGGGCGGGCTGATTGTGTGACTTGCCTATGGTGTGTGACTTTTGTGACTTGCCTGTGGTGTGACTTTTGTGACTTGCCTATGGTGTGTGACTTTTGTGACTTGCCTATGGTGTGTGACTTTTAATAACTGTGAAAGTAAAATAAGTAGGTTTTACTGTGTGGCTTCCATGACTTTGTAGCTGAGAACCATGAGTCAGGGTATTGTACTTATAACAATCAGTAACAACCAGAATTTAAGATCAAGGGCTTTCGAAAGAACCAATGAGAACGAGGAACCAACTATCAGCCTCATGTTTTGCTAAAGAGTCAGAGCAAACCAGAATCCAGGTTTTGGCTTCTACAAAAGAAAGACTGGGAACCAGGACCCATAATTCTTGTCGAAGGAATCAGCGGGAGCCAAAATACAGGATCCTGGTTTGTCGAAAAGGTCAGCAGGAACCAGGTTCCAGGGTTTTGTTTTGTCGAAAAAAAACAGTGGGAACCAGGAACCAAGCCTGGGATCTGGACACATGTCTGCCTCCTGGGAACATGGCTGACCGCCTCCATGGTCAGCAGCACGTGCTGGGCTGACCCATCCGGCGGTCGATCAGCCGAAGAAGCCACGAGTGGAGTTGGCTCCTGTAGCGCAGTGTTCGCTGTCACCATTGGCCTCTCGATTGCAGGTGTCGCAACCTTTCACCTACGAGTGAACGCTGCGCTGCGTGCTCTGGGGTGCAGGCATTCCAGCCCTGCGTGTTGGGGCTCTAGATCTTTTTTTGTCACAGATTAAGAGACAAATGCCCTCTGTTCTGGGCGGACGAATTAGCAAATAAATACCGGGGGCTTGTTATCGTAAGGATAAACGCCAGAGCAGCGGATTTCATCTGTCTCGGTAACGGCCAACCAGACGCATGAGCGCTTGGGATGGTAGATGTTGTTGGTTTCTGGTTTGCGTCTTCCTCCTGAGAGCCGAGGATCTCACAGGCTCGCAAACAGCAGGATGATATTGATTGTCGAACAGACTTTGGGACGTGCCATAGCTGTCACACCATTCACTTCTTTACTGCGTTAGGAAGCCATACGATTGAGCCCAGAGTTGCGATTCGAGTACATTATAATGCAAAAAATAACCGAAGTCTAAGTCAAAGTCTAGCCTATCAATGCTAAGCCAAAAATAACGCGCCTATTTCCCCTGTCTTTCCTATTCCCTATGTTTTTCCCTATGATACTCTTCGTTATTATCATTATTTGTACGACTACATTAAGACGTGGCTGATACGCCCTAACTTGTTGGCATGGATGGAAAATGGTTGAGGAAAGAAGCGTCGAGGTAAGGTGGTCTAAACAAGCATGTTTGAGCGGTAATAATTAAAAATTATGCTCATTTCCATTTGGCGTGATCACTGCCACAGCTGTACCACGACCTCTACCGGTGCTTGAACGTCAAGCGAGACCTGAGCCTGGCAGAGCGTCCACCCCATCGCTTTTGCCCTTACCTGCGGGATGTATGTGACAGAAGCTGCCGTGCATTAATTTTTCATAGTACTTACTGGCGTAATAGGATATCAGCCGCGTGAGCTTCCAAGAATTAATTCGCCGCATGAATAGTCTAAATCACATCCAGAAGGATAAGTCCGCTGCACTGTGAAAAGTTGTTGAGCCATTCGTCCACGCTTTGATGCCACATTAGCGATATTCCTAAATCAGAAACTTCAATTAGGCATTGCAAAAATTAAGCGGCTTTATTCAAAGTGATCCGATTAGCCTGCCGTGGCCGTCATTAGCGCCGGTGCAGGAATGTCGCCATTACGCATCTCTGCACACGGCGCCGCAGCCGCCATGACGGAAAACTGGGCCAGCCGCGCAGGTGCCGCCGATTCGTACCGCAAGCAGGCTCACGGCCGCCGGCCTCGGCCCGGCCCGCTGCCGGCAACACGGCATACATCACACGGTCCGGCCCGCTGTCGGCAACACGGCTCACGTCACACAGTCCGGCCCGCTGCCGACAACACGGCTCAAGGCCGCCGCCCTCGGCCCGGCCCGCTGCCGGCAACACGGCATACATCACACGGTCCGGCCCGCTGCCGGCAACACGGCTCACGGCCGCCGGCCTCGGCCCGGCCCGCTGCCGGCAACACGGCATACATCACACGGTCCGGCCCGCTGCCGGCAACACGGCTCATGTCACACAGTCCGGCCCGCTGCCGGCAACACGGCTCATGTCACACAGTCCGGCCCGCTGCCGGCAACACGGCTCACGTCACACAGTCCGGCCCGCTGCCGGCAACACGGCTCATGTCACACAGTCCGGCCCGCTGCCGGCAACATGGCTCATGTCACACAGTCCGGCCCGCTGCCGGCAACACGGCTCACGTCACACGGCCCGGCCCGCTGCCGGCAACACGGCTCACGTCACACAGTCCGGCCCGCTGCCGGCAACACGGCTCACATCACACGGCCCGGCCCGCTGCCGGCAACACGGCTCACGTCACACAGTCCGGCCCGCTGCCGGCAACACGGCTCACATCACACGGCCCGGCCCGCTGCCGGCAACACGGCTCATGTCACACGGCCCGGCCCGCTGCCGGCAACACGGCTCACGTCACACAGTCCGGCCCGCTGCCGGCAACACGGCTCACGTCACACAGTCTGGCCCGCTGCCGGCAACACGGCTCACGTCACACAGTCCGGCCCGCTGCCGGCAACACGGCTCACGTCACACAGTCTGGCCCGCTGCCGGCAACACGGCTCACGTCACACAGTCCGGCCCGCTGCCGGCAACACGGCTCACGTCACACAGTCTGGCCCGCTGCCGGCAACACGGCTCACGTCACACAGTCCGGCCCGCTGCCGGCAACACGGCTCACGTCACACGGCCCGGCCCGCTGCCGGCAACACGGCTCACATCACACGGTCCGGCCCGCTGCCGGCAACACGGCTCACCAGGAAGAGTGCTGATCAGGTACCCCCACGTCACTACAGCACCAGGAAGGGTGCTGATGAGGTGCGCCCCGTCACTGCATCGCCAGGAAGGGTACTGATCTGATACGATCCGTCATTACAGGACCAGGAAGGTTGCTGATCCACGTTACCATAGCACCAGTAAGGGTGCTCATCAGACCACCTGAAGCCGGCGCGCCCACCATCATTCCTCCAATGTTTTATAGGCCAGTTGGGTTGAGAACAAAGCTTGTGTGCCCCGTCGAAGCTCGACACCCGAAGCTGGCTGAGGGTGGTAGGCGCGAAAAAGTCCAGCGCGTAATTCGCTACGCCTATTATTACTGGCTGAAGTCGCAGGTCCCTTCATGAGCGGTAAACCGGGTAAGAAGGTGGCGGCAGGAGTAAATCCGCATCCAGTTCTTACCATGGAGCACCATAGGACTAATGTAACTCACCTAGTGAAGGGGGGGGGGGATTGGTGACAATACCTCCCTGAATTGCTACGCCACTGAACTTATTTCATAAAGCTATGAAAAGGAGCCCGGGAACAATGCGTGGGTGGTGATGACGCATGATCTGCGAAGAGAGACCGGAACGTTTGGGTGGGTGATCATGCTGCGTAAACCGTGCCTTGATCACGCCCATCTACACATGTGGCGTGGACTGGGGAGCATCTCGGGTTCGCTGGTAGCGCCGACCGACACGCCGCGCCCAGGCTGCCTCCAAAGCGGCGGCCCGCACCGGTCGGCCGGCGGCGTCGGGCCGCGGCGCTCGGCGGCGTCAGCGCGCGCCGGCCAGCCGGTGCGGGCCGCGGCCCCGGCGCCCGGCGGGGGACCGTCCAGTGCCGATCCCTCGGTGATCGCCCAGCAGATTTATTCCCGGCGAACACGGCGGACAGTGCGTATCTGGCAGCGGGATCGCGGCGGCGCTAGAACAAAAACGGTCGCCGATGTACCACAGGGGTGGCCGCGGTGTCGATATGGCCGCAGATAGCAAGTCAGACAATCGCGCTACCCCTTCGCGAGATGGCCGATAGCGGCGATACACATCTGCGCCATATTCCTCTGATAAACGATGGGCAGGATGACCTGTCGAAGTGGGCCCCTCGAATGCCGGATGGAGACGATGGGCCCTGGCACAGTTGGAGACTCGATTGATCTCAAAGGCCGGGTGCCCAGTTCTTTTGGTGAAAAAGGACATTCAAGTGGAGTGTCGAGGCACTGGTATAGGTACTGAGCTCTTTGCGGGTATTATTTAATTTGTGGAGCAATTGGAATCGGAAGATGGTGTCCTGCGGTTTGCAGCAGCTGGCGCTGGAGGTGCGATGTTGGAGCGCCGTCAGGCCGGCGGGGCAGCGGGCTGCAGTTCCCTAGAAGTCGTCGTCCCGCCCCGACTTTCTATGTGATTAAGATCCCACCCCAGCCTGTCACACTGAATACTGGATAATGGTGCTGGAGCAGTGATGCGGTTGAACTCCCCAGCCTGACCACCGTAATCGCTGCAAGTTGTAAAAATCTTCAGCAAGGAAACCACACGTTTTAAACCACTTCCGGATCCATCCCGGAGCGTATGGATTACCGGTTGTGAGTTACAGCTCGCGGATTTTTCTTGTTTGCCCCCCCCCCCCACATTATGGCTTTATACCACCGGCGCTTAAGATCGTGTACAGGTCTTAATAGGCTTAAATTAAGTCAAGAACGACAGTTGGGCTCGTGGGTTTGTATGGATGCAGCATGTACCCTAATCGGTAAACTGGCATTCTTGTGTCATAAGCTTATAGCCATTTAGTACTAGTTGCCAAGTGCCCAAACAGATCGTGCAACGTTATGCTCTCCCAGCCTATATCAGTGAAGGTAGTCCCCCCCCCCCCCACCCCCCACATGGCTTCCGGTCGCCATTTTCAAGCCATTTGTCTATCTCCATACTCCTTGAAGTTCGGTTGTTTCCCAAGCATGTGGTTTGCATGTAGCAGCGTAGTTTCAAAGCAAAGATTGCTCAGTGGCGGTAAAATGGCTTGATTTCGTCATGAATATAGTCTGAAATTTATAACTTTTCCGTCGACGGCCATACCCACGTAATTGTAACTATTCTGAAGCGTACTTATCGGTCATTGGTGATTCATCTGAACAGTATGTGTGCAAAAAGTGTTTACCGACGTTTTTGGGACGTAAGATAAAGGTAGGCGTGCTTGCCGGGCGGCGAAATGGAAGGTTGTTAACATGTGAGGGTGTGTTGCGGCTGGTGCACGCAGCCGCGTGGACGCCATGCAAATGTTATGTTGCACAACTGTCTTCTAGGCATTGTTTCACACATGGCCCAGACAATCCAAGGTATTGTTTCACACGTGGCCCAGACAGCCCAAGGCACAACAGATGAGATGACAGACTTTGAGCTGAGTAACTAGCTGACCAGTTGTCTTTTAGAGCATTGTTCTTTTAGGTAGAAGTGTATCAAGTATGTAGAAGTAGTATTTGATTTGTTTCTGTGGGGATGGTTCCAGGGTGGTGAAGAGAGGAATGCAAACTGCAGAAACTGACAGAAAAAAATGTCTCGCTTCCCTCCTCAACATCCTGGGTATACCCTATCTCCCTTGAAACACCCTCGGTACACCTTTAAGGTATACATCCGGACGAAAATGGTCCTGTGCTTTATATCTTTCTGGGACAGTGAAAGAACATCTGGTAAATTATGTTTTGTTATTTTTGTCGCATGACATGCATGCATGGACTCAATGCTTTCACCTGGCATGCATGCATGAGCCCGAGGGGCACTTTTTAAAATATGATTGGGTGGCTCGACCGTTAAGGCTGACCTGGCGTACCCCACAACCTGATTTCTCCCCGGCTTTCAGCCACTCGAATTTGCGTCCCGAATGTCAAGGATTAACAATATTCATAAAAAAGTTTTATAAAATTTTGCCCTCGAAATGACCACATCCCATTTCAAGCCCAGGTGAAGCTGCAGGTTTGTGGAAAGTTTAGAACTGGGTGTGTTTCACAGAATATATGGTGCCAAGACGGCCCGATATGATTATCAGAGATCGGTCTCGTTTATTATTAATTGAAGGTGGTCCCAGGCGCAAAAAAGTGTGCTATGCAGATGTGTGCCGCCTGACACGGGCAGACTAGAGAAAGAGAGGCTACGCCGAGAGGTTATCCGTTGAGAGGCTACGGAAATGTTTTACGTGCACCACCAGGAGGTACATACACCTGAAAGTGAAACTGAATTGTACGCTCTCTGCACCACCAGGCACCAGAGGTAAAAAGCTCACGCCCGTTTCACACAAAATGCAAAAAGCCTCATCTGTCTCCTTAACCCTCGCTCTGATTCGCCGTTTTTCATAACGCAGATTGAAAGAAGGGGGGGGGGGGGGGGGTGGGGAGGCTGATGCAACCCTCACCTGTAGTGTTTCTAAACTAAGCTCGTGATTGGTTCTAGATGTCATGTCGTTAGTTCAGTAATTGACTCCATTACTACAGGTCAAAAGTCGAATTTTCGAGAAAAATCATACTTTTCTGCTTTACATCCTACTTATTAGACAATACCTTGTGGATACACAAAACGCAAACGGGTGTGTTTCTTGTTTGATTCTGAGTGCAACGCTGTACAATGGTCTACGTTTTGAGGATATGTTTATGATGTGTTGTTCCATAATGTAACAGTGCCGGCACACCGCGCGGGTTCCGCAGCATCGTCGGTTGCCGCTCGCCATCCGCGTCGGTCGTGGATTGCCGTGCAGTGTTTCTAAAAAACCACCCCTGCTCCGAAACACAACAGCTAGGAGCACGGCGCTGGTGTGAAACAACGTGCAATGGATGCCCATGTGCTTCTGAGAATTTGACCACAGTTGAAAAGCATACCAGAGAGGTGTCCTCTGAGAACATAAAGGGGAGGTGGGATCGCTCCTTCCTTATGAGGACGATTTTTATCACGATTATACGATACAATACGACGATTAGCTTTATCAACAGCAAAAAAAAGAAGCCAGGCTTGAAATGTGCAGCTTGTCGATTTTCGTATTCAAGCACATTCTTACTACTATATGTAACCATTCTGTGGAATTTGGAATTCAACCATATTTCCTTCTGTTTGTCCAACTGTTTCTGTGTTCGGTCCAATTGTTTTAGGTATACATTTTATACAAAAAGGGCTTGCCAAGGAAAGCACTACCCGCATGAATTAAGAGACCGTGTAACCACACATGATACGGCTTGCTTTTCGTGGGACACCAACTCAATTTACCTTGTGTGAATTGCTTTCAAGCTATCAACTAGCCTAAACGCTACGGCAAAGGCGTCAGCAAGATGCTAAGTCTCTCTAAGTGTACTCCAAACTAAACGGGACATCTTACTGAGCTTCAAACACTTTGCCTTGATATGCAGAGCTTATCCCAAAAAGTTACGTAAACCAATCCCACAACTCATTTTTCTTCAGGTGCTGCTCCAACGATTTTTTTTTCAAGTCAGGCCTTCAGCCTTTTTAAATAGAAATTAATGAATTTCACATAGATGCTGTCCTCTTGCTGAGGCCTGATGTTAACAGTCTAGTATCAGGTGTGAGTTGCTGTGAACTGAACATCTTCAGGTCATGAAGAACAACTGTTCACAATTTAGACGTTCAGTCCCGTATCCCATTCACACTTAAACATACTACATATATTGTTAGGCAGGTACCTGTACAAAATTGGGTGTACCCTATTGACACGCCTCAACCAAGGTATGTAGGTGGCCATCCACAAAGAACAAAGCGTTACTCACTCACTCCTAGTCACAACTCGCGCTTCTCACCCACCGAATGTTACATTCAAATTTACCTACATACACCAGCTCCACACATGTCCTCTGGCGAAACACACACTGGAACAAGAACCCAGCTGCTTGGCAATGCCCAATGCCGTAGTGGTGCATTTTAAGGTAAACCGCGCCACTGAGAAGGGCGGGATTTTGCACAAAGATGATAATGACATCTTTAGTTTTAACTACCATTGCTGCACCATACATTATTGTCAATGAGGAAGATATCCAAGGTTATATTAATGAACTGAGTTACTTATTTGGATCCTCCAATAGACTAAGCTGATGTGCAAAACTCAGCTTAACGGTTTCACGACTTTAAATGGGTTCATATGTTGAGTCAAGTCTTCAGTGAGCAGTCAATTTTTTACGCTGAGAAGACGGCGCAGTGAGTACGACGAGCGTATTGAAAACTGAACTAATTTAACCCTGACAAATTGGAGGGCAGCGGAGTGTGCCCACAAATTATTGTCAATCACAAACTGCCGAAAAAGTTATAGGTCACTGAGGCGTATGCACATTCTTTCGAACTGAAAATGCGCGACATTTCATCGCAATCGACATTTCGCGAAACAATATGTTAAATAGAGCTTTGAACAATGAGAGCATTTCAGTGTCGTTTGATGAAGGGCAGGCATTGATATGAGTCCCCCAAACTCTTGGGCGAGCGGACGCTTTTTACTTCATGACAGAGACATGTCGATTACTGGCGGAACAGAGTAGATCAAGACTGGCGACCGGACAGGTGACCAGAATGGCGGTGGTAATGAACAGCCTGGCGAACCCGGACGGGTGACCAGAATGGCCGTGGTAATGAACAGACCCGACCAACGCTTTGAAATGAGTTGAACATTTATACAGGCAAGAAAGGCTATGCGCTCGTCATTTTCCGGCATTATGAATTAGCAGTTCGCCAACTATAACCGACATTCAGTTTTGTGAGGAGGCACTGACTAAGCGATGTTATCAAACAGCAATGGTTATGCTGAGAACATTAGACGTTTCGAAATTGCGCGCAAGGTCAGATTTCTTAGAACAAAGCAATGAACACTGCGCCAAAATCTTTTTCATTCTGGAACGACCGCGCCAAACGTGTTCATTCCATGCCTCGACACCCTCGCTTGTGATGCATTTAGGTGGAAAATATAACGCCGAATACACGACAAATTGCGCGCGCCCGGTTTCCGCGCTTAACTCGGCATTAATTCTTGCCGTTGTGCCTTCCGCAGTTGTAAATATGCACCCCTCTTGAACTGTAAGTACAAGTGGTCTCTTTTCCAAGCTTACGTATATATATGACAAGCCGTGAAAAGAGGTGAACGCCACCGTATTATCGAGTGGTCTGCACGGCCTATCGGTGGACTGAAAGTGATAGTCAATCTCATGAACATTGTTTTAGTCACAAGTTGTTGTTTTGTTCGTAGCTGCTGTTCTGCATAAAATTGTTTGAGGTTTGGCTTGAAAGGCCGCTCGCTGTCATAACCATTTCCGTATTTTCTTGTGACAAAATAAGGTGGATAACCTTTCTTTGTCTTTACCACTTTTAAGCCTACATTGTTGATATACACGTTTAAATCAATAATATTTTCATGTTTGCAGCCCATAAATATTCAACTGAATATCTTAATATTTTAGCTAAACTTTCATCTTTAGTTTGCTTTTGTTCATTCTCTGCATAACTGATACGTTTGGTCTGCACAGCCGCTGCGCCGTTTTATAACGCTTCGACCGTCGCGCATCTGTCAGGTGCCTGTCAGGTGCCTGCCTTCACCGTCGCCCGAACTGGCCACACCCGTCCGCAAGGCGATTTACCAGGGTGTACCCATTTTTGAAACGGGTAGGGTACCGACGCCCCGATCCAGAGGGCAGGCCAGGCGGCACCGCGACCTAAGCTCCGCCACCGAGCCCAACCAGCTGACTGGCCGGCCGCCCCGGCCTCCTCTGCACGTGCACGTGAGCCGTGGACTGCCGGCGAGGGCCAATCGCCGACGATAGGTCGACTGTGACACCGCCGTTCCTAGCAGCCTTCATCTCCCGGTGGGCGCGCATTGCGCACTGTTTGAGCCTGAGTTCATTCACAGTTGTTTTCTGACTGAATTGTTTGAGGCATTTTCACAATTCGTCTCCAGGTTTGCACCGCCCATTTGCATTGTATGTAATCGTAACCCTGTTTGGTAAGAACTTGAGCAGTCACATTCCAATCAACGGCCATTAGGAACTGCAGGCCGACACGTGCAGTTGTCCACTGATGAACTCTCAGGTCAGCGGGTAACGTCACTAATCCGCGCGCTGTGTCGCACTTTGCCTGACCATAGGGCGACGAGGCCAGCACACGGTGAGCTGCAGGCTCGCACACGGAGCCCACACTAGGCGCGATGCCTGACGAAAAAACACACCGACGAGTACCGTCCGGATCTTTCCAAGCGCTTCTTCTACCATGCCTTTGTGGGTCATCATGTAATTGAGAAGCACCTGAACCGGCACTTACCCCTCGACAGCTTGGAAAGATTCGCTATGTTTCGCGTGTCACTCATT
>NW_023596545.1:43398568-43530072 GCF_011947565.3 Pollicipes pollicipes | reverse complement strand
CAAGAACATACCTCCTATGCATGCTCCATGGCATTCATTGCAATTCAAAAAACAAAGCAGCATCGTAGGTTTCTGGCCATTACGACCTTCTAAAGGTCAAATAGGCCCTGACTTATAATGAGTACCAGTGACCTTTTGCTCAGAACAGGTATCTAGGTCCAAAGGTTTGGTCAAGCATGGAGATGTTGGAGACACTTTGAACAAAACCTGAAGTTTGGCCTTACGTGAACTTGTTGCTGTTGGCACTGGTTTTGAGTTTCACAACCAAAATTGTCCGGAATAATTGTTGACATTTGATGTTGTAATTTGCTAAAGGTCAGGGGAGGGAGCTGACCTATGACGACGCTCAGGGACCTCTTGTTTGGAGGGGCATCTAAGTGTAAGTCAGATGTGTGATGAGGTACAAGATTCTGTAATGATGCAGAGTTTTACTTGACCCGTATTTGACCCGAATTACAACCCTATAAGTCTAGAAATAAAGCAGGATCAATTTTACAGTATGTTATAACCACTTACGGAGCTGGTGTCTCTCACTGTCTCAGTTGAAATACTCAAGCGACGAAATTTTGCCGTGTGCGTCGCATTCGACCACTCACCAGAGCTCATGACAACGCGTGCCGGGCAGCCGGTTGAATACACTTCGCTCGGGTGGGGTGGTCAATGTCACCCTCCTGACATCTCAAAAACTAAGAGAGCAAAAGACACCAAACCCCCAGTGGGGTTGGCCCGTATGTGAACCCACATGTGTCAAATTGTGGCTTGAGGGTCATAACCCCGGGTCAAACAACTTCAATTAAGGTCACACTCTAGGTTATCTCCAAAATGTTCCAGACATCTTCATACAGCCCCTTTGGGCCTAGATACCTGGTCTGAGCGTAAGGTCACTGGAATTCATTATAAGTCAAAGACCTTGTTTGACACTTGGGATGTCATGGTGACCAGAAACCTACGAGTTTGTTATGTTCTTGAGCTGCATAGCCGTCAGGGAGTACGATAGGCAGTAGGTTTTCGAAAACAGAGTGCTGATTTGGATCATGTCAGGTCGGAGACCTATTCTGACCTTAAAGAAGTCTATGGAATATGTCTGTTGCGATCTCTGTCAAAAAGCAAACAAAAAATGAGCACAAAACCCCCCATCGAGAAGGCTTTCCAGTAAAATAACAGTTCGGGTTGACTTCGGTCTGACGTTCATACCTGACCCAAGGTCAATGAGCTGGTCGTAATCCTAAATTCATTGTGCACATATCTTCGGAACTATCGCATAGATGTGTCGTTTTGTCTAACACCGGGTGTCGCATCATATTGAAAGATTCCCCAGAAATTGGCTTTGTTGACAACAACGACCTGACTTTGGCCTGCCATGTCAGCGACCTTACAAGGCACATACAAACTGCATATACTGAGAGAGCTACTATTCGACCTCCCACACCTATGCAAAGTTTGGCGCGGTTACGCTGGACCATTCGGAAACAAGCGTGGAAAAACTTCGGGCTGTCAAATTGTATCCCCACCCAGCGCATGTTAACGTTTCTTGTTGGATACCTCACGTTGGAAAATGCATGTGCACATACGTTTGGAGCAACAAAGATCCGACATATGGTGAGAAGACATTGCTACTTCAATGATTATCATCAACTACAAGGCACTGATGTCCTCCAAGAGGAAGGATACCTTAGCTCTGCTATCCTCTTCACGAAAGAGTCTTCAACGTGCTGCACATTCGCCGCATGATGGGGTTAATCTGCAGGTTGACGTCCACATGGACGTTTTTCACCATTTAAGCACGAAAATGTCCAGAACTGTGTTCAGCACTAGCAACGCGGGAGAGAGATAAGCCCGTCATGTCCATGCGCATTTGTCTTAAACCAATGCGCGGGCGGGCGAAGATACCGAACGTAATCAACACAGCCCGATTCAGGTCCAATATTCAAATTGCTGGTTCAAAGACGTTGAGCCATGTGCCACATGTTTTTTTTTAGAAACAGCGACAACATTACCACCGACGCGCACGTTTGCAGACCATTTGGACGCTTAGTTAATGCAGTTACGTCCACTCGCAAGTGTCACCGCTCCGCTCTATTCATGCGTAGTCACGAGTGCTGGCAGCCACCTTGCACGTGCCACAAATGCCGCTTTTGAACAGCCGGCGGACGTGCCTGTATACGCCATGACGGTGCACCCGAGCAAGACGAGGCCACTGACGCGAAGGGGCAGCCGGTCGGGCGGAGGGTCACAATGCCGATTCACGGCTCAGTTGCTCAGTTGTCCGTTGTTGAACTCCTTTGACCTGACAGCGCCGCTGCCTCCCGAGGCTCGCATTGGTTTGTTAGTAGGGAGAGCCCAAAGTTGTGATGAAGACCTTTATTGAACGGCGTGACAGATGCAACTCTTCAGTGAGCAGCCTTCAAGCGTAATTGGCGAGCGTACGTACTATCTGTGAAATGATTGGGGCGGAGCTTTAGCGACAGATGGCAAGTGACTCAAACCCGCGCCAGCCCGTCACATAGGTGCATTTCTATCACATCATATCATATTACATCTTATTACGTGACATGTGGAAGATGATATATCATGTCGTAAGTATTATATATATATATATATATATAATATATAATAATTTATATATATACGCGGCGGGGCGCTGAAGAGGGTGTGACAACTCCACCTGCGTCACGCTCGTGCCACGAAGGCCACGGCCTGCTTCAGCGCACTAAAGGCCGGCAGCCATACTAAGTGCGCCCCACCCCGAGTGGGCGGGGGTCGGGGTGTAGCGAACGGAGAGGGGTGGGGCCGGCTGGTCGTGCGGCATCTCGCACACTTTAGACAAGCCTCTTCGCCGCAAATTTCGCACTGTGGCATCTTCACGAGATGACTGAAGTGGCTGGTGGCGTGGTGACAGCGCCTGACAGTGTCGGTTCCCGTACATGACATGACGCATTAGTGAGCGTGAGGCCTGGCCCGGAGGCGTAAGGCCTCAGACCCAACCTAAGGACAGCAGACATTCATTTAACAGGCCCTCGCCTGTCACCTGTATGACATTCACCGCTCAGCTGGAGCCCAGCTCGGACACCGGGCGGTCGTTAGTGGATACCGGCGCGCCAGACAGTGACTGTCTGGCGTAGGAGGGGATTGTCGTGGAATGTCGACCATTCCAGTGCGGGGCGACTGCTCAGGCCTCACGAAACCGCGCTGTCTTCAAGTATGTGATAGTGGTCGTATTGCGCATGCGTCTGTATCGTGCCCATGAAGAGAATATTCCTTGTCAAATAGGGATTTGACACAGGGGGATGCCTTTTTGTGTCAGTCTTCTATCTATTCGTGTCATCTTTTTTTTATTTGACTCTTTGCAATATTTATTTCTATGGGGGCATAAACCCGCCATGTATTCTATGCGTTGCGCAGGTATGTCTAGGACAATGCAAACTGACAACAGATGTCAGGTGACCACTCGCGCCGCTCTCAGCCCCGATCTACAGCTCGCGTCACGCGTCGTCTGTTAATCCCGGCCGAAACCACAGTCTATGGCTTATCCGAGGAGCATCGCAGAACCGCGCGATATCATCGGTTCGATTCCTTGCACTGGGCTAAGTATGCATTCTCGTAACTGATTTTCATGTGGGCGGCACTGATATCGATGACGCCTTTCAGTCTTGGTATTCTTCCATCGACCGAGCGCTCTAAACTGTTGGAACACTAGATACTTTACACGTCACTATAATATCATGCTAATTTCCTACCAATCAGCATCATGTAGGTACCTCATGTTCTTGTGATTGAATGGCATCATGGAGTGCGTCGGCTACTTAGGCCATTTTGTCATGTTTTTATCGTCAAAATTCATTGTAATTTGGCCAGTGTGCGATTTCTGTTTTTTTTCGCCCCTAACACAGCTGGATCGGGTAGCAAGGTACGCTAGCGTTTTAAAAACACTGGGTGGCCCAGATAAAGGTTCATAACGGTTTCCTCAACAGTGACAAGCTCGCACACAAGGGTAAAAAGCTTTTGATATACAGGACGTGGCCGGTGACAAAACTGACACTTTTGCGAATCAATTGATGATACAATTTCGAAAATGAAACAAATTTAACGGACAAGACCACATTAAAACAGATTATCCCAGCTCGACGAAACTCAAAGCTTAGTATCGCCTGTACTCGCTAGCGCTTGCAGCATGAGCACATGTCGTAACGTTGACGTCTTGCTGTATGAGCAAGTTAAGCCATGATGCTATCAAACATAGCGCTTTAATCAGGATAGTTTTTAGCAGGTGCCAGAAACGTACTACGAATATACGATATCACGTCACAGATCGGTGGTGACGCATTGCTTTTCCAAAGCCCCTCAGAGCAGTGCTTTTCACATATTTTTCAGCCAAGATTCCTCTACTTTCATATAATTAACAGCAAAAATGCCGAATAACTAGGCTTATAGTCGTCAGAATCCTGGTTGGCAGCATTTTGCGACGAAAAAGATCAGTTTGCTGGCAGCGCTTTAAAGCGTCGTGTCATTTGAGAGAAATGGGCCCGACTGCTCGCCACGCGACAATGCGCTGGGTTCAGCGGAAGGCTGTGGGCTGCTGTTGGTTGTCTCCATGTCGTGAGAAGCTTAATGGCTGGAAGAACGTAGCTAATTGTCAGTTTTTAAGGTAGCGGCTTTAAAAAAGCACTGCCGATCTAGGATTGTCGTTTGTGGATGCCTGGGCTGTGGCTTCAGGGGTAAGCGGAGGTTGATGGAGCGAGAATTCACCCTACTGCTGAGAGGAACAGCAGCTTTGAGGTAAGAGGCCGAGCATCGCTGGTGTAGGTCCTCACATTGCCCGTTGCACCTCAGACTTAATGCAATGATCGGTGGACAGGGGTGAAATAAAGCGCTTTTAGTTGTCTTCATATTACATATAAAGCTAAATAAAGGTGCTGGAGGTGTTCAAAAATATTGTTTGCATCTTTTGATACCAATATTGGATAGGTTTTGTTGTAAATTATTGGAATCATGTTGGGAAGTGCGAGTTCTGCATCGGCAATGATTATGCCAAGCTAATGAAGGTCGTCAACGCTTTCAGCTGGTTGTACGATAACGTCAGGAAAACAAATGGTGTTGTTTCAGGTGATTGTAGAACCATGCCATCGGTAAATGTATGACGACAGGGGTGCAGTTTAGCAAAATGCGTAGGGGTGAGATGGAAGGGGAAGCGGGGGGGGGGGGCAGCAAGGAAAATGACTGAGCCTGCCCCAAAACGCACTTAAAGAGGTTTTCTCCCCAGATTCTACGCAATTTTTCGCAGCTGGCAGCAGGGGTGTAGTTCCTTAAAATCACTTTTTGGGGGTTCAACCCCCAAAAAATGATAAATGAAAAATAATGGCTAAAAAGGATAGCCAAAAAGGAAACTGCATGCCTGGTTAGGAGGCACAACCCGTCTCCCCTCCCCCCCCCCCCAAATGAATAGGAAACTACACGTCTTCAGGCTGGTTATGTTAAGCTTGATTTATCTTAGGTTAGTCTCAACTTTCATTAAGAGTTTGATGGCCAGCAAACAAAACTTAAGTGCAAATGAGCTCTCGAAACAAAAACGTTTGATGAGGCTGCCACATTGCATTTAATGTCTTTGCTTTTTATGGTTTATTGCCTTTTAAATATATATTGCAACGGTTTCTGAAAGATTTGACCCGAGGTGACAGCGCAGATGATTCCAAATTTCGTCAATGACAGAAAAGGCACTTTTTCACCCCCGCTCGCACAATCGTGAATGCGGTAGCCCTCGACTGCCGTCGAAATACGAGCTGTATTGTCCGGCATCGACAAATATAAATGAATGTCAGCCACTCGAGCGCGAGCCCCGAGAACACCCCCCGGCCCGGCCCGCCTGGGGACGGGACGGCTGGCGTGATAGGGGCGGTGTCAGGTTGTACTGACGCTGCAAGGCGTCAGTGTAACATAACTAGCCAGCACATATAACTCAATGGTATAAAACACCAACAACAACACAGACGGTCACTAGATATCCCAAATTCGTCAAATCGTGACAACAAAAGATGCCCAGATGGGACCCTGGCGGTCCAAGGCGCACAGCAGCTGAACCCGCTGCAGGTAGCCTATTGTCTGGTCACTTTTGTCAACGGTGATGCGTCTTATCTCAAGCCTTAAGCAGGCCTGGGGCTCTTCACGGTAAGCTGGCTTGTCCATGGCAAAACGACAGTCTTAATCTGATTCGCATGGCAGTGGAAAGTTCCACAGCTAATCCATAAAACACGATCGCGAGACAAAGCATACGTGCAGTGTGCAGCATCGTCCCATCTTGCCTGCTTCAATCCCCGTCCGAACCGGCTCCGTGAAATCGCCCCAGGGCAGCTCAGGACGCTACTAGAGCGGCAGCGATGTAGCGCTTTGGAGCGGTATTAACAGGATCCCGTTTTCGTACTCAGAGAGCCATCGTCAGTAAGAGTCGTGATTTGACGAATGTGAGACAACTGTTTGTTCTTCGTTGATTTTCATTCTGTTCTGCCATAGTATGGCCATTAGAATGACGATGCAATCTTCATCGTGCGAAAATACACATGACTCTGTTGGGTACAACATGGGTTGACTTTTATCTGGGGCAATTTCAACATGCACACGAAATAAACGGTAGTTTCATACAGCGTGTTTGTTTCACCTTTCTACGATTTCTTTACAGGCCTGACATTGCTGTATTATTAAACCGCTAACTTCCACGTGACTGGGGGTTAAAATATGAATAAACCGTCCTGGGTATGCGTGACATAGGGCTGTTTTCTTAAAAGCCATGGTATGTGTCGAGTTGTGATGCATTGTGATGGGGGCGGCTATGGGCCGTGGTGGTAAAACTTGCCACCTTGGTAGATAAGGTCAGCGACAAAAATGCATGTTTTCGCGCGACGCTTGGTGCCAAAAATGCTTTTGACTGGCATTTTTAGTGGCAGCAATGGTAAAACATTACAGCGCGCATTCCACAACCTTGAATGGGTTTCAATGATTATGCATTTCAGCCCATAACACTAGCAAGATTTTCCGTAAATACCCTTACCGCACATGGTATTTTTTTTTCTCAGGCTCCATCGCAACTCGGCGACAAGAATGTCCTATGATTTTTAGTTGGCCGGTGTCCTAAACTAGACAGGGGAAAGTCCTGACAAAGATCTAGATATGGCAATTCATTTAGCCGCGAGGGCATGTTTCAATCGTTGCGATGCAACTGAGATATGTGAGGTTGGTGGTAACTTCCAATTCACTGGGGTTTTGCTAGCGGCATTCGACTTCCAATTTCATGAATATCAGTCTAGGTTTAATTTTTGGACCTTTTTGACTTCATGATTCACAGTTCAGGGAAAGTGGACGTGATGATCCAATCAAGGTAGACATTGACCTGTGATTATTCAGACTAGCTTTTCCAGACACAGAAAAGCTGTTAGCTGAAGAAATGCTGTTGACTCGCCGTAGCAGTCTCAAGCACCGAATATTCTTCTCTTTGAGAGAACCGTGAGTTCGTTGCTAAGGACTGATGGCACTCCTCAGGAACGGGAATGACAGGAGGTGAGAACGGTTCTGAAGTGTCATTTTATGTCATTGTTGCTTTCTTAATGATTGAGGATGACTGCCAGTCAAATATATCTTCAAATCAATGTTTTACCTAGTTTCTATTCAGTTCAGGACTCCAGCTCCCCCTCCCCCCCAGTTTGCGGAGAAGTGTGTCCGCATCTGGCAAGACAGACATACTTTTCGGGAAGGTTGCGTAATTGTCCCCTATTCAGCTCTCCCACTTACCTTTGAAAACATGTCTCTGCTTGAAATATAATTATTCACATAAGGTTTTGTTAGCATTGAAATGGCAATTATTCTCATTTCAACCTTCTTCCAATATCAGTCTTGCCTGTTGGAAGCTGATATGGCAACCTGGCTTATGTAACAAGGTAACAGGAGGCAAGGCTGGGTGAGGAGTAAGTAGCTGCAGAAAGTGTACCCAATGGGAAAGGGAGGGGTAAAGGTTCCATCACCATCTCCCCGTAATCAAGAGATATAAACATAAAGACATAAAGATTCCCCGGCCAACAAAGAGCCACAGGGGTCCATCAAGGTTGGCCTACCCAGGTCCTGCACATATCCTCAAAATGAATCACCCGATCCACATAAATCTGGCCATAAACGAATGTTAGACAGATAGAACTTGTCCAAATGGGGTTTGAATATTCCTGAAGAGGGACTTCCCCCAACTCCGTTTGTTCGCCCATTCCAATGGTTCACTACACTTTGACTGAATGACATCTGCCTCTTTATAGTTCCACTCTTGCCTTTTGCTAAATGAAACTGATTTCCTCTATGCCTCAGCCTAACTTTCAGTGCTCTATGTAAATCCCCTGTCAATCCCCTTTATAATCTTGCATACTGCTATCAAATCCCCTTTAAGTCTGCGATATTTCAGTGAATACAAATCCAAGACCCTAAGCCTATCTTGTGTTATCAGTCGCCAATGCCATCCATCATCCTAGCTGCTTTCGCTGTACTCTTTCCAGTCTATATCTTGTTGGAAGCGTGGGGACCAAGCCTGCACACAATACTCTATGTGTGGTCTAACATAAGTCAAGTGCAACTTTTTGACGACATTCCTACTCTCGTAATGGATGTTCCTATTTACAAGTCCCAGGATGAGAAGCGCCTCGCTCCCTAGCAGCCCCACATTTGTTTTCACCCCTTGAATCCCAGTATATATAACCTCAAAGTGCTTTTCTTCCTTGATCTGGTCTGACTCGCTGCCTCCCACTTTATAGCTAATGCCCTCACTGCTAAAACTACCCAAGTGCATCACCTTACATTTAGCATAATTTAATGCCAACGGCCACAGAGAAGCCCAGTTCACTAGTTTATTCAAGTTCAAGTTGAATTTGTTTCATCTGACCGGTATCTCGACAGCCCTACCAATTTAATACGGTCAGCAAATTGGCACCTTACTATCTAATCCTATCTTAATATTATTATCAAAATGATGAAGAGCAGAGGGCCCAACACCTTCCGTGTGGGACCCCACTCTCTGCTAGCTCCCACTGAGGTTGTGTGTTATTGACTACAACATCTCAGTGGGATCTCGGCTCTTTATTTCCTATCTAGCAGCCAAGCCCTTACACAGCCAATTATTTGTCCCTCAATGCCATGCAATTTTAACTGACATAGCAGACGCTGGTGTGGCACCTTATCAAATGCCTTACTGAAATCTAGATAGACAACATCTTAACTATTGCCTTTATTTTCGAGTGCTTAATAACACGTTTCGGGATCTCTATCAAGTTTTTCAAACAGGACCTACCGAAAAGAAAACCATGTTGATACTAATTATCAACTAATGCCTTTCTAAGTGTTACTGAATCTTAGCCTTAATGAATTGTTCTAAGATTTTACAAACTAGTGAGATCAAACTCACAGGCCTGTACTTGCTGCCATTTTTTTTGGTCCCCTTCTTCAGAATCGGTACTACATTCGCATTGTGCTAGTCCCCAGATACTTTTGAGAAACTCAATGATCTACTGAATATTAACATAAGAGAATAAGCTAAGGCACTAGCGCATTCATTCAAGGCCGCATCATATATGTGGTCTGGTCAGGTCCGGCCCCTTATTAACCTTGATTCCCTTCAAGCTATTCCTTACCATACCCACGGTCACCGTCTAATCTACAGGACTGCCTTCAGTCAGATTTTGCCTATCTTCGGGGACATCACAAATTGTGTCCTTCGTAAAAACTGAAGAACACTGCATTCTAAGAGTATCTACGACGTCTCTGTCCTCTGCCAAAGATTTTCCATCTTCCTCGAGGGGGCCAACTGAGGATCCCTTAGATTTGAATTGTAGTGACTAAAAAACTTCTAACGTTGCCAGAGAAAGCGTCTGCTAGCCGTACTTCTAATAATCTTGGTGGCTGCCCTGATTTCCTGCTCAGGCTTTTTTGTTGCAATCATATACACTTGCTTGTTCCTTTGTGTCCTGCACTTCTTGCCTATTATATGCCTCTTCCTTCACCGCCATCAAATTGCGCATTGTCTATTTCAGCCATGGTGGTTTCCTAGAGCCTTTCTCTCGCATTTTCCTAAAGGGAATGGACCTTTTCCGTCCTTTATTCTGAACTATCCTTGAACACCTCCCCCATCTGATCTACAGTGAGACGAGCCAGAATATCCTGCCACTGGATGCTAGCAAGGAAGGCTTTAAGTGCTTCCAAATCTACCCCTAGACAAATTCGGAATAAGAGTGAGATTAGACTTAGCTGAATAACCTAGACGCATTGTAAGCCTTACAATATTATGGTCACTAGTTCCCGGTGTCTCACCTACTGTCAAATCAACCCCAACCCCTCCTCTTTAGTCATAACAAGATCCAAAATCTCAACTCACCTAGTGAGTTCGTACGCCACCCGTCGGAGAACATTTTACTCAAAACAAGCAAAGATATTTGTGTGGCTATTTGGCAGTCAGTTAAAGTCTACACTCCAGCCTGGAATGTTTAAATCCACAGCATTACACAATTTCCTTTCACACCTCTTCCATTTTCTTCACAAATTTCTGTGTCTAGATCCTGACAGCTATTCGTAGGCCCATATAAGCTTCTAATGCGTACCTTTTTGCCCTTCGACACAACCAGATCTATCCGGAGGGCTTCTACACTATCGCCAATATTCATGCTGTCTGGTTTTCTGGTTGCATGCTGTAACTTTTCAGGTTTTCTTTCAATTTCGCACTTAACATTCTGCCTTACATATATTAATATCCCCCCCCTCCTTTTACGCTTTTCTGTAACAGATAAACACATTGTAACCACACACTTCAAATCCATGTTAGCTATCCCCAAAAAGCTGCTCACTTATCCAAGATTCAGTAATGGCTACCAGACAAAATTTTTCTTCACACGTATGAGCATGGAGCTCGCCAAAGTTTATTTTCTGATACGTCTTGTATTTGCATAGAATCACCTAAGTTTCCTACGCCTTCTTTTGACTCACTGTTCAGAAATTTTGAATTTTCATTGCCAAGGTGTTCTAGGTTCATCCGCTCATCCCCAGAAACTAGTTTCCCTGAAGGATGCGCTTGTGCATCCTAATGAGAATGTGTACACCATTCTCAAAGAAATGGAGGTCATCCCTCTGATATAGGTCTCTACAATAAAAACCTCCTCCACTCGTCTACAAAGGTGAGGCCTAGCTTTTCGTAAAGTTTCCCTACTCTAGCGTTGGCCGCCAGCGCCCTGGGAACTCCACTAAGCGGGTGCTTGAATCTTGGAAAGAATGCTTGTAATTATCTTCGTACCCTCGCTGCGCTGTAGAGTGACTAAAAGAGTACTAAAATCCTTTATCACTTCCTCCCTCTTCTCCTGCCCCATATTGTTCACTCTTACCTACACAGTTACTGCAATGGCCTGGTCTTCACTAGTGACCTGTGCTACCAATGGTGCTTGGTCTTAGCTCCAGGCTTAACTACACACCTCCTTCCTTTCTTCCCGTTACAGAAAACCCTATTGAGATGTCTAACTCGAGAGTCCCCTGCTACCACAACGGCTCCTGCACCATCACTGTTGCCGGGACCTACCTCACCCCTGGGATCATCCCGCAGTACCTCAAAACTATTCCTAGTATGCACAGCTGCACTTTCTAAATTTACATGTGAAGGCCTTGATCCTTTATTCTGTGCCACCTGCTATATGCCATCCTCGTGAGTGGAGTGGCCCTCCTTGCTATCACCCTGGCCTGCATCGTGTCTATTCTGTTTCAGCCCGTCCTGCCTAACCTGCACCTTGTGGCCTGTATCCAGTCTATCCTCCGCACTCCTGTCCTGCCTAACATTGATGTCCTTGAGCTCCCCAAGTATAGCTAAAACCTCACTCTCTAGGTCCCCACACTTAGCTGACACCTTTGCCAACTGTTCAGTCTTACTAAAATCGATACACTCATGCCAATCTTTGAAAATCTATAGTTCTGAAGGAATAACTACATCTTCACTCTTAAGTTCTCCACACACACTTTCCACCCTCCCTAACTCTTCATTCAAGCATACCGTCTCCTGACTTAATCAGTTTACACCTCCATTCACAATTTCTTGCCCTTGTACTCTTATTAGCTTTTATGCGATTTTTTATCTCTCTGTGCCAACTAGCAAACTAGCACTTACACTACTTAGAACCCCTCTTGACACGCTTGATTTCAACTCAAACTTATAAAAGCCTGGCCCTAACTTCAGCTAAATCTGAAAACACTACCTAAGTCTGGCCAGTGAAGAGCTACACACCACAGACGTATGCACTTAAACCCTAAAAACTATCTGAAGCTAAAATACCGACAAAGAACTATCGCACGATGAAAAATATCCCAATAGCTTGAGTATCCTGGCTGCAATTAATAATATCATGTAGCCTGTAACACGACCTATTATCCAGAGCCTAATTTATCACTAAGCTGACATGCCTACCACGGCATAAACCTGACAAGAAATTAACCAGAGGCCTTTCTTATCAACAACAAATGGTCCAAAAATTACAACTAACCGTCAACAATCAAGATACACCTATCCACTGCCAAACAAACCCAGGTTTGGCCAAATACAAAGATGGGGCACAAGCAACGTGGGAAGCCCGAAGAATTTGATTCATTCAGCCTAAAAACAGTGACGAAACACGCTAATAAGTTTTCAAAAAAAAAGAAGAATACGACACATGTAACCTCAAAACCCACACACAAACTGTACTAATTCTGAACCGCACAATGCTCGATAATTATTGTTTCGACTTCACAGACTCCCGCTCGCCACTAACTCCAAGGTCGTATTTACTTCAAATAGGGAGGGGATACAGGTTCCGTCATCATCTCCCCTTAATCAAGAGATTCACCTTGGAACTGAAGTGGTTTTGTGGGATTTTGGTCACATTGTCATGGGAGTTCAGTATAAAATTGACAATTGGCTGTTTCTGGGAGTAATTTTGGCTATCGACTGATAGTTTTACAATTTTTTGCAATTTTGGTTATTTGCTTCAAATAGGGAGGGGGTTAAGCTTTTATCACTATGTCCTCTTAATCAAGATATTTACTTCAAATAGGAAGCGGTTTTGTGGGATTGGGTATTATTTGAGTACTTCTAGTTATGGGAGATAGGTATAAAAAATGACATTTCGCCCCTTCTGAGAGCAATCTTGGTTCGTGACTGGTGATAGCATCCCATTTGTAACACGAAAAGCTGGAAGTGAGTCATTCTGTAGTGCCCATTTATGCACATAATTTCTGTGCACCCATGAGCATGACATTTGTTCGGATGCACATCCAATATATTTTATTATTGTTTGCTAACACTGAAATAAAACATTTTTCTGACGGAACTCCAAGCAAAATCACCGTTGACGTAAAGTGCATATCGGGAGGGCCTGCCCTAAATGCAGCCAACACTGGTAATAGAAAGCAATTTAGTTTATCTGGCCGTGGCGCCATGACAGATGTGTCAGTTTTTATACATGATAGGGAAGGGGGGGGGGGGCAAGCAGGCCATTGGTCTCACAACCTTCTCTCTCCTAAAGGTGTTTTTCAACAGACTTAGTCTGCTTTCCTTTGAATGCACACAATTTGTTCTCTATTTTTTGCCTTTCATTAAGCAAACCTTTATTTTGAGCAGCATTGTGGATGCAGTCAGCTCATTAATTTCAGAGCGGAAAGGCTTTGTTTTATGGGTAGTTTCTTCCTAATATCTTGTAACCTCCCAACTAGAAGCATGGGGGATAGACCAGCACTGAGGGTGCCCAAATGAACCTTGGAGTGGGGCAGGGGCCCTAACATAATTTAGATTAACACTCCCGCATCATACATGACAAGTACCGCAGGTACGCTTCGATCTGTTTTCTACCTAAAGTGTAAAGGGCTGTTTGGCTTGCTGGTTTGATCGGTACCATTTTATGCATGCTGGTAATGGTGAGTGCCATTTAGATGTGCCAGCTAACTCGTTTCCACGATCTGGATTTTATGAGGGGATGTACAAAATGAGTAAAAACGATGAAAGCCAAACGTGTCATACCTGCCACGATTCGCCACTTTCATAATGCGGACTGAAAGGGGAGATGAAACACTCTGCCGTTTCCAAACTAAGGGAGGTAGAGCCTTACGCAAAAAACGAATACATATTGCTTCCGACGAGATTTCGCGTGTTGTAACAAGTTGTATGTTGTTACTTTACCCATAGACAGAGTCAATGGTAAAATGTTTCAGAAAATCAGACTATTTCAGCATTGCATGTTTATATATGCAAAACATACTGCGTAGCAACATACATGTCTACATGCTTATACACACTGCGTAGCAACATATTTTCAAAAATGTATGCCAATTTTGCAATCTGGGTCTACACTGACACATTGTTTCGTTTAAAATAATTTGCTGTTACAAACAACCAGCCTCATTACATGCGCAATAAGATACAGCTTGTCCCGGACTATTCTCCAACATGTTCTGTTCAACTGCTTCAAGAAACATCATACATTGAAGTTCTGCTGATTATTTGAATGAGCACAAGGACTGATGGCATTTATATGTGATCACAATGAAATGTATGGCCACATAAAGAAACATCATTTACTGCTGTCAGCTAGTTTTCTGCGTCTTGGTTTACAAGAATTCGATCTTAACATGTTCATGGCTCCAGCATAATTTTAGCATCCTTCCAAAGGAATGCTCGTGATCCCACATGCCTATTTATGACTTAGACCCAGCCACTGTCTGGTGGGCAGAAAAACATATGTTGTTTTTCAAATTTGTGCACACCCTGGCAATAAAGAGATATCAAAATAAGCAATCATTCGAGGACCCACATTCTAACACCCGTTACTTGTACAAGACGTCAATGGCTACATGAGATACAGACGGCTAAGCCGAAAGGTTTTCATGACGAAACCGAGCAGGTGGTTAGAAATATACTTCTCAAGAGAATCAATACTGCCCATGGGGCTCCTACATCCCAACACCCGATACCCGGCGTGTGCAAAGAGCTGCCAGAAATACGACTGCTGGGAAAAATGTTTCGAAGATTCATGACGACCATAAGGTCTCAAGGTGCTTTGCTACAGGACATCTGTACTCAAGTCATTTTTTTCTGGCGTAAGTGTTCCTCACATCAGCCATACCTCGTTTTACAAAGAATGCTTTCAGTGGGAGCTTGTGAGAGGTAAAAACGTGTTGACATTACCTCAAACGGTCTCGACCTGAGACTCAAACAAGCACAGTCAGAAACGATCGCAGGCTTAGACGTTCTCAGGGCATTAGAACTGACAGAGCGACATATCGCTTTGCAAAACAACCATGCTGCGTTAGTTGTTCAGACACAAGTTAGCTATTTCTGCAGATTACACACAATTTTGAGAGGACGCACGTTACCTTCTTCTAATGAAATCCACCGATTTTCAAACCATGACTTGACTGTTGACTTAACAGGACGACGTGATACGCCATCTGGCTGGTTTGCCACTGCGGGGGCGGAGGCCAGCGACGCCATAGAGCCGACGCCATAGAGCCGCCAAGGCCGTCCGGAGAGGCCACCGAGACGTCATTCCTCCAGTCTCTGACAGAGGACACACGGGACCGCGTTAATGACGGCAGCGATGACGATCACTTCGTGGATCCCGTCACTTCAGACAGTCAAACCTGTCTGCGCTCGCTGTGTTCGGGAACCTCCCCCGCCTGTGGCTGACCCAAATCCTGGCATTACTGCATTCTGGGGTAGCGATGCTGTGACGTCATCATGGGTCTCAGCCATCTCCCACCGACGCTGTGGGCGGCGTGAAAACGCTGTTCTTTGCGGGCTGGTTTAACTATAAATGTTTTCATAAGCCTATTTCTATTCGACCTAGCTCGTTCAATGAAACGTTTCAGCTGGGAAATGGCATTGGTTCGCACCAGAGCTATAAAATCATTGCTGAAATGCGCTTCCAGCCTGCCCCCGACAGAGAGATGGGGTAACCCATTTACCAGTGACTTATCCCGAAGAACCCCGGCCTGAAATGCTTAGAAACAGTCTGTGTAAGAGCACACAACTTGCAACAACAGCAACAGCATAGGGTGGAAATGAGACACGGCGGCCAGACTTGCAACACCCTGGGACTTGCAACACCCTGGGACGCGCGTGGGGATTTGGAATGTACATCCTGTAGCCTTAGGAGAGAGTTGTCAGGATGGATGCAGGATTGAACCGTTACTGTGGGGGGGGGGGGGCTAGTGAGTGGTGAACCCTGGAAGGTTTCAATACAGCGCGAGCCACTTCAGTTCAGAATAGGAGATTTTCCTGTAGCTTGGGCCGATTTCTGACAATTTTTGCAATTTCTCCCAGTCAAAGAGTCGTAGCCCATATCTCAGCTCCGAAATAGTCTAACAGGGATATATCAGGCCGGTGAGGGATGTCATTCTCTGCGCACCATTTTTATCTCACCCATCTAACATTATAGATCTGGAATTTAACTAAGATCATAGCACAGCAACAGCAAAATTATTAGCACATGCCCACATATTACCTCATTTTGACATTTCACCCCATAGAAGACATATGGGCGAAGGCATATGGGCAATCATCGCCCATTGATGAATGAAATGTAAACATTACATGTGATGTATCTTTATGTGCATATGAATGCTCGTGTTACAAAAGCGTACTACATATAAATATTCAGGCTCGTTGGCCACGACGCACGTGGCGTGGGCGCTGGAACTAGAAGGCGTGTTTTAGTAGGATTTGCTTTTGGAATCAGATCCTTGTATTGATTTGTCTTTAGAAGGTTTGAAGTGCAAAATTATTACATCTATTCACGTAGCATTACACTTAACATGTAGAACAGGGCTGTCGTCCAGTTCGCTGGCTAAATCTCCAATTTTAATCGTGTGACTAGTATCTACCAATCTTTTCATAGGATCAACCAAAAACCATACTGCGGGCTACCAAGTTTTAGCCTCATGGCGACGTCACGCCCGCGTAGCCTTTTACTCTAGTGGCCTCATGGCTGACCCAACGGCTGGCGCACGCAACAACCTGTCGGATCTCCTAGGAAAAATGCAGGGGTTCATTCTTCAGGATCTGGACGATCGCTGTGTGTAAGGCCCGGCATAAGACAAAGCGCTGTCGGTATTCATTACGGACGTTGGACGAAAGCGCCACCACGTGCTCCGTCGCTCGTCAGAGCCAGCCAGCCCTACGTGCAACGTCAACTAGGTCAACAGAGAAATATGGGCACCATCCCCGCCCCTTGGCGGGAGAGGTGGAAGAGCTGGCCACTTCGTGTGCTCGCCAGTCGTCCTCCGAAGGCCGGAAGGGGTGACCACCCGCACCAACGGGATCTTGGGCAGCGTAGTGCCGCAACGCCACGTAGCCAGCAGGACTGCGTCGAACAAAACCGAGCGCTAGGTCGGTTGCCGTGAAACGTCAAGTCTGGTAGGTAAACAAACGGGCATCGCACCATATAAATGTTCTTCCGCGATTTTTTCCCTCATTTCGGTGTTTCGATTATTGTGTGCACATCAGGTGCGTGTTTCAGCACACAGCTCCAGCCACAGGCTAGTGGGGCTACGCCGTCTGAGGTCTTTCCAGTCGTTCCAAATGCAAAGTTTGATAGCATACGTCTGTGTTTGGGGGATGTTTGCAAGATGCCTGGTGTTTGTATAGTACTAAAGAATGGCGGTGGTATGTACAAGAGCCTATAGTGGTCGTCTTGGGGCACCCAGCCGCCCGCTACGTATCTGTCTCGGGCGCCGATCTGGCTCAAGCTGCTGCTGTGCGCAGGACTGGGACGGAGTCCCGTTTAACGTCGCGCCGCCTTTGTGTTGTTTGTAGCTGCGAGGGCGGAGATGGCTTGACGCGATGCTGTGTTTGAGGATATATTGATAGTTTGATAATGTGTTTGCCTGAGGACAGAAACTGTACACCATGCTTTGTACGGTCTCTTTTGTGGTGGCATAAATCACTTGCACAGCATGTGAATGTTATTTTATTGTTTGTGAGAAGTCACTTGGATGGGATAGATTATGTCTGACTGACGGGATGCGTTGTGTGTGCTAAGGTGTGCTCTGTTGCTCTGAATACACCTGCATGGCATGTTAAAGCTGATGATCTCGCTCGTATTACGTCTAAGATTTATATCTATTCGAACATTTAGCCGGCATTATTGTACGCGAACCACTGAACCATTGCAATCAGAAGTCGATGACTTCTGGTACAGTGCACCACAACATTTAACACGCGCCCGGGTGGCCGGCTAGATACTGTTCGCTGGGGTGAGGGGTAGGGTGTGTCATCGAGGGGGTGAATCTCTTGGAATCAGCTGAGACAAAGTTTTTCCTTAACAAACGGATTAATGATAAACATTCAGGTCTGTCGCACCTCACCAATGTTGATATTCGTAGGTCGCGAGTAATTTTTCTTTCATGAGCCAAGAAAAACCGTATTCGATACTAGCGCCACCTATTTTACGCACTGGGGTCATCATCCAGTACGCCTCAAAGCTGCCACTTTCCACACTACTGGTACTTGATGGATTAAGTATGAAGTAGATATCATGGAGAGCACCAGCAAAGCATTGCCAAACAGCTCTTAAGCTGACTTTTTAGTAAGAAACAACTTATTTTTGGCAGAACCCAAAGCTGCGCAGTTGTGAGAATGCTGTAGCAGACTGGGTTAGGTTCAAGTTTGTTATTGCTAGCGCATCATTGTGATGTTGATTTGCAGTTTGTGTGCTTTTGCGTGGAAGATATGGGTTTATTAGTTTAGCTTTGCCGGTACTGAAACGTTTCTCTCGAACAATTACTTGCATAAGCATGCCGAAGGCTAAACGGTCGCGCATGAAACATTTGGTGATAGGCCATCCGGCTCCACTGTCCCACCACCAACTGCCGACTACGGGAAAGCCTGGAGCTACATGAGGTGGCTGAGCGAATCAAAAAGGAATCTCACTAATACCATCTCCAAGACCGCGACGGTAGAAACCAGGGAACTGTGGACCAACGAAGCGATGCCTGTTCATGATCTGACATGCGTGGCAAAGTTGGTCAAGAGGGATCGACATCCCATCCCAACAGAGCTATCAGCAAGAAATAAAAAGAGAGTGTCACAGCAACGCCGCCACTGCGAAGTTCAACAAGCTTCTTGATGTCGCGGAATGCAAGTGCAAGCTTCAGTCCAGCTTTCCATGCCCAGTTGCCTGCACAGTGTATCAGGAGGAGGTTGCCATGAGGGACCAGTGCAGGCACCGGAGGCTTACCCTGGGGTCATATGACCGGGATACGATTGTGACTAGGGAGGCCCGCGAGGTGCGGAGGATGGCCAGACAACTTCAGGGGTGTCGTGGCTCGGCCGCCAGTGAGGCGGTGTCTGCTGCTGAACCTGAGTCGCCTTCCCCGCTGAGCCGGCGCCGCCTGCTGAGCCAGCGCTTGCTGCTAGTGCTGACCCCGAGCCTGCTCCAGGACCAAGTAGTCTTAACGCTGTTGAGTCACCCGGGATTCTTACACGGTGCCGTACATGGTGGAAGGTGGCGACGACACCGATTGTTCGTTCCGATTGAGACCACTGCCAATGTAAATTATAGCTTTAACGATCTCACTTACACCACTCTGGCGGTTGACAGCTACGGTGGCTCGAACCGGGCCGCTGCTGCTATCATCAACGCCTTCTAACAAGACAGCAGAGACGGACTAGCTACTTGAAATCAAATATCGTAGATCATAAGAAGATTTGCAGCGCCAGAGACAGGGCGCGAAGAGAGACGGCTCGCTACAATTTTGAAGCAATCCATGAGTCAGGTTTGACCATCCTCTACTCCGACGGCCGTGAAGGCAGGAATTACATGAGCCATACGGAGCCAGACAAATACCGGCGAAAAACACGTGGTTGTCATCACTGAGCCAGGCAGCCGCCACGTGACTCATTTTACGTCCGAGTTCGGCCGCGCCCTGCACTTGTTCAGCTGCACAGCGGCAACGGCCGCTGCTTGCCGCACGGCAGCGAGCTGAACCTCTTCTATCTGCTGCTGAGCCTGAATGGCACGACCACGGGGTCGAAATTCTTCTAGACCCATCGGCAAGGCCTGTGCTGGAGAGGTCTGAGAGAGGGATGTTGTGGCATTCAAGCCTAGGTCGGGGCCCGTGCCAAACCTGCCGGTCAACCTGATTCAGCAGCTGAGCACCAACCAGCAGCTGCTGTACCTGTTGGCATCCGGCGTTCAAAACGGCCCTGTCTGGAATGTGGCAGCCCAGCGGCGAATCAGACCATCGAACCATGTCAGATGAGTATGAAAACGCATTATCCTGAATGTTATAGCAATCAGTGTTTAAAGTTCATCAAGTATCATTTGATATTTCGTATGCTCACTGTTCAGAATTTACTTATTATCATACCTTGTGCCGTGATTTGCCACATCAATCGCTGGTCGGTTCATGGTTACTAATATGTTTTTTATATGTATTCTGTCACATTTAAGGACCGGAATAATTACATACACTAAAGGGGCACATTAATTTTGCATGATCTAATGCTCAGTTCGAAACAAATTGCTCTAATAAATTCGCTTTTGTTTTCAGATGGTTGACACTGGCCGCTCGCCTGCTCCTAGTTAACATCTCTACCGAGACTTCCAGCAGCGCTCCCAAGGACCTCGTCCAGTGCGTGGTCGGCCACTATATGCCAGTATGGTCTGCCATCCGGCAAAGCAGCGGCTGCGACTTTGGCTTAGGCAGCTTGTTCCGGAGCATCGCGGTGCTCCGCGACCTGCTGCGGCACACATAGTCCTCCAGCATAGCGGGTACTGGGTCCGTCCGGAACAGCTGCTGCTGGGCATGGTGTGGCATGGGAACCGCATGGCCCGCGAACAGGCGGTTCAGATCGTCGCGCCGCTCGTGAGCAACAAACCGAGGGTCTTCTTCAGACCAGGGTCTTCGACATATCAACGCCAAACCTCGAGGCCGTGAGGTACACCGAACTGATTCCCTGGCACGGACCAGTCGCACAGCCTCTTCTGCGAGACCTCAGCGACTGCGAGCTACGGGACAAAGTGCAGGCACCGCTGACCATCTTGCCCTATCTGGTTCACACTAGGAGTGCGACGCAGCGCCGCACTGCCGAGGACGTCTGCGGCTGGAGCTGGAGCTTTGGCAATATGTCGAGCCCAGCTGCGACGGTACTTCTGCTACCGTGCGATCTCTGCCAACACGCGTTTTGGGTTTCCTGTCTGTGGGCAGTTGCTGTTGGGCCGGTGCATCGAATACACAGGCCCGGCAAAAAGCAAGATGTGCATGGGGTCACCCTACCGCGCCCCCCCCCCCCCTACGTTCGTGGTACGGGTTGCAGAACTTGCTGTGTGTATTAAGTTGTACATCAGACAATATATTTTTAGTCATATGCTATGCATAGTTTTGTTTGCATCACGTGGTCTTGATGCATCTTAGAGAAATGAGAGTCTAAAGCAATACTTACCAGCACACTCGTACACCGAGTTCATACTCAACAGCACATAAAGTTTCCGCCAAATGGCAATCAATCGGGCAATGCATGATCCGCATATTAGACCTTAGACCGGGACATTCTCGTAGGACGGCCTAAGGAGCGCTCGGTAACGTCATTTCTATACGCAAAGGTATTTTGTGTCGCTTGCCGCCCACGGTTTGGTGTTACCTGCGGCGGCGGACGCCGTCCAGCACCGGGTGACTGCAACGCCGGGCACTGCTTTACGGCGATATTTCGATCGACCCGCGCCTCACGAATTTAAGTTTTTTGGGAAGAACTTTTGCTATGCCGTGTACTTGTGGGCTTTTGCGCCAAAGAATTTCTTTGTCCCATTTGGTTTTGTTACTGATGACACACCCTTGCGAGGGGGGTCAATTTGACCCAGATGAGATAAAGGGAACTAAGAAAGCTAGAGGCACCAAATTTACAGGGTGTCTTAAGGTGTCTTGACCTGCACGTGAACTCACTTAGGTCAAAGTTTGAGCTTTCCAGGTCATGACCTTCAGGTCGAATAAGGTCAAACAAGGTCAAGTTCCAGGTTGGCCTTTAAGGTGCCCCCAGAACCTAGGCAACTGTTTCTAAGCAAAAAGTCACGAGTCCATTTGAGGTCATTGACCCTGTTTGACCTTTTAAAGGTCATGGTAGCCAAAATGATGCAAGACTGCTCTGAGTTTTGCATTTGAATAAGCGACAAAGATTACCCTAGGCAGTATGTTCCTAGAGCAAAATGTCAATCCGGGTCATCTTAGGTCAATGGCCTGTTCTGACCTGTAGTAAGTCGATAGAAGATGTATAATGCGGTTCCTGCCGTCAATAAATTCGAAATGAGCACCAGAAACTATCCCATACAGCAAGCCCTAGAGTAATAAATCAGATTGATTTGGTCCTTGGTCTGACCTTCATACCTGACCTTAGGTCAGCTTTACTTGTTCGTTCAATATTTGTGGTGCCTAAGAAAGCATCTCAGAGATGTATGGTTTTGTCAAACACTTCGTTGTTGTATCTCATTGAACGATTCCCTAGAAATTGCCTTCGCTAAACCATGGTTTGACTTTGACCTGCCATAGGTCAGCGACCTTACAAGGTACATGTCTAGAGCTATACAAAATTTGGCGTGGCTACGTCGCACCGTTCGGAAACAGTTTTGGAAAAACCTTTGGCGGGTCATTTTAACCCCCCACACCTGAGCGCGTGTCAATGGATAGCTTATTAAAAGAGCACACCCGACGGGTTTCCCAGAAATGAGGAGATGAACGAGTTCATATAGCGCGAGGCCTGTTGCTCCAACCCGGATCTCGTGCATTGGATATTTTTGCGGGATCACTCACAATTCTGGTATTAGTCAGCTTTTATACAAGTTACAAAATGAAGTACACTGGAAATAGAGGTATTGTATAAGTAACATGGCTTGGGTTCAGTTGCTTTTAGAACGGGTGTCCAGGAAGTGGCTAATGATGTGCAATGGCTCATTATCTTTAGGGGTATATATTCCCTTAATGTTGAAATATTAAAAAATATTAAAGGCATAAAATATTAAATATTAAAGGCAGCAGCGAGAGCGGGGTTGATCAACCTATGGTACCATAAATATGTATGAAGTCTAAAGGTGCTGAATGAGTGTAATTGAGTCTAAACGCAAGTATAAATTCCCTACTCTCCTTATCAAGACCTCGTTGTTTTGTTAGGTCAAAAAGAAGAGTACGTTTTGGTTCATGTGCCTTCATGTTTCCTTTGATATGTGAGAACTGTGCGGCAAAGGGGAACCAGACGTTGGGAATACACCTGAAGATTTTACGTTTTCCAAGATCCTTCAAGGAGGCCTGCATTCCGCGGGGTTTTCATAAGCACAATGTGTTGTTTTGTAGCGATCCGTGTCAATATGAGAAGGTGAGGCGGCAGTAGAAGGAGGGGACAAAGCGTACGCTCGTGGGCTCAGCTGCGATTTGATAGGGGCCCGAGAAGTCGAAACCCTCAGCGCAATCGTGGACGGTCTCGTTGATAGTCTTTTATGTACGCAAAACGCATGCCTCTCGACCACGTAGCGATATTATGGCCATTGGACGGCTCTGTGTGGCACCCCAAACTGATTACAAAAATACACGGAAACAATAAAAAGAAGCAAATACAAAATATTTGGGAAAGCTTCGCCGCCTTCCCATCACCCTCATCCTATATATGTACAACAGCGTAGCATTCAGTGGCCTGAACTTTCATACTCCAAAGTACCTTTTTTCGTTGTTCCTGAAAGTTAGTTATGAGGCCACGGGAAGATATAAATGTGCATACTAATCGATATTTTGAGCCTATTTCTTCTCGTTCCTGATGTTTCGTCAGACAACATATTTTTGCCACAACATCAATGGCTAGATGATTTTGGCCACCACTAGTTCTAACACCACTCACAGCGGCTGCTAGAAAGCTTAGGTACGAAAAACAAAATAAGCGAGCTGGCAGCCGTTTTTATCATTCTTCAGGAAGTGGAAATATATATTTGTATATATATATATATATATATATATATAATTTCCGAAACGGTAAGATACAATATACGACAACGACTTTCGGTTCCTGGATCTTAAATCTGTCAAGCGAAGTTGAACGAAACATGAGGTCGAATGAGCAACACATCCAGAAGAAGATCATTTAGGTGGAATTTAGGTCTTTAAAAAGGTCTCCTCAAAAGAAGACGTTCTGCAATCTTTACCAAAGAACATATGCGTAGATATATGCCTATATATATATATATATATATATATATATATATATATATATATATACATATATATATACATATATATATGTATATATATACATATATATATATATATATATATATATATATATATATATATATGTATATATATATATGTATACATATACATGTGTGTATAAATATATGCATGTTTTTATGTATATGTATATCTACATATTATGCATTTTATATCAGCATGTACGTCACGTATCAAAGAGCTAGTGTGCCTACCCTAGGCAATTACATATAGAACCCTAGCAGTTTGCATCAGTTCTTTACAAGCACACCACTTTGTGAAAAAAAAAGTGAAGTTGCACCTCTTTCCGGCATACTGAAATGCCAAAAATGCGTATAGTACGCCATTATGTGCTTAAGTAGTTTACTGATTATTTAGTTTTGAACTCGCAGTAAAAGAGTGCCCCAGAATATGTAGCATCACAACCCGTTTACACGCACGCCCTCGACACAACGAAACTCATTCGGCAAAACAGATGTATTTCAGCTGTATAACATGTATAACAAAAAAAACAGCACGCCTCCGTACACCATTTAAGACAGTGGAACTCAACCCCCGTAAATACGCTGAGGCAGGTGCTGCCATGTTGGGAATGCCTTTTCCCCGCCCGTTTCAATGAACACGCATTGCGAGCCTGCTGTACTCCTAGGGTTCACTGATCCAGGCTGTCGTGCCCCTGAACGGAAAGCGACCTTCTCCCGATTTAATTCGGACGCGTGAAAAAGGAAACCCCGTCATGGCAATGGCATGCGCACCGCAGACTAATTGTAACGGCATTACTACTCATTGAGCTGGATCTTGAGTGACCATGCGATTATATTTCTGTACGCACGCTTGGTGCGCAATGAGGTCGCCAGCTCTCAGCCAGCTTAGCTACCTCCGGAGTGCGGACAGCACTGATGATGACCGCACGTTCGAAGGATCACTGTCACTGGCCGAAAAATGCTTGCAAACGCAAAAGCTGAGAACGGTTGCCCATATTTGGCCAATTTTCCTCTCCAAGTAAGGGAGCTAATCACCCACAAATGAATTATAAAAACTGCGCTCCAGTTGCGATGCGCTTCCTTGCTCTATCTCGGCGGGGGAAGCTATCACCGGGCACCATTATCATTTTGTTCGGCCTGAATGGCCGAAACCAATTTTCGGTAGCCGAGGTAGGGTCGATGTTACGCGTCTTTAGACATCGTTTGGAAGTGTGTGGTCTGGGAATGAAGAGAGTAGTTTGACGTACACGACTGTGACAGGCTGTCTGGAAACCCCCGGCAGTCGCAAGGCGGGTTCACTGTAAACCAAATTAACAAGTTTCTCGTAGTTGAACTAACAGCAGCATCAAGCAATCGCCAACTATCGCTGCAAAGACAAGGAATACGCTAGTTGTTTACTATACAAGTGGCAAGTACACTCGAGACCCATAACTACATGGCAGCCATGTTGAGCGTGCCCGCACAGCTACTACAGTTTTCCCCGTTCCAATTACCAGCTTTTTTATGTGGAAGGCCAGTGTCAGCTAACCAGTAGTTAGGTTGTGCTTGCCTCATCAAACAATTCACTGCACTGCATGCTTGTTATTAACAACAAATGATGCACTTCCGCTGAGCACTTAGCTCGTACCCATACGAGGGTGTCGCTGAACTTCACGCCGGCACGGACGCCATTTTCTTCTCAGTCTTGCAGCCCTACTCTAATATAATGTGTGTTACATGACTTTTTTCGTACGGTAACACTTCAGTTGTAGGGCTGGCTCCTGCCTTCGCTTTCTACAATTGTGGTATGAAATGGCTATTTTCTTTTTTTAAAGCTTATTTTTATTTAAACCTTATTTTCCCTACGCTAATCTTTCGATCGTTTGCCACACACCAACACCACGGTGACCTGGTCTTTCTGTGCGGGGGATATCCTTGATATCCTTGGTGGTAGGATATCAGCATTACCCACGTGTCAAACAGCCATAAGCGTGAGCCAATCGCTTGATATGCCACAAGAAGGACAGTACATGAGGATCGTTGTGGCATTCTGCCAATAGCCCCAATGGTAATACAAAGTAGGAAGGGGCTTAAAGTCTATGAAGTTGGTTTTGGAGTCCCAGTCACTTCTGAAAAACTGCGCGGTTGATTTATTATCATACAATGGCGGCTACCTGGCTAGAGTGGCCTAGCATGACAAGTAATGTGACAATATGACAATTTTTAGCTGTTCAGGGACTATAGAGGGTGTGGATGCATAACAACTCAGGCATGCATCCGAGATCTTCCTCGTTGTTGGGGGGGGGGGGGGGAGGGGGATTGGAAAGCGTGGGCAGGGGCCAATGCCAACTATTTCCGAAAGAAATCAACAGTGTCTCAGATTAAGTCTTGACGCGGAACTGGAAACGGCATGGTTCCATGGCCCACCCTTGGCCCTTCCTTGCATGACCGAATCATTTTTAATGACATGGCCTTAAGGAGGACTGTTTGCATTATCTAACATGCCTTTTCCATGGTCCTTAGTTATCGTAAGTATGCTATCATTCATGTACCGAGACTGTCACCCGCCGCGACTGCATATGTTTGCGTCGCGCCATTTACTTGCCTGATGGGCCAGATCAGTAATCTGATCAGGCGCCGATCTGAAGTGTCTCAGCGGCACACCAGGACCACCGATGACGAAACCGTACTGCAGACGAGCGCTGTAAAACACCCTCGTTTCGAGTGCGTGAAAAGAGCATTTCCCTACCGAGCTGTAGCCTAGCTTAGCTTAGCCTAGCCTAGCCGTAGCCTATTTCCTTAGCGGCGTGGAATCGCGTCCCCGCTGCCATGCGCCAGCGCAAAACTCAAATGAGTTCAAGGACAAAACAATGTCTTTCATCAGAGAACTTACCTAAATTGACCAACTGGCCATGACGTACAGGTGCTGACTGTATCGCAAGTTCCTCATGTTTTATAACATCGTACATGTATCTTGCTTAGTATCGCTGGCGCTGCGTCTCATTTGCATGTGTTGCGTGTTTCTGTGTTCATCCATGTAGTATGTACTGACGCGGCGTTAGAATAGCCACTCGCTGGATTTCGCCGAGGTTCGCAATAATAATGATGATAAGTACTAATTGTGCATCAATCATTACTGAGCACCCATCTTGAGCTGTTTGTTGCTTGCATGTCAAATTATAACCAAACTGACGTAACTTACCCTAGATGGTTTAGCTGAATAAAATGAACCAGTAATCAGCACGGGTGTCGCGTTGTATTGTTTTGGGTGGGTCACTGCCCCCCCCCCCATACCCCATTTGGCCTCACCAAAGATGAGTTCCCCCCCCACACATCTTTTAGAGGCGAAGTGCAAATAGGGCAGTACGAATGGGAAATACAAATTATATCAATTTAAGGAAGCTTAAGCCTATTCTTTCGCAGGTACAAGGACAAAGAAAATCAAAACTGCGATGCGACGTTCATTTGAATTCAGCTGACTCTGCTGGGAATACTGAAAAAGCTCCGCGTTCGTACGGTGTTAACTTGGATATGTTCTGTTTGTCTTTTTCTGCATCATGTATACTTGTAATTGCACGATTAAAGGGATGTCCTACATTTGAAGATATTGAGATCAGCATCAGATATGACGGGAAAAACTTACTTGTAACTATTGGTAAGTTTTCAAGGCTCAAAAACGAATCCCAAAGACGTACATGTCCAAAAACGTCTGAAGCCAGATAGCATCGACCTTGCGTAAGAAGAGCAGGACTGTGAACTGCACTGATTGATCTTCTAAATAGCTATGTCATTTCAAAATCCCATACAAATTTGGAACAATGCCTTTAACCCACTTCAATGCTCTTCTGAGCCCCCGTCCCATATGTATATGAGCGAAAAGGGAAACACTGGACCTATGAAATGCAGCTAGTGTCTTAACTGCGGTTAGAGTATGGGTCCCAAACGCGTCATGATCTATATCATCATCTTCAGATATCATCATCACCGTCACGTTGGCTTCAAAATGGAATAACTTCTCAACATCAAAACAATTTTGAAACCGACCCAACATTTGTTTCTAGGCTCATTCTTACATTTAGGGCGCTAATCAATGTGGCCCGAACCCGAATAGTAATCGGGACTTACGGCAGGTGGGTCAACTTCATTGGTTTAGCCTCCCCCAATCCAACCCATAGAAAGTTACATCCCTGCGTTCATCCTTGTCCCGGGGCAACATGTCAAACAAATTTCTTAAAAAAGCTTTGAGCCTGTATACTCGCAATCTTAGAAGCAAAAACACCGATTGCCAAGGTTGCAGTTTTCATCAAACCAAGCGGTGTTGGCGGACCACCACCGGGCGGGGGACGCCTGACGCACGGGAACAGCCGTCGTGTAATGATGCCTCCGAAAGTCTTTCAAAATGGATTTTTTCTGCTCAAAAATTAGACTGGGGTAAACCTTAGACTGGGGTAAAAATTAGGGCGGTAAACCTTACGGGTAAAATTTTGAAGATGTCCCGTGAGCATATGAAAGCGCCGCCGACAAGAAAAGAGGGATACTACGTTTACTTGTGTAGTTCCAACACCAAATTCCAGCACCGGTTCGCAGTGCCGTGAATCCTTATCCTTTTCTTTTGTAGAAATATAAATTGAGCAGGTGAACCGTGCCCCTTGATTACGTTTTACACGCACGACTTGGCATCCTACAGCGTTCGCAGGTGCTTCTCCCAGTAACGTTGCCGTTTTCATCCGCTTACGGACTACCGTCTAATATGAACAAGGACACTCACGCCACGCAGCCTACGGAAATTGCAGCGCCGGGTACAGGGGGTTTGTTCTCAGGCTTGAAAGCTTGCGTGAGCAGAGCTTTGTCACGTAATTCTTTCACTTCTCAGTCCTGAACAAAGGTCGGACCTCCTCAGACGAGCACGATCGCTGAGGAGCCAGCTCAGCTTGCAAAGCTTCTACGTTTAACCTGCATTGCGCGTGACATTGAATAGATGAATTGAATTACAACTGGCTCACAATGCGTGTTTGGTGAAGTGAGCGGGGAAAGATATGATTAAAAGTGGCGTCCAGGTTTGCCGCTGCCGAAGGAAGAGAATACGGCGCCCTGGTGTATTGCTGCTGGGGAAGCAGATGTGGCACTTGGGACCGCCGCTGCTGGAGTTTGCATCGCCTGGGTCTGCTATTGTTTGCCACCTGGGCCCAGTGGCGCAGACAGGGGAGAAAGGGGGACACGTCCTCCCCTTAGGTCCTGAGGAGACCTTTGGACTCCTTGGTACCGACGATTAACGGGCCGATTTAAGAGCCCGAGGTGCTGGCTGAAGGTCACATTAACACGCACTCGGGCGAGTGGGTCAAATTGACCCTCCCCCCCCGAAGGTTCTTCCATAATGGTTTCCGAACGGCGCGGCGAAGCCGCACCAAATTTTATTGAATGGTGTATCGTTTGACGTCAGAAATTTAGACGTACCTTGTAAGGTCGCTGACCTATGGCAGGTCAAATTCGGGCCATGATTTCAGCGAAGGCAATTTCTAGGGAGTCGTTCAATCTGATGCGGTAACGGAGTGCTTGACGAAGTCATATATTTCTGAGATCCTTTCTTAGGCACCACAAATATTGAATGAGCAAATTACGTTGACCTGAGGTCAGGTATGAAGGTCAGACCAAGGTCACAACCAACATGATTTATTACTCTAGGGCTTGCTGTATGGGATAGTTTGTGGTGCTCATTTCAAATTTATTGACGGCAGGAACCGCATTATACAAATTCCATTGACTTCTTAGAGATCAGGACAGGCCATTGACCCAAGATGACCCGGGTCGACGTTTTGTTTTAGGAACATACTGCCTAGCCTAATCTTTGTCGCTTGTTCAAATGCAAAACTTTGAGCAGTCTTAAATCATTTTGGTAGTCATGGCCTTCAAAAGGTCAGACAAGGTCACTGACCTCAAAGGGTTTTTTACCTTTTGCTTAGAAATAGTTGCAAAGGTTCTGGGGTCACTTTGGAGACCAACCTGAAATTTGACCTTGTTTGACCTTACTTGACCTGAAGGTCATGATCTAGGAAGCTCAAAATTTGCCTCAATGAGATCACGTACAGGTCAAGACATCCTGTAAATTTGGTGTCTCTAGCTCTCTTAGTTCCCGAGATCTCAGGGGGGTCAAATTGACCACCACCCGAGCGAAGGGTATCTAGCCGGCCACCCGGGCGCGTGTTATGGGTGCATGCTCTGCGGGCCGGACCCTCAAATGCAGATCAGAGAGCCCCTCGCACCGATTGAGGTCCCTGAATGAATAAAGACCTCTATATCGTTCAGACACCGTCAGTATCGAACGGTCCGCCAATTTCGGTGTGGGTCTGAGGACCCGTTTCCCAAGCAGGAACAGGGACGTGGGCAGCGATCTACATTGGTCGGGCCCCTAAGTCAATGAGGGCCCCCACCGTCGACCAGGGGCCCACAGTGCCTACCAGGGGTTCTGTGTTGGCAAGAGTCCCAGAGACGGCCAAGGACAGCGTTTGACGGAGTCCGGAGAGGGGCCCCAGAGGGCCCTTCGGCATCGACGATCAAGGGTCTGGTTGGAAGGCCGGAGAGCCCGATAAGCTGGCTGTAGGCCGCATAAAATGGATATCTCGCATTTGAAGGCATGGAGCAAGCAACAGATATGATGAAACTAGCCACTCATAACTATCGGCGCACTTTTAAGGTAAAAAAACTGCTCTAGAAAACACAACTTCTCTGTTAAGTAAATTGCTCCTCGATGCACCATTGCTTCATTACGTCATGGTACCAGACACAAAATTGATTGAGAGTCGTCGACAGCTGTAATATCTGGAAGTCGCGCTCGAGAACACCAGATATGAACGGCTCGACCATTATATTTGCTTGGCTTAGATCAACGCATAACTTGTGGAATGGCAGGATTTAAATGATCTTATTACGATATCACAAAATCCAAGGTGACCCCGAAATGCTCTATTGGAAATAATCTTATCATCTTAGTGGGTGTGTAGTTCAGAAACTAGAGGGGCTTAGGTCTTAATAAGGACAGGGCTGAGAACTGCACCGAATGACCTTCAAGATGGCTATTTCAGTTGAAAACCCCATGATAGAGGACACTCCCTTTAAGGATCTCGGCCCGTAGGGCCGTGAACTTAGATATCAGTCTGAGAGCATCTTCCATTGATTGAAACCCACGAACAATATATCACGTATTGTATATGTATATATATTCATTTGTATACGTATAAATGCAATGTAATGCAATTCAATCTATACCTTGAAAATTACACCGATGGAATCCTAAGCATAACCACTGTATAGTAGGGTGTGTCATCGAGGAGGTGAATCTCTTGGAATCAGCTGAGACAAAGTTTTCCCTTGGCCCGCGGGCTAATGATAAACTTTCAGGTCTGTCGCACCGCACCGATGTTGATATTCGTTAAGCGAGAGCAGTTTTTCTTTGGTAGGCCAAGAAAACCGCATTCGATACTAGCGCCACCTATTTTACGCACTGGGATTATCCTCCAACAAGCCTCAAAGCTGCCACTTTCCACACTACTGGTGTTTGGTAGATTAACTATGACACAATATCATGAAGAGCACCAGCAAAGCATTGTCAAACAGCTTTTGAGTTAACTTTTTAGTAAAGAACATTAACTTTTGGTAAAAACCAGAGCTGGGCGGCTATGAGAATACCCCAGCGGACCGGCGAAGGCTCAAGATTGTTATTGCTAACGCATCATTGTGATGTTGATTTGCAGTTTATGTTTTTGCGTGGGAGATATGGGCTTATTAGTTTAGTTTTGCTGGTACTGAAACATTTTTTCGAACAATTACTTGCATGAGCATGCCGAAGGCTGCACAGTCGCGCACAAAACATTTTGTGACAGGCCACCAGGCTCTACTGCCCCACCACCACTTGCCGACTACGAGAAAGCCTTGAGCTACCTCAGGTAACTGAGCGAATCGAAGAGGAATCTCGCTAATGCCATCTTCTAGACCGCGACGGTAGAAATCAAAGTACTATGGGCCAACGAAGCGATCCCCATTCATGGTCTAAAATACGTGACAAAATTGATCAAGCGGATTGATATCATCCCAACAGAGCTATCAGCGAGGAATCAAAGAAAGAAGGAGAGTGACACAGCAACGCCGCCACCACGAAATTCAACAAGCTTCTTAATGTCACGAAATGCCAGTGCAAGCCTCAGTGCAGCTTTCCGTGCCCAGTTGCCTAAACAGTGTATCAGGAGGAGGCTGCCACGAAGGACAGTGCAGGCACCAGAAGCTTACCCTGGCGTCATATGGTCGGGATACGACTGTGACTAGGGAGGCTCGCGAGGTGCCGAGGATGGCCAGACAACTCCAGGGGCGTCGTGGCTCGGCCGCCAGTGGGGCGGTGTCTCCTGCTGAACCTGAGTCGCCTTCCCAACCGACTGCAGAGCCGGCGCCGTCTGCTGAGCCAGCGCTGGCTGCTAGTGCTGACCCCGGGCCTGCTCCGGGATCAAGTGGTCTCAGCGCTGGCGAGTCAACTGAGAGAACGGACTAATGCATTCATTCACGGCTCCGTACATGGTGGAAGACGGCGACGACACCGATTGTTCGTCCCGGTTGAGACCACTGTCACTGTAGGTTATAGTGTTAACGGTCTGACTAACACCGCTTTGGCGGTTGACAGGTGCGGTGGCTCGAAACGAGTCGCTGCTGATATCATCGCCTTTCAACAAGACAGTAGAGATGGACTGGCCACTTGAAATCAAATATCGTAGATCCTAAGAAGATCTGCTGCGCAAGAGACAGAGGGAGAAAAGAGGCGGCTCGTCAAAGTGCTGGAGCAATCCACGAGTCAGGTTTGACCATCCTCTACTCCGACGGTCGCGAAAGCAGGAGCTACATGAGCCACACGGAGCCAGACGAATACCGTCTAAAAACACGTGGTTATCATCGCTGAGCCAGACAGCTGCTACGTGACTCATTTTACGTCCGAGTTCGGCCGCGCCGCACTTGTTCAACGAGCTACACTCCGTGAGCCCGCAGTGCGACGGTCACATCAATGTGCTCGGCTGCGATGGCACGGCCGTCAACACCGAAACGATAGGCGACGTGTTCCGGCTGTTTGAGCTGGCCACCGCGTCACCCGTACACTGGTTCATCTGCCAGCTGCGTGGCAACGAGCCGAACCTTTTCCATCTGCTGCTGAGCTTGGACGGCACGACCACGGGATCGAAATTTTTTGGACCCATCGGCAAATACTGTGCCGAAGAGGTCTGGGAGAGGGATGATGTGGCATTCAGGGCTAGTTTGGGGCGCGTGCCAAACTTGCCGGTCGATCTGATTCAGCAACTGAGCACCACCAGCAGCTGCCGTACCTTCTGGCCTCCGGCGTCCAAAACTGCTTTGTTCGAAACGTGGCAGCCCAGCGGCGAACCGGACCATCGAACCACGTCAGGTAAATATGAAACGCACTATCTTCGAGTTTATAGCAATAAGTGTTTAAAGTACATCAAGTATCGATCGATATTTCATGTGCTCACTGTTGAGCATTTACTTATTACCATACCTTGTGCCGTAGTATGTCGCATCATTCGCTGGTTGTTTCACGCTGACTAGCATATTTGTTAATATGTATTCCGTCACATTCGAGGACTTTGCATATCAGTATGGTTACATACACTAAAAGGGCGCAATAATTTTTGTATGATCTAATGTTAAGTTCGTAGCGAATTGTTCTAATATATTCGCCTTTGTTTTAAGATAGTTGACACTGGCCGCTGGTCTGTTCCTAGCTCACATCTCTGCCGAGACTTCTAGCAGCGCTCTCAAGAACCTCGTTCAGTGCGTAGTCGGCCAATATACCTTATACCTTTAAAGGTACAATAATACCTTTAAAGGTACAATATACCTTTAAAGGCAATTGGAAAGGAATGAAGGATAAAGTTGCATCGCACTCGTATGATACCAAGTAAAACAAAAGCAATTGAGTAAATATAAAGACTGGTGCTTTTTTGGCAAAATTTTGTTATCAGCTGATTTGACCTAAAATCTGTGAGCATGAGTAACGGTCATATTCATCTTGTAAATTTCATTTAGAAGATTTCTTGAATTTTTCACACCCGCATTTCGGGAGTGATGCAATTTAGTGGTCAAGTCTCTTGGGGTAAAAGAAGTACGTGGAGTGAAATTCTCTACCGGCCTTGCTGGTCTTTGCACCATGCTCTGCTTTCGTGGTGTGGTGGGGAGACCAAAAAAATGGGGATGCGTGAAAGCCTTGCATTTGGCACACAGCTGCCGATTGTGATGCATTTTGCAAGCAAATCAAACTTGACGCATGCAAGCGGATGGAGTCACTGGGGCTCTTGGGGTTGAAAATACCTGGCGCTCTTGCTCTATGCATACATAGACATGATTCAGATGCAGGTGATGCAGGACATGGCCATAGGTGCCCAGGTTCTGTGGAGCCTTGTTTATGCGTGGTGGTTTCAAGTGAGCTCGGTTTTGGATGACATATGAAGGCCTCAGAAAAGGAAATATGTGTTTATCAAGTACGATTAAACAATATCAGGCTGGGGTGAAAAATTCACATGCATGTGAGGAAAAGGAGTGAAAACTTCCTTCCCATAGGGCGCTGCTTTACGCCCAAAGTCGGCAATTCTAGGACACTGCAAAAGGCAGGCCTTTATTAAAGGAATTTCATAAAGGCCTGCCAGTATTGCGGTTCAACCACCCGTACTTAGTTCATATTTGACCGTGTTAATGCAGTCCGTTTGATGACGTACAACGCCTTACAATGAAGCGCCGCATTACTGATCAGTTTCAGCTCAAATCTGGGCGCAAAGAGATGAAACGAAGTATCGACAAATATTGTCCGCAACAATAGTATGCTCATAACTGTGCAGTGTTCTGAAAATGCGCTGCGTGGCTTGAAAACGTCGTCTGATACAGTCACACCAAAAATAGAGTGTCTTCGCGCCCCAGCGCACCTTAGTTCTCAGCGGTCGATCCTGGAAGGCATACTCAGAGGACTTGCGCCTGGATGGGTACTGCTCTGCACGGCAGCTTTGCGCTACGTTACCGTCTAAGATTCCAGGATTGACTTCTGAAGAATAAGGCCAGTTGGAGCGCAAAGGGACTTTATTTTTCTGTACTTGTGCTCCTGGACAACGGCAATGGCATTGGCGACGCCACACATTTTTCGTAGGGGGGGGGGGGGGGGCGGAGGTGTGAGGTAAAGCAATTAAAAAGTTCCCTCGATAAAAATAGGCGAGAACTCATACGATTATTTCCGCTCAGGTCCAGATTTAAGATTTTGTGTCATATTCTCAGAGCATGGACAGATGAGCGGCATTTCATATTCCCTCAGAGTACCTTTCGGCCGCATACAAAGGCAGCACGGTGTAATGGGAAAAACAGGGCATATCAGACAATGTGGGGCTTGCCTATGAGGCTCTCTAAGTCGGTGAGAACAAATTTTTAAAGTCGATGTCTTTCCGGAGAGTAAAAAGTGCTCCGCAGATTGATGGACGGCATATAGCCTGATATAGCGGTTAGAGGGGCGATGTACTGTGCGGTACTGGTTCCGTTCAATCTCATAGCCCCAACACTCAACGAATGCATGTGCGACAGACAACGATGCTCCGCATCTCCGACAGAGTGATCGAGCCTGCCTTTACCTGTCTTGAAAGGAAGTGTTCCACATTTGTGTGGGGTTTTGAACTGAAATAGCTATCTTAAAAATCATTTGGTGCAGGTCATAGCCCTGCCCTTCCCAAGGGATAAACCGTTCTAGTTTCTGAACTACACGCCCGCGAAGGTGTGCAAACTATTTCGTGAAGACCTTCAAGATCACCCAGGTATCCATGAAACACACAAAGCCTCGCAACTCACAATTCATATCCATGATCAATCAAATGTATCATGAGCTGTGAACCTTTCGTTGCCCTATCTTGACCCGCGTGTCAGTGTCGCCCGCACTTACTGGTATATGAAATGTACAACAGTTGTCTAACTGAAAAAGTGGTAACATAGAGTTTGTCCATCGATGTCTCAGGAGATGCAATTTACGACCATCCCCACAGAGTGCTGACATCTAGCACCTGTTTGCCTTACTGCGATTGTTATCAATTTGCAATATATTTTTCATTAAAGCCTTTGTACCGTCCGATTTGTCAGTTTTTTCTCATCTTTCTACCTGTAGGCGATTTTGTGTGGCAAACTTCATCTCAACGTATGACGCCAATGAAGCCTTCGATAAAGATAGAAAGTTGCAGACACCAGCCTATGTCAAATGTAGAAAGGGTACCTGGAAACTTTTTTACAATTTTGATTCGTTGTCCTAGAGACTTTCCTGCAGCATGTAGCAATATATCATGCGTTTTGTGGCGTCGATAAATGCCTCAGTGTTACTGAAGAGGTAAATATTTGTGGAGAAGATATGATTACCATCCTCCCTTTCACGCAACATTGCAGCATTACACAAACTGCGTGGGCTGGTTGTGGAGTGGAATGAATATTGGTAAGATAGAAATGTGGATCATTCCAAAGCCAACAAGTGGTTTGCATTTTGTGTTGTTGCATCACGCATTCATTAAAAATCAGTAAACACCATATAAGAGACTGGCTCTGGTTGTTCCTTGCAAGTTATAAAATTGTGGAATTGTGACGCAGTCGAATTCTTGTTTGCTCATGCAGAGCGTAATGAACTGCGGGGGCTTGCCATGACTTGGCACATCCAGTACTTTTTATTCTGTCAATGCGAAGCTATCAACTAATGCATGTCATTTTAGGAAAAAATGGCTTGTAGTCTGTTGATCTAAGGTAGAAAGGTGAAATATTTGGTACACTTTGGTGATATGTAAGTTTAATTTCCACCCTCTTCCTTCTCATTTGCAGTTGAAAACTGTCATCACAGTGTTCAAGGTCTACTATAGTGCATCAGAAATTTCATTGACCAGGCACTTCGACTAATTTTTAGGGAGCATCACTGGTGTCAGCCAAGCCATACTATGTACTAGATGACACTGATATGCTATTTTGTGCACACTTCAACCGGCCAGCATTGTAGCATAGCGGCCTTCTGCGGGCTGGCTCACTGGCTGCATGAGGCGGGCTGGGCTTCGGGCTGATAGTTCAGAGAAACTTGCGTCTCTAGTGTCGAGACATCACTGGTGCTGTGAGTAACGCGACCGACAGACCCACGACAAAATAGTCATACGCGACATCTTTTACTTTAAAAAAGTGTGATGTACTGCCGTGAAGTTTTAAAATCAGTTTGAGGCTAAGCAGGGAATACGATCGAACTTACTGAACAAATTTACTACATAAAACGCGATGTTTTCACCGAATGTGGCACACCTTCCTATCACTGCTAAGGGGTGGACGCATCTCCGACTTAATACGAAACTACACCCTTAGCCTAGTCTTAGCTGAAACTCGATGTTACTTCCAGTACACTGCCTTATGTGAGGCTCTGGTACTACATAGCAAAGCCAATGCTTCAAAAAGTTATGCTCGACATCGAAGCTTTTCTACTAAAACTGAAGCCTTTGCTCAGACGCCAAACACGACAAATCGACAAAATACGGTAACGTAATGAATACAAAATTTTCGTATCGGCACTACAAACCTCTATTTGTATTAATAGAGCATTGTAATATTATTAGGGTATTAATGGAGTAATAACTGCAGTATTGTCCAGTTGGGTTCCCTCCTAAACTGTGCACTGCTCCTAAACTCCTGCTAGGTGTCCACGCATTTTGCGCTCCACGACATGTTTTAGCAGTACAAGTTATGCAGCTTATACGTAAATGCTGTGTAAGTTCTGTCAGTAAAAGTAATTGTACCTATCATGCATATGTCTTTGATGTATAAGTGATGACGGAATAATCTTGAAGCACGAGCTTTGTCGTGCAACACCGCAGTTAAGTGGTGACGGGTATACATACACCTTATATATATATATATATATATATATATATATATATACATTATTTTATGTATATTATATATCAAATATATGATGCATCAAATATTATATTACATATATATATATATATATATATATATATATATATATATATATACGTATACCTTTTTTCAGCATTAGTTTCACGGTGTAACATAGATGTCGTATATAAGCATTGACAGTAGAAGTAATGGGGTAACATTCCTGTCGGCAGGAATGTTTTTTTGAGCACATATGTCGTGGACCGTCCACAGGTAGTGATTCAGCATCGTGCTGCACGGATGCAATATCAAGAGGATTCTGTTCAACACAGCTCCCATGACCATGACAACTGTGAATATTTTTTATCCGCCTAAGGAGCGCTCATAACCTGCCGAAGCAACAGGTCTGCAAACAATGCTGGAAACCTTGAAATAACTGTGCGAGAGCATAGTGTCGGCGAGGAACGAAGGCGAAGGCAGACGTCGGCGCGGCTGGCGCCCAAAATCCCCGACCGTCGGCTGAGCGAGGGTCGGGTGCCACGGGGTGACTAGGGAGCCGTGACCCGAGGCGCATCCTAATGCGCACCGGTCGTGACGCGTGGTCTCTTTGTATGACATGAAGTGCAGGGCCCACACAGTAGCCCACATGTTATGTAAAGCGTAGTCCATACATAGCCTGCACGTGAGACTTGGCTAGCGGAAGGCTTGGATTCCAGGAAAGTATTTCCAACAGGTTATATAGCGCTCAGATGAGGTAAAACGGATCTAATCGGAGGGCTGGTGTGCTGTGTTCATAAATGCGATGGAAAACGTCGCCAGCTACGGGGAGCACATTCCTACGAAAGCCGTTTGGAAGCTGGAAGCTTTTCTTCGAAAGCCGTTTGGTGTGCAATGACAGATGATATTAAGAAAGCATGTATGATAGGTGTCTTCCGTAACCTAACTCAGGGGGATGACGAAGCTCGCGCACATTTGATGGGAACATCAGTGCAGAAGCATTGGGAGTCTATACCACGTATGCGGAAAATTGTCGGACGCGATTTTGATCTTCCCAACATTAATTAACATGTTACAGGTTGTTTAGTCTAGTGATAGCTGTTCTTTAAAAACGGTTAGCTTATTAAAACGTTAAATACCCTTGCTGTAGGAAAGATAGCCAAACAGCCTACCAGATACGCTGGCATTACTGAAAACACTTGTGTGGTAGATCTAAGAACCTATGTGCCATAATTAGTCATACGTGTTCGCAGGCAATGTATCAGTGATCACCACGCCGTGGTTCTTATCACGTGCTATTCCAGATAGACATGGAATGTCATCACAACAGGGGTAGAACGGAGCTGCGTGCCAACAGTTTCCTCCGATGATGGGATTAGACCAGACGTCTCTGGCGGAGAGAAGGGACTCCTGCCTTGCTGAGCCACTCGCCATTGCTGACGTCATGACCGCGACAGGCACGAGCCTCTGTCACTCCGGAGCCCCCGTTACCATGGCTTCTGACGGCAGCCTCCGCCGCTGAGTCGGAGACGGCGTTGCGCACTGACCACCCGTGAGGGCGACCCGGCCACGTGGGGGTGATTTCGTCGCGGCGATCGTCCGACCGCCGGCTCAGCTCTCCGCTGCCGTGCTGACACCAGAGGCGGGAGGAACGGGCAAGCCAACGGCCGAAGAAGGCCTGACCAACTATTTTCACACACACACACACACACGCACACGCACACACACACACACGCACACACACACCACACACACACACACACACACACACACACACACACACACACACACACACACACACACACACACACACACACATATATATATATATATATATATATATATATATATATATATAATATATATATATATATCTATCTACATACCCATACATATATATATATATATATATATATATATATATATATATATGTATGGGTATGTAGATATATATATATATATATATATATATATATATATATAATGTACTGGGCTCTATCGGTAGGCCTGGTGACAAACAACGTGTTCAGCCACAGTTTCCTGTTTTCCGTGCATCTCAGGTTTGGTACCACCTTAGGTGTATGTCTAATGGTGCAGGCATGACAACGGCAAACCCTAATACATGTGACACCTATGTACCATTCAGCAAAGTTTCCCCTTTGCTCCGCCGCCTTACTTATCAGCTGATGGGACTCATATCGTTTGAAATAATGTGTGAATACCTAGCCCAAATGCTGGGGTTAGAACAGCACACCCAGAAAGGACCGGTATTCGTAGCGAAATGCCAAAAGGTCGGCTCTTCTTCTGCCGGGCTTACAGATCGTTCAACATTTTTTCAGGAACGTACTGCCTAACGTAATGTTTGTGGCTTTTTTAAAGCAACACTTAAAGCAGTCTTCTATTATTTTGGTCACCATGACCTTAGAAAGGTCAAACAAGGTCACTGACCTCAAATGAGCATGTCACTTTTTGCTTACAACAGGTATCTGGGTTCTGGGGCACTTTGGACACCGACCTGGAGCTTTGCATTGTCTGACCGTATTTTACCCAAAGGTCATGATGGCCTGGAAACCCCAAACTCTGACTCAAGTGAGTTTACGCACAAGCTAACACCCGTGAATTTGGTGTCTCTAGCTCTCTCAGTTTCTGAGATCTCAGGGGGTGATTAACTCCCCCACCCGAGCGAAGGGTATCCAACGGGCCCCCCGGGCGCGTGTTAAGGTCACCAAACTAACCACATGGTTCGGCAATACTCTGAGCGCGATATGTTCGTTCGCGGTCATTGCAATGCTGTAAAGTGCCGCCATCCACCTATCTCACATTAACTTTGAATTATGGGATTCTCATTTCAGTGCACAGCCCAAAGGAGGGGGATCAGTCATTCTTATCGCGATGAGCGATGATTGTGATGATGTTCGATCACGATGGCCGCAACGCAGCCACCTCCAGGCTCCAAAATTGCAAAATTATATCCTCGAAGACCTAGCCCATCTATAGGAGTCACAACATTTATGGCATTTCGTCTGTATTGTTTTGCAGTTTTTCACGCCCAGCAGCAGCGCGTTTTTCATTACGACTCCAGCACATTGCCTCCTTGTAGTCATCTTTTGGCAGAATCGATTCCACTTTGAGCCCAACAATTCTTGGCTGAGTCTGAGTCGATTATTGTGACACCCACATGGCTGTCCGCTTTTAGATAGGTTGCAACTAACACGCATAGCGCGTTATCAATGCTAATGACGGCGCATTTCCTGAATTTGCTGAATCACCGACAGGTGATGAGTGCCTGCATGACATTCACTCACACTCAGACACTCTGCAGGACACGCCACACCGCCGAGTCTGAATGTTGTCCAGCTAGCAACTCCAGATAAACAAGAACTCTGTATCGCAGCTCGTCGTGTGCCACTGCGGTGGTCCCAGCCCTTCCACGACTGCCCCCGAATCTTCCCGCGCGTGCGCGTTCACCGAAGGCTTCGAGACAGCGTCTTGCTGAACAGCTGCGGACGTCTCGTAGCCCTCCGGTCTGGAATCGGACAACTACCCTGCAAACCGCAGCACCGCCAGCTGGATACCGCCTCCAGCTCGTCGTCCGCACTGCTTGCTGTGCCGGGTGTCGGAAGCCACAGACAAAGACGACTCGGTGGGGAGCATCTTGCTAGTGTTGGATTCCCCCCCCCCCCCCCCTTCTCCCAGCGAGTCGCACTTTCGCGGTTTTTACTCATGGTCTTACCTGCCGGAGGCTAGTTAGGAGCACATAAGGCCTGCCGGTATGCGAGCTCGGAACCCCTGCATATTGCACGTGGGCTTGCGAATTATCCATGTTATGGACATGTCAATGACCAGACTGGATGACATTGTGGACTAGCCGAAGAGCTGTTTAATTTGTTCTAAGGACTTGGTAGCTTGACATGTTAACTCGGTTGTTGGTACAGCTAACCACTTGAACAATGTCTTAAAATGATGCAATTCACGACAGACTGATTTTTGATGGTTGCTTTTTATACAGCGTTCGCGGAGATGTGTTGACGCCGCCATGAAGGCCACGTTGAAGGGAGGGAGGGGGCCGGGGAGAACCCATTAAAGGGAATGCTCCATGTTTGAAGATTCTGAAGCATCAGATATGATGAAACAACCTCACTTACAACTATTGGTATTTTTCAAAGTGAAAAACTGCGCTAGACAGCACAATTTTATTTAGTAAATATGCTTCCCAATTCGTCATCGATGAATTACGTCATCGTCCCTTGCACAGCACCGGTTAAGGGCCAATCGACAAACATTATATCTGGACATCACGCTCACGAACGCCAGATATGGATACCCCGACAATCGAATTTCTTTGGTCTTGATCACCACATTGCTCATGGAATGGCAGGATTTGGATGGCGTTATCATCACGTCATAAATGCAAGGGTGACTGAACTGCTCCCCCCCCCCCCCGTTTTCACGGGTGCATAGCTCAGAAACAAGCGGGGCTTAGGTCTTAAGAAGTGCATGATTGTGAACAGAACCGAGTCCTCAAGATGGCTATTTCAATTCAAAACCCCATGTAAATGTGAGACTCCCTTTCGCCCACTCACGTCGTCTTCATACCACGGTGCCCAATTGAGTGGGCTTCGTTATTGCTGGTGAAGACTAAACTGATTAAATTTCTCCGCTGATGAAAAATCTACGAATGCTGGTGAAATTTCCCCGCTGCCGCCAGCGGCGACACTCATAATTTTACGAAATCGTACCCGGACGTGTGAGCAATGACAACTCGGTCGTTGCTTGGAGTAACTATCTCGGGATTCAGTTGATTAAAGATTGCACAGCTTTCGTTACTCAAGTGATTTCGGTGAATTCAACTCGTCTGCCAGTTCGGAGAGAAGCCTGAACAAAGCAGACCTTATCTTTCGGTTTCCCGACCGTACCATTGAGCTCTTCAAGCTCGGACAGCCTGTAACTCCCCGCAAAGCTTTGCGAGGCGACGCTTTAGCCTTCAGTGCCGGCGTTTGCGGCACGCTCAAAGTGCTGGCTCACCGGTAAAAACATCGGCCGGCGACGCGGCTGGAGGCGGCGCACTGCGCCCGCGTGCTGCTCTCCCACGTCCAGCATCGAGCGGCGGCCGCGGTGAGGCGTACCCACGGCAGGACGGCACGACCGCCCAGCGCCCGTCTCCGCGTGCTCTAGGCACTCGCCATCACCAGCAACGCACACAGCGTCTGAGTGGTTTATTGTACCTTCGGTTGGCGCAGCCAGCGCGGCGGCCCGAGTGGTGCGCGGTCCCGCCCGAGGCCAAGCCCCAGCGCATGGGGCCAGCCCTCCTGGGCGGCACGAGGCACGGCTCCCGGGGCCGCCGGACGGAGCCTGTTGTACTGATGAGCGCGCCGCACCGCCAACACGCGAGCCGGCCAACCGGCGCCGCCAACTGCACACATCTCGAGCAGGGGCGGCGGCGTGCAAGGTCGCCCGTTTGTCAGCCAAGAGCGGTAGGGGCGTGGCGACGCGCGAGGTTCACCCTCGGCACGGGCCACCAGCACGAGGTGCGATCCTCCACTCTTTTGTTACGCGAGCACCCGTCGCATCACTCGTGACACAGTGTACGCATTCCGCAAAAACACATCACATCCAACATTGCAGTGACCGTGGCCGCCAGCGCCCCACCCCGCCGCGCTCCAGCGCTGCGCGCGTCGGCCTGCATGTCCGTATTGTGAAGAGGGTTGCGATCGCGCACATTTGCCAGGTCACAGATGGCCAGCATCGGCGGTACCACAGGCAACGCCACCCGACAGTCAAACACAATCTCGGGGCCGGCCCTGCCGACCGCCGCAACCACAGCAACCGGTGCGAACAGGCACCGCGCCGGCCATTGCACCACTGCGCGCGCGATTCCCGCTCCGAAAACAGAGCCACCTCCCTGCGGCAGGCGCCATCCGTTCGATACTCCCGCCACCAGCGAGGCATCGCCCCCCCCCCCCCCCCCCCCCGCCGTCCGCATTCCCGGCGAACGCTGGACTGACGCCAGCTTTGTGCCGGGCTAAAAACGAACTAACGTCGCAGCACAGGTTTAAAACTTGCAGGCTAGCCGGTTCTTTCTCGGCCCCCGTCTGAAGAGGCGGCCTCTGCCGACCGCTTTGGCTGGCCTGGAGTCGGCGCCGGCCTCGACCTCAGCGGCGGAGCCAGTGTCGGCGACCGCCTCCGCGCGCGCGCCTTCAGCGTCCGCCGGCGGCGGCTGGACTGGCGCTGGACCGGCCGCCTTCCTTGGCGTGCCCTTCTTGGTCACCTGCATAGGCACGAAGGACTGAGCGGCAGCCGGCGCGCCGCCGCCGTTCGCTACGGCCAGCGGGCCGCGGCGGGACCGAGCCGCCTGCCCGCCCGGCGGCGGCGGCCCCTGCTGAGGGCCCTGCTGCCGGCGGCCGCGACCGGCCGGCGCCAGCGCCGAGCGCTGCGGCGGCGGCGCGGCGCGGCCGGCCGGCGACAGCATGCGAAGCACACTGTGCGTAATGTCGCCTGAGGCTGGCGGCGGCAGCGGCGGCCGTGCAGCCGGCGGCAGAGTGGCACGCACCGGCGCCCGGAACAGGCTGAGCAGGTCGGCTCCTGCGGGGCGGACGGCGCGTCACCGTCATCGTCGGTACACGGGACTCCGGCGGGCAGCCAGCACACGGCTGCGGCCCGACCGACCACCGGTAACAGCACACAGATGACTCGCAGCGGCACGAACGAGCTGACGGCCAGTATTCGGGATTATCCACTACAAAGCACGTGCATCAACAAGCATGCCTGGTGCTTCCAGGCCACCCCCGGCTCCGGTCAACACTATTTACATGCCATTTTCAATTCCAATCGTAGCTCGTCATGCAGCGTGCCATGAAAATAGTCGCCAGAGGGCCTCGATATTGCGGCAATAACCCACCACGTAATGGCGAGCGGGAACACAGAGCGCACTTAACTGCCGCAATAACGGGTCGAATATTAAAGCGGCGCGGTCAAAGCTCGTCAGCGGCCGCCCACGGCCCGGCGTCAGGCCATGTGGCGCGTCACCCACCGTTCTTCTCCGGACGGCGGGCGACCTTGGTGGGAGCGGGGGGCGGGGGCGCGGTGCCCGGCGCCCCGCCCAGGTGGGCCAGCGCTGCCGCCGCCGCCAGCGCCGCCGCCTGGAGGCAGTCGAAGGCGCGGGATCGTCAGGGGCCATCGCCGACCACAAGAGAGCAGCCCGCCGCCGCTCAGACAGGTCGGCGCACCGCCAGCACACCTCGTGCACGACCTGGTGCACGCCGAGGAGCGTTGCCCCACTCCATTGTCGTCTCACCTGCGACTGGCCCGCTCGGAAAACGTGAGGAAAGTCTGACCACGCGAAACATGCTCCCAGGGCACCACCGACGGACACCAGCGTTCGCACTCCCCCACGCTGGGTATGAGAATACGGGGCTTTGAAAGAAGTGCGAGCCAACACAAACACGAACATGCGCCATCGATGTTCCCCACGGAACTGCGTCATGAAGTTCCCAAAGGCGGACGCAAGCGACCAAAACTTCACGAATTAAAATCAGTCCACATGTCACGAATGCTTTAAATGACCGCCATGCTGACACGCCGACACAAGTTCTAACGCAGGTGTTGGTGACAGGGTAACCAACAGTCTACAATAATCTACGGGGCAGAACCGGCATCCAGCCAGCACAGCAGGGAGATGTGCTTTCAAGTCTCAGTGCGCTCTCCCATGCGCGATGTCCAGAGCCCCCAACACAATCATTACTCCCAGCGGTGGGGCGCGCTATCTTGTTCATGATCTGACGAGGTGCGTGTCTGCAGAAGACGGTCCCCACCCGCGCCGCTCCCGACGAGCGCCGCGGCCGTAACCGGGCGGCGTACGCGGCGGGGAACTCACCTGGTCTCGGCTGGGGGCGACGTCGCCCTGGAGACTGGCTCCCGACGGCAGCTGCACTGTGGCCACGAACCGGCCGCCGCCGGCCGCCGCGTACGAGTAGCGGGGTACGCCTGCGATGGCAGGAGGGGTCAGGGCCGCGCACAGGCACGCCGCACGGCGACCGACGACTGGCGGCCGGGACAGAGTCGGGCCACACAGTTGGGCGGAACGTCTGCACGGTATGCGTGCCCCTTTGACAACAGCTGACTGCACAGATGACAAAACAGTTCGGAGTGAAACTCATCGGTTATTCATCGGTTATTCGGATAGTTTGAGCCACAACACCCAAGTTTCGTCAAATTTAGAACCGAATTTCATGAATTTTTGATCAGATAAGTACCAATGGATTTTGTGGCTGCTGCATATTGAAAAAGGCTACCGCAAATATCGCAATAGTTGTCTGTTATGCCTCAGTTTTACCTTTAACGACCCCTGACCAGTTACTTTAAAGGAATACAAGGAAAACCACAAGCTTCTACGGCTCTATCACTAACGCATACGGCCCGAATACAGGAAACGGGCGCATCCGGGTGCCCTGGTAGCGTAAGAAATGTACCATCGAACAGAGATGGAGAAACCGTGACAAAGCAGTACTCCAAAAACGTTCCCATCAGTTTAAGGAAGGAAGACAGGGCGGTCACGCAACACGCATCATTCATACGTACGTGAAATCAATTGAACAGGCATCGCGCATCGCCTATCATTTAAACATGCAGACGATTTAAATTAAACAAGCGGAATTGCTCATTCCTCTTAGAGCTCAAAGCCATCTACAGAGCACGGTACTATCCAGACAGGAAAATAAGTGAATTCATTCTTATAGGGAGTCGGCGATCAGACCTTAACGTACAGGGCTCATCATGGCCGATTATGCGGATGTGATTAGTGCCTTGACGTGCGACGCATGCTAGCTTAAAATCGGTTACATGTATGAGTGCTGTCAGACGCGTGCTGTGCGATGCCTCTTTAGCTGAAATCGTTTGCATGTGTAAGAGATGCATGATGCGTGATGCCTGTCTACTTAAATTTGCCTGCGTGTACAGGTATTCTTTGGGTACTTTAATTCTTAGTTGGATTTACACTGCATCGTAGAAATGGCTGGCGATTGCTCCGTGTATAATGCACTAAATGTTGGTTAACTTAAAAAACGTGGTTCGCAGCCGCAAAAAAAACGAAAAATCGAGTAGGATCGGCCGGCAGTATTGAATATATTACTGATTTTCGTTTCGATAAAAGCATGTAGCCGAAAAACCCATACATCTATTTGTCCATCCTCATGGTTGTTCTACGACAAATGCTAATAGCACGATCTTATTTAAAGTAAGATGATAGCATTTGATGGTGTCGGTCCGACACACGGCTTTATTCCGAAAAGTCCTGTTTGTTCTGTTGATGGCAATCCTGACGACGTCTCGCAACGAAATATACCGACTCGTTCCCTCCGCTTTATTCTCCTACGAGCGTACGCTGCCTAGTTCACCCCAAGATGATGCCTAGTTTACCCTTCAGATCTCGTCGCCTCGGTAAAAATGCCAGTCAGATATCAAGAGTTTCCGGGAGAGAAAAAAAAAACTTTGAGGTGAACAGATGCCGGGCAGTGCGGGACGGCCTCAGATGCCCTCCGGTGGGCTAAAACTACCGGGTAGCGCGGGATGGCTTCAGATGGTCCCCCTCGGACTTGAGCTGCCGGACAGTGCGCAATGACAGCAAATGCTTGCCCACAGACTGAACCAGCCGGGCAGTGCGAGATGACAGCAGATGCTCGCACAGACTTAAGCGCCTGGCAGTGCGGGATGGCTTCAGATGCTCCTCGCCCTTGGACTTAAGCTGCCGGGCAGTGCGAGATGGCTTCAGATGCTCCTCGCCCTTGGACTTAAGCTGCCGGGCAGTGCGGGATGGCTTCAGATGCTCCTCGCCCTTGGACTTTAGCTGCCGGGCAGTGCGGTATGATTGCAGATGCTCGCCCGTGGGCTGAAACAGCCGGGCAGTGCGGGATGGCTTCAGATGCTCCTCGCCCTCGGACTTTAGCTGCCGGGCAGTGCGGGATGATTGCAGATGCTCGCCCGTGGGCTGAAACAGCCGGGCAGTGCGGGATGGCTTCAGATGCTCCTCGCCCTTGGACTTTAGCTGCCGGGCAGTGCGGGATGATTGCAGATGCTCGCCCGTGGGCTGAAACAGCCGGGCAGTGCGGGATGGCTTCAGATGCTCCTCGCCCTCGGACTTTAGCTGCCGGGCAGTGCGGGATGATGGTAGATGCTCGCTCTTGGACTTAAGATGCCGGGCAGTGCGGAATGGCCTCAGATGCTCGTCCACAGGCTGCATCTGCTACCAGGTGACCCTTCTCTTGGGAAAGAGTGGAAGGTGCGTTTTGTTGTCTGCAAAAGCGGTTTAGTACACGCCAGCCCTGCGAACTCCTGGGCCAAGAGCGAAGCCCACCAGCGGTTTTTCGATGCATCATGGGTACCAGTCCGCTTCCAAAAGCGATGTCATGCCACTCGTAGGATCCGATGACTAACAAGCAGGCTCGTTAGGTCTAATGAGGCTCCTTCTGCCTCGCGAAATGTCCTGATTGTTCCGCTTCTGTCCCACCGTTGGCCATGGGAGGGGTCAATGCTGGCTTCGAAAGACAAAGCCCAAAACGTGTCCTGATTTTCGAAACTCATCGCACTTAGCTTGCTTTCACCTGAAAGTGTTCGAAAACAAATGCATCATAGCAACAGTAGCTTAGTTCTTCTTCAAAATACAGAAATGTGCCATTCTCACCCAAATGTGGCCATGGGCCGGTTGCACCCCGATGGACCCGTCCTTGCACTCAATTGATATCTGACACCAAACTGGCTTACAGAAACCATCGCATCAAGGACATCACATATTCATGATGGGCAGATATCCCGCCGCGTTCAAAGACGTCACATCGACGCAGCAGACAACTCCTAAATGAGTGCCACTGACATAACGCAGTCGAAAACATGAGTATATATCTCAGCACGCTCGCCAAGAACACATGAGCCGACAGGATTTTGACACAGTGCGCGTGCTATCGCGGATACATAGCCGTAGGTTTTGTCGCGAAATGGACGAACGCAGCAAAAACACTGTGCGCCCAATCCCAGTCACATCAAAATAAGACCACCGGCGATAAGCGCTTAAAAAACTAAGTGTGTAACACACGTGTAACACCTGACATCCCTACTGAAGCCCGTTATCAGCCAGCGGGCAACCAGCTAAGCCGCGCCAGGCGCCCCGTGTGGCCGTACATTGTCAGATCTCCGATATTTCACCAAGGTGAAATATTTTTCACTCAAAATTTAACCAAGCACGATGCTGCCAGTGGCCGAGTTTTTCACTGGCGCCGCGATACTAGCGGCGCATCGCCGACAGGACGGCACGCTGCCCGTGACAGTTCCGTCGCCATCTCACTCGTCGTCGGCCCCGGCGGCGCCAGCACAACCGCAGGCACCGGCACCGGCTGGACTCCAGCGCCGCAAACTCCGGCTGAATGGCCCCGGGCTCCGTAGCATCGGCGACTCTGACAGCCTCGTCAGCCACAGGCGTCGCCGTATCGACCAACAATATGATATTTCAGTGGTGCGCTGGTGGTAATGGATCCTCGGGCAGGTGCGCGGGGCCTTCCGCCGGCGGGCCGGCCTCGTCCCGCCCCGCTCATCATCACCACCGGCCAATGGCCAGTTCCGTGCTCTGGACAGCAGAATGCTTGCGCGGTCTCGATCGGGCGGTGGTTTTGATGCGGCTGTCATTCCGAACGGAAACGAACACAGTTAGGGAGGGTGTGACGAGGTTACTTGAACATCGCTTGTCAACTTAAAAATCCACCGTGTGGTAGAAAAGTTCGTTACCATTTTGATGGTTATTTGTCCACACAACTTGCCACCAAAGCTCCGCCCTACGAAGCGATGCACAAAGACGCTCTACACTCCGGAGGCATAAAAGACAAGTTTTTTTAAACTTAACAGCCGACCGGCCAACGTTGAAGAAAGGCGCGCTATCCCAGTTTTAGCACATCATCACGACTCTCAATCGGATTGGGGTTGTTGGTAGGTCGAATCCAATTTTTTCCAGAATGAAGACAACTGTTGTGTTGACCGATGCTAGCGTTTCCTTTGCGAACCCCGTCTCCCGTGGCGACAGCGTTGCAAACATACCCCCCCCCCCCCCCCCGTCAGAGGTAACGAACATCAAAACATCAAGAGAACGGAACATCAAGAGGACAACAACAATAGATCACTTTGACGATCAGGATGATAAAGCAGCTCGAAACATGCATCGTCAGATCACAGTACCGTCTTCCAGTCATGTTTTCGTTTATTCCTCTCGTGCCCATGTTGTTCCCATGCTGTATTGAAGCTGTTTAAGTCCGACTCTTTTCGGCAGTTTTAGGGCTAATCTTTGCAGGACTTAGAGGGCTTCGTCAGAAATGTGCGGAGATAGATAGCTTTTGACGTGGATTCCGACAAACTTCATTAAACGACTCTGGGAAGCTGCTTTACCAACATCATAGTTTTAGGCACTGTTTTCCACCACCTCCACCACCCACCTTTGAAGCCCAATAATTCTCTCAGCTCGTGCCATTCCAGAGGAGAGTTGCATTCACGCGTCGCCCAGCTACCTGCAAACATTCCCCCAGTCCATCGCGCCCAAAATAACCTGTACAACGCAGTTATGGAAATGCAGAACGTATTTCCCATCCATTTTTTCTGAGACGGCCTGATATCAAACGATCTTTCCGCCAAGAACGAACTGGCCGGATCAATCATAAAACACACGCAACATACGACTGAAAAATATACCTACCATGTAATAAACATACTCACGATAAAGTAAGCAAAGAACTTGAATGGACCGGAGCTGAGCCCGATTTTTCATAGTGACCGATGAGGACAAAAGAAAAAGATGCACCCAACGGTAAGCCAATACCCACACGTCCATTCTTCTCCCAAAAACACTTCACAAAAATATGAACACAAATCCATGACAAGCTCAAGGAGGGATTTGAAATGCTTAACAGGTGCATTCCTATCAATTAAGTAGCACTCGAGAGCAAGGCTCTGACGCAACTGGTTTCTTGCGAAAGAACCGATGATCCCGTGTTGCAAGGCAACCAGTTTCTTCCTATCAAGAATCGCTCTCACGCCAACTTTTCTTGACTTTTTGAACAAAAACAATCACAACATGTGTTTTACGATGAAAGAAGTCTTAGCCAGCAAGAATCCCTTGTAAGACATTCTCGCGCATAGGGAAGGTGGTCGCCTACACATTTCAGTCTCCCGAAAACCTGTTTTTAGCGGCCCGGACACGATTCTGTCCGCTGTTATCCCAGTTCTTTAGGCTGTCTGCCACATGCTAATCTATCTCTAGTGCACATCATCTTATCTTCACCTCCGTTTATTTATAATGAACTCGGATGCCTAAACCTAAAAACGTTTTCATACCCATGGGTTCCCCATAATGTTGTTCCTTCTTTGATTCGTAACTTCACTGACTCAACGCTCATTTTCTCGTTCCGATTTTTTGACGTCCAAATATAAGAAGTATTTGTTTTTCTGTTCTTTTCTCATTTTGTTTCTGTCCAGACTCAGCATTAAGCGGGCGTTGATAAGCCTCCTCTCGAAATCGTGTCCATTTTTAACTTCTCAGATAATTTCGGTTCATTCTTCCTCCGTAGGAACCTTAACATAAAAGACTACCTGCATGTTGCCAACCAACTGTGGCTCACAGGGCTGATGCTGTGAATGTGTGACTCTTGCAATGCAGTCTCACGAAGCGTTTTGGTGGCATTGATACCCATTCTGCATGCGTGTCACTGTTCGCATGTGCAAGCACCTGCTGCCACTGTACACCTTAAACTTTGTCATTGCTGCACTGAATACATGCGATGATGTTTCGTTTCTTTGGAGACGCCTTCGCACTTGGAGTGCCTTACGTCACACATCTTTTTTAAAATTTAAATGGAAGACCTCTCCCCCACACACACATAAGCATTCCGCGCACGCCAGCCCCGGCACACACACACACACACCACACACGCACGCACGCACGCACGCACGCACGCACGCACGCACGCACGCACGCACGCACGCACGCACGCACGCACGCACGCACGCACGCACGCACGCACGCACACACACACACACACACACACCACACACACACACACACACACACACACACACACACACACACACACACACACAGATATATATATATATATATATATATATATACTGTTGTTTTTTTGGCTTAAATATATGCAGGATATCTTATTCACTCTGTCGGGAGAGAAACACACCGTTCCCCACCAACAGCTTCATTAAAAGCCCACCACACCCACTGAGCCCATTCCCAGAAACAAGTCAATAAACATCAGACCCTACGAATAGCAACAAGAGCTTTGCCTGGCTTGGCCACGCTGCTGTGCGTTTAATACCCCGTCCGCTACGTAGGGACGTGTAATTAAGAGAGGCAATAACACAATGCCCCCCCCCCCCCACGGGAATTGGCAGCAGCGCAAAGAAATCCGGTGCGCCGGGCTCACTCCTTGTTGTTTGGGCATCAACCGGATTCCATCGCAAACGGAACTACAGTGAGCGACTTGTTTGAAGTCTCATATTTACCCCGACACGACCTCCTCGTGACCTAGCGCGACACGACCATTTGCAACCTCCCACGACATGTTTTCCCCCGTGACCTCGCACACCTCCCCGTGACCTTGCATGACACGACCTCCCTGTGACCTCGCACGACACGACTTCCTGTGACGTCGCATGACAAGTCACATGAGATACGTATGAAGAATCTACTACCAGCGAAACAACTAGCGCATTATACAACCGCAGAACTTGAGCGCGATGCTGGGACAGTGCGCAAGCAGGGAGAGACCAAACAACACACTTAAAATTAATCCGCACATGCCGTGGCAATGCGGCCATGGCCACGCGTGCCCGCTCGACAGGAGCTGGCGCCGGCAGGCGGCGGGTCATACCTCCATGCGAGTGCTGCAGCAGCTGGAGCAGGCGAGCGCACGAGTCCACCGGCCGCTCCGGCCGTCCAGGAGCCGCCTACCGGACAACCGGGGCAGCGTGTACACAGCGGGAGCGTCGTGCACATGGGGAGCAGCGTGTATACAGCGGAGCGCCGTAAACACGGGGAGTAGCGTGTACACAACAGGAGCGCCGTACACACGGGGAGTAGCGTGTGCACAGCAGGAGCGCCGTACACACGGGGAGTAGCGTGTACACAGCGGAAGTGCCGCACATACGGGGAACGGCGTGTACACAGCGGTAGTGCCGTACACACGGGGAGCGGCGTGTTCACGGAGAGCAGCGTGTACACAGCAGGAGCGCCGTTCACATGGAGAGCGGTGTGTACACGGCAGGAGCGCCGTGCACACGGGGAGCAGCGTGTACACAGCGGAAGAGCCGTGTACACAGAGAGCAGCGTGTACACAGCGAAAACGTTGTATGCACGGGGAGCACCGTGTATGCAGGGAGCAGCGTGTGCACGGCAGGAGCTTCGTAAACACGGGGAGCACCGCGTACACAGCAGGAGCGTCGTTCACACGGGGAGAAGCGTGTACACAGCGGGAGTGCCGCACACACGGGGAGCGACATGTACACAGCAGGAACGCCATTCACACGGGGAGCAGTGTGCACACAGCGGAAGCGTTGTATGCATGGGGAGCACCGTGTACGCGGGGAGCAGCGTGTACACAGCAGGAGCGTCGTACACACGGGGAGCGGCGTGTCACAGCAGGAGCGCCGTACACACGGGGAGCAGCGTGTACACAGCGGGAGTGCCTTACACACGGGGAGCGACGTGTACGCGGGGAGCAGCGTGTACACAGCGAGAGCACACACAAGGAGAACTCCATGGATATGGCGGGAGAGCCATACAGATCAGGAAACACAATGCACACGGCGGGAGCACTTAACGGACAGGAGAAAACTCGTTTTCATGGGGGAAGAAACATCACAAACTGCATGTGGCTTCCGCGTGACACTGGGGCAAGGTTCCATAGGCAGGCTCACACGTTTCAATGTGTGTGCTGCATTCGACAGCAACGGGGAGCCTGAAACGTGTGCGATGCGCAGCCACACGTGTTCTCAATTTGCGCGCCACACGTGCACCGGGTCTTCCTTCCGCCGCGTTGAATTCTAAGACGGCCCCCGACATCACACGAACAATACTGGCAGGCATTACGCCGAACTGCTGGAGTCCAGGCTCAAACCGCCTCGGCAATATCGAATCCCACGCAGCTCTCTGATCAGCGGAGACGCAGCGAGGCGGCGGGGCGGCGCCGCCCGCCCACACGGCTGCGAGCAATCTCGGCATCCCTGCGGGTGGCCACGTCGCACGAGAGCGCCGACCCGAGGCGCGGTAATCGAACCGTCCGATCAGCAACCCCGACCCGGACATTCGCGTCCATTTCCGCGCGTCTGCTTTGAGCGCCCACTCCGCGGCGCACAAGACAACGCGCCACCTGACCACATGATGGGCTGTGTGCGACGCGTGAGACATGCGTCTCACGTGGTGGTGCGCGAGACATGGGGCGGCATTGGTTTTCGTGCACACGTGCGTGAAGCCCACAGCTAATCGGCGTGACACGATTGACTCAGATATCGCGTGCCATTGCGTCTCCATTATGCCGATGCGGACGCCGGGCGGGCAGCCGGCGCCACGCGACGGCTACGCCCGCGCGATGAGGCGAGGGCAGCCTCGGGCTGCGGCGGCGGCGGCGGCGGCCAGAGCGCGTGCCAGGTCGGCAGACCTGCGCTCACCTTAGAGTTCGGAGCAGTCGGCGCTGCGGCGATGGTAGGTGCCATGTCACGGGGCACGGCCGCCGCTGCCGTCGCCTGGAACGACCGGCAGTCTTAGCATACGCGGCGTTAACGCTCGTCCAGCCGACCAACAGCACACACAGGCCCGCACGATCGAGCACATCGGTAACAGGGCCGTGGTGACGACGCCTCGGAGGAGCAGCGCCGATGAGGGTGAGAGCCGCGAGGACGTTAGTGCAGTAGCTGGTGGGTCTCCGTGGCGTTCGCCAGAAGGCTGGCACGGGCAGCGACGCACGGGTCCCTTCCAACAGCTTCACATCGTGGGAGCACACGCCAAGATCCCTCCGTCGTGCAAGCCTGCCAGGTCCCTTCTGACGGCGTGGGAACCGTGCGAGTCCACACCAGCCGTCCGTCACACACATACAGATGCCGGCGCCCCGCCTGGGCTGTCGAGCTCACCCGGCGCGTGGGGACGGCAGCAGGGACGGCGGGCGCGGCGGGGGCAGCAGTGGCTGGGCCGGCGGCGGCCGGCTGCGACTGCCTCTGCAGGTCCAGCCAGATGTCGCTGAACTGGTCGCCGGCGGTCGGCGGCGCCAGCGGCGGTTGGCCAAACTGCGGCATCGGCGGCATCGGCGGCGGCTGCAGGCTGAGGCGAGCCAGCCGGCCCGAGCCCACGTGCTGCAGCAGGGGGCGGGGGCGTCAGCGGCCCCGCCGCAGCGGCTCGGATGACACACGCCGACGTCGACGCCACCCCGTCCCCCCCCCCCTCCCCTCCCGCCCCGCCACGATGGGCTCCCAAGCACCCTGCCCGCGGTGTGAGTTGAGATTTAATTCACCCGGGCGACCAATATGAGGAACGCACCAGTCAGTCTGCGTGCAAAAAAGGGTTCGCCTCAAGTTCGCCTCCTATTGCGCAGTGACGACAGTGAAAGGGATTGCGAGGGATTGCGATCGAGTGCGGCATCAGAGCGACGTCTGAAAGGAAATGGGCCGGCAATGGCGCCGCCCGAGCTGAACTAGCTCCGATGTGGCGACTCGGGGTGACGTCACAAAAGTCAGGTGGACGCACGTGTGTCTGACGCGGGCATGCAACTTGTCTAGGTAGGCTTGGGAGTGTGAGCGATGGCCAGTATCCAAACCTGGTATCTCCTATCCCCAAACCTATTGATTAAGGTTATATTTGTCTACGGGTCCGTTCTGCTTCGTTTAAAGATGAGTACCGTAGGTGAGGACTGGGGGTCCGGCAGCAAAGTCAAAGAGCGGTTAGTTGAGGATCCTATCTCATCCCCCCCCCCTCCGACTGTGTCGGAAATTATACCAATGGACTGGGGGAGGACTGATGCCATACTCTGATGACGCGATGAGGACTGATGATAAGGCCAGGCCCTGGGGAGCCCCTGGCCCATGACCAGGCCTTGTTCGGTCCGGAGAACAGGCCAGCAGACCTCGCTGCTAACGACAGACACATGAGCGAAACAACATTACAATGCGGCCGTTCCACGCAGCGGCGGCTGGCGGTCTGATTCGGCACAGGTCCTCACGCGGGACCCGGGGGAGAGACCCCAGCGCGGGGCGCACGGACAGTCCAGCTCGGAGCCGAGGTGGGCGAGGGAAGCCCCGGTGCGCGCCACACACCCACCCGCTGCTGCCGTGGGCCAGCGGCGGCGACGGCGACGGCGGCGGCGGCGGTGGCGGTGGCGGTCTGATTCGGCACAGGTCCTCACGCGGGACCCGGGGGAGAGACCCCAGCGCGGGGCGCACGGACAGTCCAGCTCGGAGCCGAGGTGGGCGAGGGAAGCCCCGGCGCGCGCCACACACACACCCGCTGCTGCCGTGGGTTAGCGGCGGCGACGGCGGCGGCGACGGCGACGGCGGCGGCGGCGGTGGCGGTGGCAGTCTGATTCGGCACAGGTCCTCACGCGGGACCCGGGGGAGAGACCCCAGCGCGGGGCGCACGGACAGTCCAGCTCGGGGCCGAGGCGGGCGAGGGAAGCCCCGGCGCGCGCCACACACACACACCCGCTGCTGCCGTGGGCCAGCGGCGGCGACGGCGGCGGCGGCGGTGGCGGCTCGCCCGGGCGCGCTGAAGACGGCGGCGGCCGCCGGCGGCGGTAGCTGCTTCGGCGGCCCTGACACACGACCCTGCGAAAGGCGGGGCGGCCGTCATGCGGGCACCTGAGCGGCGATCACAGCTGAAATATAGCAGGCATGCAGCACCGTGAGTGTAAGCATTACAAATACTACTAGGTTGTCCTGCCAGCATGAAAAACCCAAAAACGGTTGGCGGACGCACGTTATCGCCTGGATCGCTATTAAAAAACCTCCTGAACGATTCTCCAAGATTAGCTGCCCGACACATGCGGCGCACACTTCAAAGTCGATGCAAGCAAATGCGTGTGGGACGGAATATTTGCTCGGACCATTACTCCCGCCTGGTGTGTTAAATTGCAAAAACCAACATACCGGACCAGCAGGGCAATCGGAACAATTATTACATCCGTGCCGATCATATCTCTCCTCAAGCCATCTGTACAATTGTTAAGGAACTCGTTGTTGCTTGAGGGCCGCAGTCGTGGCGTTTGAAATTTGCTGCAGCGTTGGCGAGCTCCCTCACTGCAAGACTATCCGCTGATGCCAACGGCACGCTCGTGGTCTGGCCACGTATTGGAGTCACCCGATAAATTTGTGCATGATAAATTTGCGCATCCGCCAAAAATTCAGGGTACTTAAAATACGTGGTTAACGGAAACGAACTCGTAGAAACAAAAGATACCAATCGATATCAATCAAAATTCCCAACAATCCTCTGTGCACGACGTCCTAATTCGACCGGACACACTCCCTTGAATCATGGTGATTACCGAGCCGTTGCATCGACGGACGTACGGTCGCGTTCTTGTTCGCAGCGTCCGACTGAAAGGCCTTGGTGTCCGGTATTTAGCCACGCGATGCCTAATAACACGCCTAATCGCAGACATCCAGATTTAATGCCAGCTCCAGTCATTATTCCACTTGTGTTTCGATTGCATTACGTCAAAATATCGTAGAGACTTCAAGCTATCTGTGCATGTCCGTACATTTCTGCTAGGAACAACAGGAATTTGGAAAAGGCGCTGCACACCCAACGATCGCATGTTCTGCGCCAAAATGGACACACACACATTGGACAGCTTGCCCTATAACTGATGTCGTGTCAAAGAACACAACCCCCTCCGTGACATCCATAACTTATTTCAAGACAGGTATGGTCTTTTCCTGACATGTATTGCCATACAATATTGCAATCTTTCTCAATCGACACCGACCCCTGTACCGAAAAGGAACGCGTTAGCCAATCGTGTCAGAGCGAGATTATGCCATTATGCCGTCACTGGGTAAACATGGTTCCCTGGCAACCACCTATCGGCAGCAGTGTACCGCACCGGGAGTTGAAAATAAAGGGTCAATACAGGCGTTGGGAAGCGAGCCGGCCGACTCCCTACGGCCGGAGCACGAGTGTCGCGTATCGGAGCGGCCGGGCTGGCCGGTCCGCCCCGCCGCCACCTGCTCGGTCCGGGGCGGGGCGCTACGGGCGGCGCGACTGCAGGCACCGCCGCGCCGCCGTCCGCCCCGGTGGTCTCCGGGCGGTCGCCGAAGCGCAAGATGTCGGCAGCAGCCGCCGGCCCAAGTTGCATCCAGCCGCTACGTGCTGCTCGTCGGCGGCGAGCATTGCATTACCAGCGACCGCGGCTCCGGTGAGATGGGGGCAGGGTGGCGTGATGGAAGTTCGCATTTAATCGGCTCTCTCTGAATTTCCCACGAACCGCAATTTCTTGCGGTTCGAGCAGAGACGGGCGCCTGGGACAGTCGCAACGGACGGCGCCCGGCCACACCGGAGTACATAGGGGCTTCCGGTGGCCTCGCCTCGCCCTCGCCCTCGCCCTCGCCCTCGCCCTCGCCCTCGCCCTCGCCCTCGCCCTCGCCCTCGCCCTCGCCCTCGCCCTCGCCCTCGCCCTCGCCCTCGCCCTCGCCCTCGCCCTCGCCCTCGCCCTCGCCCTCGCCCTCGCCCTCGCCCTCGCCCTCGCCCTCGCCCTCGCCCTCGCCCTCGCCCTCGCCCTCGCCCTCGCCCTCGCCCTCGCCCTCGCCCTCGCCCTCGCCCTCGCCCTCGCCCTCGCCTCGCCCTCGCCTCGCCTCGCCCTCGCCTCGCCTCCTCTCTCTCTCCTCTCTCTCTCTCTCTCTCTCTCTCTCTCTCTCTCTCTCTCTCTCTCTCTCTCTCTCTCTCTCTCTCGCTCTCTCTCACCGTGCCGGCAGCTGGCGGCTGCGAGCGCGGCAGCTCCGCAAACGGCGACCCGGGCGAGTGCGAGAACTGCTTCTTGCCGCCGCCGGTGGTGGCTGGTTTACCTGTGGGCAGTCAGCGACAGCGTTGAGCGGACGGGTGCTGAACCGAGCCAGCATCGCTGCCGAGCACCGCTGGATTCACGTGACGAAATAGGCGCTCCCTGCCACCCACAGCCGCACCGACGCATCTGGCCGTGTTCCGTGTGAGCGGTGCAACAAGCCTCCACCAGCCAGAGCAGTACCTCACCGGAGTGCATGCGTAAATACATGGGGACACTAAAACGAAGCTAGCGCAGAGAGATCATTACTTTTTCATTTCAGTTCCGACCAACGTTACGAAAGATGCCGAAAACCCCACTCGGATTTCGGATACAGATTTCGATATTCTGTTCTTGCACAACCCTTATCTCACCAAGGAATCAGTTCGGTGCTTTATCGGCCTATGGACGGAAAGGGTTGCTGCCCATGGCACTTGAATCGCGGCCAAGGCGTTCTAATTTTGATAAGAAATAATCTGCAGCACAAACTCCTCACAGCTGAACACTCAGATTGTGGTATTTTCATAGTTGTTGTCTGTAGAACAGGTACGCCGCCGACTTGTTGGACAACATTATGGCCCATTGACGACAGAGCAGCACAATCTTCTGAAATCATTTCATACTGACTACACGATCATCGGTGGGATGTCAATTTTGTGATAGATCCAAGTGTCGATTCGTATACTTATTGCTGTGAATATAACGCAGCTACAAAACGTTTGATCTTAACTTTATCGGCAACGAGAGCTTAGTAGATACATGGGGACAGGGATGCTCAACTAGATTAAAATACACCGGTTAGATAAATATCCCTTCGATATGTGGCAGAATAGATGCATGTTTTCGTCAACGTTCGGCTAGAATATTTCGTCAATGAAAAACAATAAGACCGAACTATGGGACAGATCGCAGCTTAGTGACAACGGATTGGACTGTGGACGAATTAGAAAGAGGACCGGGGTTTTGAAGTTAAATGCATCGGTATACGCGATTATTTCATGTTCCCGAACATGCGCGAATGAGGAAGACTTATCTTAACACAAACGGCATATTGCTCTACAACTCTTGCGCAGCGCAACGACACCTCTCGACAAGTAGATGAACTACCAGTGAGTCAGCCCATCCGCCACGGGGGAAATTTCGCACGGCCAGTGAAGTAGCCCCTCTGACGTCATGCAAATGTTCCATGACGCAACCAAACGATGACGCATCATTTCATAAAAAGTCCAACTTTGTTATCAACAGCAGACTGTTGCAATTGAAGGCACACACATGTTTATAAATGAGGATATGTCATCGTATTGACGCTTGCACTCATATGTTCAAAAAAGGAACCTTTCCTTAAAAAGAAGGCTAATAACTCAGTATCAAGCACCTTTCCACCCAAACGTGCCGTCGTGATTCTTTCAATATGATACAGAGCCGATTCCAGTTTTGCGCAGTAACGTAGCAAAAATGGTAATTTACAAAACCCGGAATAAGATGAAAACCTGACGTTACTCAAATGATCAATTTGTTGAGCATATCAGCAGAAAAAGAACAATCCGCTTTGAGATTAAGCAATGCGCAATATGTTCCTTAAAAATGGAAAACACTGAGAAACACTCTGACTAAGATATAGTACAACTATGAGCGACGTTCCGATTGTGTCGTCGCGTTTATGTCTGACGTTCACGCGAACGTACGCACGCACGTTCGCACCACGCACACACGCACGCACGCACAGAGTTGTACTGCACTAGGAAAGCCTTACCTATGTAGGCTATGCATACTTTTTGTGGAAGTGTGCTGAGTTGAAGTCAATGGCCGCAGAGCGGGCGATTTTGATGATCGTGGATGATACTGATTAAGGGGCGTAATGCATTGCAACGTGTGAAAGAAAGGAAAACATGGCACATCATGATGTGTGTAACGATGTGTGTATCTGTATGTGTGTTATAATGATGTGTGATGCGACCATGTGTTACGGTGTTGTTGTGTTCTGCTGTCTGAGCATGAAGTTTTGCTTTGCAATGCGATATGTAAATGCTAGGATGCCGATATCGATGAAAAGCTTCATGAAAGAATCGGCACACGTTGTGCGACACACGACACACGACACCCGTGATCCGGTCACGTCTGACGTTTTCGGCCACCCCGCGTGCGGACGACCGGCGACGGCGCGGTCCCCCCGTGCCTCCCTCCGACCTGCTAACGTACCGGCCGAGGCGGGCGCGGCGGCGGAGGCGGTGGCGGCCGGCGGGCGCGTCTCGCCGCACTTGAGCCGCAGGCCGTGGCTGATGTTGATCAGGCTGAACGGCGGCATCTTGTAGCCGCGACCGGTCGCGCAGCGCAGGGCCAGGCCGCCCAAGAACGGCTCGTCCAGCAGCACGTCGTAGAGCACATCGGCCGCGTCCGGCGCCTCGCGGATCGCTGCGGCAGCGCGCGGCGTGACGTCATAACACGGTACGTGACGTCACAAGGTGTACGTCGGACGCGATCTCCGCACGTTGCCATTTCGCGGCTCGTATGATGCATCTGAAATGTTATTTTCTCGTGCGCGTATGTATGACGGCGGCGTCGCACCGTATCATGTATTATTAGCATTGGACTGTGAATGTGGGAACTTGATACATCCTCTACGAACAAAGAAACGATTTCCTACTGTTGTGCAAAAGCTATGATATTGATACACACACCACGTGTCACCCATACCTTCAAAACAATTTGAAAAACTGAAATAGAGTGGTGCACATGGTCGAGAGTGTGATCCAAATTTAATATGACAGCAAAGCCTGAATAAAGTGATACGATACTTAACAGCAACAAGATTTCCTGCACGTTTCGGTACATGTTGACATTCGGAAGGTCCACACGGAAGGGATATTTCTAACCGAAGACCGTACAGAATTGCTTGACAAGTCGAGACGGTGGAAATTAACTTGGACGAAGCCGGAGGTCATGCCGGGCATGGTCTACCGTCGGCACTTGATTTCAAATCCCCCGCGTGAGCTTAGGAGTGCATTTCCCACCTCGTGCACCGGAATCTCAGCTCCAAAAATGTGAGCGTTTCCTTAAGTGAGCGCCTGTTCCAGCAAATGTACCCGGATACGAATCATTTTGAATTCGAAGTTCGTTGGCATTACACGCAGTTCGAATGACAGGATACGTAGGACGGTGAGCTGAGAAAAATGTATTTGATCACATGTGGAGCTTTATGACAAACGCTTATACCACAACTCAGCCACCACATTGTGTACGTGGAGCAGTTCTCACGACGTGGGAACATCAATTTTTGAACGATGCTGGTAAATGACTCCCGTCGAAGGATAAAAAGGTTTCGCACTAACCCACAGGTCCAGAGCAAAATAATGAGCATGACAATAAAATGGAAATAATTCAAAGATAAAAATAGCACTCAAATGCAACATAACTATAACTAAAAACCAAAACGACACAATCACAAAGACGATGAGGCGGCCGCCTTCAATGTCATCAGAGTAATTTTATGTTATCAGAGTTGTTGAATTCCGAACACCTGATGTCATGAACGACCGCTATCTGAGTACAGGTGAAAACGACAAATAATGCTATAGGAATGCAGCAAATAAAATCGTCATCGATGAAAACAAAAAGCAAAGGCACGAGACGTAGGACAGAATCGTTGCTGGCTCATCTTCCTGCAGAAGCGACAGAGTTGCGTTTCGAATATGAAAGCTGAGAAATAAGGCCAAGCATTCTGACACTTTTAGCCGACATACGGCAACATACGGCAACGGCAACATACGGCAACATACGGTTAGGCAACATCCGGCAAAAAATACGGTAAATACGAGCCGACTTCATTTGCTGCCGGTTTAGTCTGATGGCACCTAACCTAATTGGCTGTAGCTGAAGATTTGATCCATTGCTGATGGAAGAATAAGTTATTTGTCTGCACAAAAATGATAAAATAGGGAAATTGGTTCTCATTATAATGTAGTTCAGCTATGCAATGCACCTATTTTATAAACGGATAATCCATGAGATGCTGTAGCCTCAATAGTACACTACCATAGCTCGAATGGGAGCGTCCCACCTTTGGAACATATTCAAAAGCATAATCTGGTGAATTCTCAGGACCTCAAATAATATAAATTTCACTGGGAAGCGGAACTGCACTAACTAACAGGATGTTATGCGCGAAGTCATTTTTATTTATGTTGGGTTCAAAACTACGCAGTCAACATTTCAGACCAGTAATGGACAATTGCGACTGAAAACATCACTACGTTGTGCTTTGCCATCATGGCACACATACAACTCGCGTGCTGATGTGGCTGGAGTGTTCATTTTCCAGTGTCCCCCATTTTACATTGCTAGTAGGTACAGTACGCTGTACAGCCAGTTGGTACCAAAAGTTGACCGTCTCCTATCCTTCTTTGATGTCTCAAACGTTGCACTTGCCTGTATTTGCTTGTTTGATATAGTGCAAGGTAAACATCGGGGCTTTCAGGCTCAGTGCTTTGGTAACGAGTTAGTCATGTTTAATCCCAGGGCATTTGAGTTCTAGGAGTCTCACTCGCCCCCCCCCCCCCCCCCTGGTAAGGTGTCAGGTACCATGTAGTCTTCCATCGCCTATTCCAAAGATCATCACAGTGTTGTCGTGTGGATTTGAGCTGTCACCCGACAGCCGGCTAGCGTAATCAGGCCGGAGGGCGGGCGAAACCCCTAAAACACGTGTGTTGCAGGCCTGCCGTGCCGGCCGGCGCTGGTGCGAGGGATAACCCAGAACACCTATGCCCAGAAGACCTACGCTCATTGGGCCTACACCCCGAAGACCCAACGCTCACGAGGCCTTCGGTCACTGGACCTACGCTCACGGGGCCTCCGGTCACGGGACCTACGTCCAGGAGGCCCACGCTCACTGGACCTACGCCCAGGAGACCTACACTCACTGGGCCTACGCTCACGAGACCTACGCTCACTGGACCTACGCTCACTGGACCTACGCTCACTGGACCTACGCTCACAAGGCCTACGTGGACCTACGCGTCCGAGGCCTTCGATGATGTCAGTCCTGAATTATCGAGTCACTGTTGGCGACCCAGTCGCCACCTATCGTAGAGGGTAAACGAAGACTGACTAACAGACACGGAGATAGGGTTGTCTGCTGATGTCTACCACGGAAGTTACACCAAGGTAACTATAAAAAACTAATTACTGGCAGAAGACAGCTGCGCAGGAGGAAAAACAGGTTGCAATAGAAAGAGATATCTGGGCATGCGGTCAAGCACTCTGAATGCAGTTATGTGCGGGCTCACTCTGCTTCATTCCATGGAGGACATTCTGAGCCTTCGTTCGTACGCAAGGTGCTTTCTGTTGTGGGCAGATGCACAGATATAACATGCCACGTCTATGTTTTGAAACCATAGGCAGAGCAAGATATATAAACCAGGTTAGATCGTTACAAGCTGTCACTTTTCTTTACGAACAGACATGAAATGCACAGCAAATCAATCAAACGAACTATCTGACTTTTTAGTTTATTACAACGGTTGTGTCCGGCGGCTAACGCTCTGCCAACTGTCAGCTAACAACGGATATCACAGTTTGTACAGAAATTGGACGATTAGTTCACCGAACTCATATTTTACAGGCGGATTGATCGTAGGGTCTACATCCTAGCCAAAAACGTTTTGTCCATTAAGCGGCTCATGCCGAAGCCAAAACTTTGGAGACGTCTTGCAACCCATTACGAAGGATGGCAACTGAAGGATACCATGTGAGTTGCGTGAACGGACCTTAGTTTTCTACTAATATATCCTCCGAAATGTTGTTGAAGGCTGATACATTTACGGATAGCATAATTATTCCCACCATGCATTCAATCGCCATCATGACGGTGAACCACATCCATCTTGTCAGCAGCTTGGCCCCGACGCCATCACACATTTCGGCTCCTCTATCACCTGGTGTTCTCTAAGCATGGTTGCCTTTGACCGCTCACAATAAAATATATGACCATTTCAGCACACTCGCGTCGCAGGCAAATTCAAATACGGTTACGTGAAAAAAACAGTCACGTGCTTTCCTCGCGATTACCACAGATGACCACAGATTCTGTGGGTTTGGCATACCGCGACATGAAGTGGATTCTTTGTGGTCGGACTCTCAGAAAACAGCCCAAACTGGCTGGACGGCATAAAATATACGCCACACCACGTAGAGTCTGCGCAGTATCTCTGTGACGTCACATCTACTGATCCATGATCACGTCACCCGCCCTAATCGAACGTGCTGACGCGTGCATCGGTATCTTTTCCCGCGAAGACATGTGTAATGCCGTGCGACGCCCTAGGTGTAGATAAGCTTTCACTGTTTGTTCAAATGTGAAACAAATCGGCATCTCAAAGCACATTGTCGGCATCTCAAAGCACATTGTCTTCTAAAACCGCGGGATACATGGTAAATTGATCTTTCCTTAAGAATGAACATTCGATGCCGGGCTATAAATCACAAGAATTGCGTAAGAGATGTCAAGTTTCAAAATACAAGAGTGGCGTTAGGCTATGATCGGGAAAATTCAAGCCTTGGATGGTGCGCTGAAGGCGTAGTAACATGCTGACCATGATGAGGATCAGCATTCAAAACGAGAAAAGCAGCCTTCCCGGAAAACAGTTTACCGTACGTGAAAATAGTAAATCGTGCCAGTCATGCCAATGACTTCTGTCAAACTGTCAAACCGTCACTGTCAATGCCTGTCGTTAAGCTGAGCAACGCCAGGCGAATCGCAACGCTCTCACATTCCACCGAGCCGGACACGTTTGCCGTTACCAGGGCGCGCCCGAACCGAGCCGCTGTGCCGACCCGGCGCGGGAAGCTGGCCGGCTTGAATTCGGCAATGGTCATTACGAAATGCATCATGCTCGGCGTAGCTGTCAGAAATCGTGAAAGAGACGGTTGAAAAGGTATTCGTTGGGGCTGCCAGCAGCGCTAACGAATGGCGCCTTTCACATCACTGCGGACGTTTCGTCGCCGCTGATGGTGTCGTGGACAACAACGCAGGTCATTAAAGGGAGTATGTCATCATGTCTGCAATTTTCCCCTCATGTCAGATTAGACGCGTCTGGTTTGGCCCAAGACAAAAGAACGCCGATTTGACCAGGCTTCAAAATCATTCCGAAAAAGACAGAACTTTGAAGCACCTCCGGCGGCAAGAAATTGGGATTCTTGTGCACCACTATGAAAGAAATACTTTAAATTTGTCTTGCCTCTTCCAACGTGTGTTCTATCATGTTCGCAATACACCTATTCGTCAAAATAACGTGCCAGAACACACACACACACACACACGCACGCACGCACGCACGCACGCACGCACGCACGACGCACAACACACACACACACACGCACACGCACACGCACACGCACACGCACACGCACACGCACACGCACACGCACACGCACACGCACACGCACACGCACACCACACACACACACACACACACACACCACACACACACACACACACACACACACACACACACACACACACACACACACACACACACACACACACACACACACACAGATATATATATATATATATATATATATATATATATATATATATATATATAACTGACTGGGCGCTGCTGAAGCCATCCAGTGTTGGCTTCCGAACGCCTTCCGCACAACCCTAAACCACGCCCACCGCCAAGCAACCAACCAACCTACCCGGCCACCCCACAGGTGGCACCACAATACGTCAAGATAAACGACTAAATGTATCACACTTCTCCCTTCCAATTATGAAAGTCCACTGATGTTTGAACTAGGCTTACGCAAATAGTACAGCAAAAGGAGCACGAGTATATCCCTTAAGTTTTTAAGCAGCTCATCTGTATGCGCACGCTAACAGCATACGTGCTGTTTTGGGAACTGGCCACTGATCTGGTGCCGACCGGAACGCCAGTGCTCGAAGAAGTACGAGAGGACTGCCCCAACTCTAGTGCCGCTGGCGGTTAATCGTTTTTGTGATGCTCAATTTCTGTCATATATTATTAGATTAGATTATATTAGTACATTATTCTCATATATTATTATATTATACTTCATTAGTATATGATAATAATTGGGCATTACAAAAACGACTCGCCGCCGGCGGCACTAGAGGTGGGGCAGTCCTCTCGTACTTCTTCGAGCACTGGCGTTCCGGTCGGCACCAGGTCAGCGGCCAGTTGCAAAAACAGCACGTATGCTACCCAGCTGTTGGCGTGCGCGTGCGGATGAGCTGGATTCTCCGGTCGTTGTACTCGCACCAGATTCTAAAAACGGGTGCATGCAAGCACACGTCCTTTGTTGCCGAGCCACGGTTCCGCTGACGTCGCCAGCGGCACGCGGAGCGATGGCGTTAATGGCGCGGGGCGATGGCGTTAATGGCGTTAACGTCCAGCCGCCGAGCGCCGCCGTCGAGCCGCCGACCCGTGACTGAGTTTCGATAATGATGGAGCGTTGCCAGCGCGGGGGGAAGGGCGGTTGCATGGCTGCAAACCTTGAGCAATCTACCCTTCGACGCTAGGAGCCGAGTTATCCGGGCCACGGTCAAGGCTGACACATCGGCATAACTTCGAACGTCCGGCTGTGCCAGTATAACCATTGTTTGCTCAATGATGTCGTTTAACCGGTATCTCCCGGCACTGTGAAGGCCGATTATTGTCAGCATAAAAATTATCAGCCCGCAATGCTGAACAACCAGGAACTTAAAGGATTTACCGTTTCTGTAAAGCATGGGAAGGTGTGGTGTACTTTCGTTAACGGTGGAAGGGGGAGCCCCGGGTCGGACCGACCGTGTGTACCGCGCTGACCCATATCCGTCAGTGACCAGTGACCAGTGACTGGTGTCCGTCAGGATGGTTTTGTTAAATGGAGTGTCCCACCTTTTGGGCATGTTTTAAAAACATGCTCTAGTCAAACTTCATGACCAGTTGCGTCTCATAAGACTGGGTAGTGCAACTGCAGCAACGTCAACACAGAATAGGGATATCAACTCAAATTACTTTGAGTCCAAATAAAGTTCTGGAACAGAACTGCGCTTCTTCCCTGCCGTTACGATCACTGTCGGCGTGACATCGAGCGCGCACACCTCTACTGGTACTAATAAAACAACGTAGCGTTTAATAATGGCGTTAATAGCGCAAATAAAACAACAGCGTTTGTGATTGGCCAAGCTGGCAAGGACCTGTTCCCGAGAGGCGGAGTGGTCGTAGTTTGAACCAGTGCGCCACATGGATCATTTGAGACTCCCATTTCCAAAGCCAAAGTTCGCCCCCAAAAAATAGCCACTATGATGAGCGCCACAGGGGAGAAATATAACTCATAGTATAACGTTCCGCTAAATTTGCGGGATAATAACTTCATGATCGCACATTTTGTTGTTTAAATAGAGTGTTTCTAGCTTTCCCAGCATTTATTACACAAACATTTTGACACATTAGTGTGCTGCACACATTACGGAACACACGTTAGAAAAAAAGCAAGGGAAATGAATTGCATTACTGTAATGGTGGTGGGCACGGCGTTAAATGAGATTTCTCTCACATGGTCGGCTACTTCAAATCGAAATTTTGAGGCAATCAGAAGGATTCGGAGAAAACAGGTATTACTGATCAAATCGTAAGCGTCTGATGCAACAATAAGGAAAAGTACAAAAAATGGGTGCTCCCTTTAGTGGACTGTGGGCAACATCGAACGGAGTGTTTGGTGTCTTTATCATGGCGGTCACAGATACAGGCCGGGCTAGTAGTATGGGCAACCCCAACGGCGGTCTCTTATGTTCAGTTTTTTAGGCCGATACTAAGAATACGGGCGGATGGGATGTTCTGTATCGTTGCCAGACAAGACAGGAGAAGGACGACCGGGGACGGCTCTGTCGAAAGGCTTGGGCCCGGCTGTGCCATATGTTTAGTGTGCTGTTTTCAAAAGCGGAGGTGAAGATGTTACCGGAAGCGAAAAGTGAAGTGGCGTTCTGAGGTCGGGGTCCTGTCGTGTCTTGGCGCATTTCAGTTGGCATGTCTCTAATTGAGGATGACAACGGTGGGTAGTTGCAATGTCATCGATAGAAAAAGACGACTCAAGGCGTCGTATTTCCAATGGCTCCGAACCTGACTCCTTCATCCAGTGTTCGTTGGAACCCGGAACAACGTACCTGCCACTGGTCGAATAATGCGATTCTGCAAAGTTTCATGTCAAGTTGAGTCGGACATGATTGAGTTAACAAGTATGACATGGAAGTCGAAATATGGACTGATGTGCGTATACGTATTGAAATATGTCCCTTAATTAATGACTGAAGATGCTGGATTCAGTCTGGTAACAGGGTAAATATAATCGAGAAAGGTGATGCCTGCCCTGACGATGTTGCTTGCGTGGTTATCGGAGAGGACAGCTGATAACGTTGGTCCGAAGTGCTTGTGGTGATTCGCCATTAATATAATATGCCTCGTCCACCATTCATGGGGAAAGGTCAATCGTCGTCGTTTGTCCGTGAAAATTTGCTTTAAAAAGCCGTTTTGAGCCGCTGCAGACGATAGCCCACTTGATGAACAGACTTTTGGAATGAACAAGGTTGCGTTGCAGAGAAAGTCTGGATCTCTCATTGATTCGCGGGCAGGACGCATGCTGAAAGCTGTGATTCGTTTTGAGAATGGCGTTACTCTAGGGTTTTCCGCGAGGTCGTTCAGTTAGATGGGGGGAGGGGTAGTTAACGGCAAAACACCGAGCCCTGGGGGCAACCAGCCGACAGCGCTATGAGGTACGAAAGGCTGGTGCCAACACGGGCAATGTGCGACGAGATCGACCCCCGCACCCATCGTCCCCGGAGGCTGGTGGTGTTGGGGTGGTTCGACAGACTGACCGCAGCCAGAGCCGGCCAGCTGACGGGAGCTCGGCTCCCCCGCCGGAGCTCCACCTACCGATGACGGTGCCCTTGGCGCCCAACGGCACACTGAAGCCCTCGCGCACGTTGATGACCCGGTCGTAGAGCTGGTAAGTGGCGCCGACGTCGGGCGGTGCGCTGCCTCCGATCAGGCTGGGCTGCGGGCAGGAGAGCGGGCGGCGTCACAGCGCTCCTTTTGACTGAAGGGCCGAATCAAGCGTCCGAACTCCGCGAGCCAGTGATGTCGGCGGGGCGATACGCCTCGGCCGAGACACAAAACCGCCGGGCCCGACACACACACACACGCACACACACACACACACACACACACACACACGCGCACGCGCACGCGCACGCGCGCGCGCGCGCGCACGCACACGCACACGCACACGCACACGCACACGCACACGCACACGCACACGCACACGCACACGCACACGCACACGCACACGCACACGCACACGCACACGCACACGCACACGCACACGCACACGCACACGCACACGCACACGCACACGCACACGCACACGCACACGCACACGCACACGCACACGCACACGCACACGCACCACACACACACCACAACACACACACACACACACACACACACACCACACACACACACACACACACATACGCACACGCACACGCACACCAGCGCGGGGAAGGTCAAGGTCCCCCTGGTAACCCACGGCGGTTAACAGTGCTGTTCTGGCGACTGAAAAGTGCAATGGGAGAACTACAAAAGGGCTCAAGGGTAAAATGAGGAAGCACGTAGTAGAACGCACATATTAAACGCTACTTGGGTGGGGAGTCATTTCCAAACGTAAACAATGAATACGGTGTATAGCAGCGTTAACCCTGATATTGCGCTCGGGAGGTATTTCTGTCCACGAGTCTCATCAAACTAATCTAGGCCAAATATCAGCGACACTGTGCGCACTGAAGCCCCTTTGGCACTGATCAGCCACCACACCAGCTATCTGGGCGTTCGCAGTGCCTTTGTTGCCACCATCAAAGACAAAAAGCCCTAAAAGGGAGTGGCAAACCTTTGGAACATGCTTCAAAAACATGTCCTCTTGCCCGCTCAGAACACATCATTAATAAGAATAGCTCTGGAGAGCGTAGCTGCATCAACAACCGTACATTTTGCGTCAATTAATTTGAATAATTTTTTAGTTCAAATAACGCAGTCGACATTTCCGAGCAGCAATGGACTTCTTTCTTCCTTTAATATCCCTATTTGCCACGCCGTGCATGGATTATACCTATTTCTAGGGCCTTGGACTATTCTAGCGCACGCAAGACGGCGTTCACCATTGTGAAGCTCGTGGTCCTTTTGAGTCATTGTTGGGTTTTGCACATTATGTGCATGTTTTGAATGAAGACTTTCGAGGCGTTAAAACAGTCCTGTTCAGCATGAAATGGCTTGTTTCCACAATAGATTACATAAGTAAGGTAGAACGATATCTGAAGCTCATGCCGACACATATGGGAAAAGGTAACAGTCGGAAGTTATGATGGCTAACAAATATAAATGATAATATATATATGTTCTGACTATATGATATGATATGCTAATCAATATAAGCCACTCGTGGCATGTAAACGGCATGGAATTAAAAGCTTTACTTGCATTCCTTAGGTCTTTTTGGTGCCAATAAATTCCTTAATACCTACTTCTACTTCGTACTTTTTAAACCTTGCAAAGAAAAGTCGAGGAGGTGTAACTGAAGTGATATACAGCTGAGATTGTAAATCGCGAGTATGGAAATTCAAAAACCATTACGTTGTGTCCTTGCCATCACAGGGCACCAAAAAAATGGTTTGTTTGATCGAGTCCTATTGATTTTGACTGATTTCTCCCCTTTTAAGAATTCCACAGTAGTTCTTTTCGGGGCGCAGTATGGCGTTGAGAATGGGAATACCACGTGGTACATAGTGACGCACTGGTTCAAACTTCAACCAATGCGCTTCTAGGTAACATGCCCTCGTCGCCCTCTGGACTAATCACAAACGTTCTTTTATTCACACCAGATAAGATGTCAGGGCGATGCCTTGGCGACTGTGACCGTGACTGCAAGGAAGAAGCGTAGTGCTGGTGAAAAGCGTTGACAACGTAATTTGGCCTCAAAAATAATCCCAATCGATATCCTTGCTATGTCTTAACGATGCTGCAATGGCACCACCCAGAGCTATTATTAGACGCAACCGGTCGCGGGGTTTCCCTAGAGTATGCTTTTGAAGAGTGCTCCAAAAGTGCAACTCTCACTTTAACGGCCCTGAATACGGTGAGGCCGTCACGCTGGATGATGAGGTCACGAACACCATGCCAGCCCAACGCTCGCAGTCAACACTACTGAATCTCGCCGGTGAGCAACAGTGACGAATGCACCATGCCAGCCCAACGCTCGCAGTCAACACTACTGAATCTCGCCGGTGAGCAACAGTGACGAATCTGTACACAAACTTCCTCACCCTCGCACTCTGCTTAGGCGACACTTGCACGCTGCAGACCCAACTGTGACTGAGAGGCAGTACAAGAGATGAGGGAAAACATGGGACTGGATAAAAAGTATATAAACCTTTTACGACATGCGACATGTGCATCGCCCCGGAAAGGGGACTTGCAATAGTAGCCCCCCAACCCCAGCATCTTTACCGAGCGCGAAGTGTTTAATTTGTGCCCCGCAATGCTAATGTGAAAAGATGAGGATGTCCTCAGGGATTGTAGAGTGCCAAGGAGTTTAGTTGTTTTGGTGGGATTCGTTTTAAGGAAGTTAGATGAGAAGTACATTTGAATCGCTCGGATGGTTCCTCCTGCCGGGATTTCAAAACAGATGATGGGTGTGAGTCAGCAGAAGAGAGAGAGAGAGAGAGAGAGAGAGAGAGAGAGAGAGAGAGAGAGAGAGAGAGAGAGAGAGAGAGAGAGAGAGAGAGAGAGAGAGAGAGAGAGAGAGAGAGAGGGAGAGAGGGAGAGAGGAGAGAGAGCGGAGAGATGTGATGAGGGATGAGGGAGAGGGAGAGAGAGGAGAGGGGAGAGAGGGAGGAGAGGAGAGGAGAGGAGAGGGAGAGGGAGGGAGAGGGAGAGGGAGAGGGAGAGGGAGAGGGAGAGGGAGAGGGAGAGGGAGAGGGAGAGGGAGAGGGAGAGGGAGAGGGAGAGGGAGAGGGAGAGGGAGAGGGAGAGGGAGAGGAGAGGGAGAGGGAGAGGGAGAGGGAGAGGGAGAGCCGCCTCTCGCCACCTGCCGCCGACCAGCGACGTAGCTCTCGAACCACTTCGGATCGATGTTATACTACTGCAGCTTTGTTAGGACAACATGGTCGACACCATCGAGGGCCACGGTTTAGATCAATGGAGGTGACGGCGACAACGTGCCCAAGGTCAATTCAACGAACTACCTAATCAGCGGCGTCGACTAGGGCACCCTCTGTTGAGTGGCAAGGCGTGTATGCGCACCGTGAAGAAACTCAAAGATCGTGGGCAAGGAGGTGGGACAACAGCTGCATGCACGCGCCTTGATGTTGTAAAATGTTCACGGAACAACATCCGCACATCACGTTGAACTGCTAATCAATAACAACAACGATCGACTGTCAACTGTCATCACTATCAACCAGGCATAGCATCCAATCAGTACATAAATATGTGCTGTGTTGTGTGGCTGATATGTAATTGACATCACTAGAATGCGCAATGCTTAATATTCCTTTCGGAGAACTTTGTAAGTGAAAAATTGAAGAGGCTGAAATGATATACGGCAACCATTCAGCACCACGAATGTCAGCAACAAAACACACTTTTGCTGTGCTCTTGCCAGCATGAAAAATCTAAAAATGGTTGTCAGAAACTCTTTACTGCTTGGAGGCTATGACTGGATGGTAGTTGTGTGAAATGTCAAACTCTGATATAAACACTGACATCACGAAAACCTGACGGCTGTTTTTCATAAAAAATATTTCAATGTGGCGTGCGGATGTTGCTCCGTTATTATTATGTGATGCTTTGGGGACACTATCCCTGGATTTGAGTAGAACATTGTGAATGTCTTTGCAAAGATCCTACACAATTTTCAATCCCCACACTTGTAGTTAAAATGCGCTGATAATCACCGGGCACAAGTTTTGGTACGGGTCATGCAACGTGTGCACCGTATGGAAAAAGAAAGGTGATTAACAAAACAGGACAATCGCCACTTTCACTCTATTCAGCAAACCATTTTTAGGTTTGCAATGATCGCTAGAACACAGCATAATGATATTTTGAATTTCTGCACCCTTATTGCAGAATGTTTACTGTTATTAATTATTTCATACGAACGTTTCTAGTTTTTTCACAGGGAGGATTGAAACGAAAGCATGGGGAAGAAGTGCCATTGCACATTTCACTGCTCCAATAACACACAAAGCAACACATCGTCTTCATTTACTGTTTAGGGTTATCGATGGTTGATGTTGAAAGTCAGCCTCCGGCTGCTGCTGTCTTTGACAGGCTATTTCCACCTGAGATGCGGGTGTTATTCTGTAAGCACGAGTGGGGTGAGTTGTGTCATGTCCAAGTAGTATCATGATCATTTATTTCAAATCTGTGCGACGGATGGTCGCGTCACTGTGCTGACGCACAGCAGCTCCCTCTACCATTCTGTGTGCTTCCGCCGCATACGTGCACGCGTGCTTAGGATAGGCGCGACGACTAAGTTTCTTTTTTTGCACATCCTTGAAAACTATAGCGATTCGTGTAAATGCGTGTTTGAGGCCTTACGGCATGATTAAGCCCATCCGCATACTATACTGGATGGTGGGGCAGCACATGTGTGGTACATGCTACAAGACATATGACATCTGCCTGCCAAGGATTTTGGAGTGGCGCGAACTTTCTTCTAAGAGCTCGGGCGGTACATGCTGTATCAGATGTGCAAGGGGAGTGCTGTATGCATGCTGCAATATACCGACGGCGTCACTGACTGACTCGCTGTCAGTGATTGACTGGCATGATCGCCATGACTTATTCCTAACCAGAAAAAGTTCACATTTTTACTCAAGACCAGTGATTTCCACCTAAGCAGCCGAGACCGATGTGGTAGTGGTCGTAAAACAAACCCAATTGATAACAAAGAGAAAAATTTGGCAGGTCGCAACCACGACGAAATACGACATAGCACAGGCGAGTGCATTTTATCGTAAATGTCGTGAGGCGTTCAGATTGTTTACCATGTAACGTACTTTGTGACGGAAGCGACATAAACACAACTTCCCCACCATGTGATACAGTTTACCTCACGGTGGGACAAGTTTCCTCATTTGGAAGGAGGTCAGTCAAAAGCCATCTTTCAAAAAACGAAGGCATGCCCTTCAAAACTTCACTGCTACATATACGTAAACCTGATAGTTATAGCTGTCTGTAGATATAAGAATCCTGGTCCTATCCCCACTAGTCAAAACGGAAGTGAGCTAGAGCAAAACCTGATACAGCTCTCCCCACTCCACCCCCGACCTGACCTAACCTAACCCAACGGATGCGTCCGCTGCAACATTACGTGACAAAATGCAAAAAAAGTAGCGCACTCCCCGTAACTATGAGCCTCAAGCCAGCACCCCAATCACATAGGTTTGGAACCATATATTGTTCCTTTCACTTCTGGTTTTGTCCCGCCTTATAACACGGTAGTTGACATCCGCGTTGGTTTTTGTGAGCGACCATTGACGCAGGCTGTCGTGCACGCCTTCATATAGCGCTGGTGCTTCCCGTGACCGAACTGCCAGCCATCCAACACGAGAGACAGGTATACTGTTGCAATGGGAACTGTAAGCAGACACCAGCTCCAAGCAAAATATATATATATATATATATATATATATATATATATATATATATGTATATACATGTATGCATATATATGTACATATATATATATATATATATATATATATATACATATATATTCACACAGGACTATTGTGCGTGCTAGTGTCTCCAGTGCGTGCGTGCGTGCTATTATTGTGAATATTGTGCGTGCGTGCTATTGTCTCCAGATGCAGCCAGCGTTTAAATCAGCATACGATTCTGCAGTGCCCGAGGCTCACGGCTATTTCTTTTTTAGCACCACGTGCATGTGCAGTTAATAACTGCACACTTTTTGTTTTGTTTTGTTTTGGTTTTTTTGCTTGCGTAGAGATTATAATGGGTTCGGCATGCAGTGAGCGGGCGCATCTCTTACTTTACTCACGTATATGCGTATTAATCGCAACGCAAAACACACGTCATTGCATAAACATCATCTTTTTTGTGTTTCCACCATCTCATTGTCTGCCCCAGCTTAACTCGGAAGCTTAGCGCAACAATTCACAGCGCGTGATATTTCAATACTCAAACTCAGCGGACAAAACGGAAATGCATTACCAAACATTGCAGCTAGTACCGCCTCGACCTGCGGGCCACCCTCCAGCCTGTATTCGCTCCGCTACAGCCCAGTACACCCACCCGCCTGATGACCCGGGCGCTGCCGGGCGAACGTTGATCCAACGCCACACAGTTCCCCTGCGGCACGCTGCGCCGCCGAGCACGTCCGCCGATGGAGCTGGGTCTGAACGCGACTGTGACGGATCCTGCATATTTGGGGTGTTCGGCTGTAAAAGCAGGCTCGGTGGGCCAGGCTGGGACGGATCCGGTATGGTCGGCGAGTTCGGGTATGGCAGATCAGTGGTCTCAGAATCCTTTTTCGGGACTTGCTTTCCACATTTTGTGCGCTACTTATCACCGTCTGACCCACATTCCAGGAGCAAACAAACGGTGGTCAGCAATGAGCTTTTTGGTGATGGGTCCCAGTCCCTTATCGGTCACCCTATGCTTAAGCTGCTTAAGCTTAAGCAGGTCGAAAGCCCGACCACTGCCGGCGGGACCGGACCAGTGTGTTGTGGCGTTCCATATGTTTTTCAACGCGCAGGCAAATTGGTGTACTGAGAATACCACACAACACATATGCTGAAAAATGAAAAAGGACGTAACATAAGTTCATAGTGGTGGGGAGGGAGTCCAATGAGATTTCTCCCATCGAAGTGGCTACTTCAAATTCCAAGTAAGATTCCAAACACTGCCCGGGGCAGAAACTTTTCGGAGGTCAACAAACGCAAGGACGGGGGCTCATTATGTATCTGAAGAATGGCTTGTCATGTACTGTGCCTAACATCCGAGTCCCAGATGAGTTGGAAGTTTACTGGAGCACCCTTCGACCGTATTAAGCTGGCAGCATAATACTAGCTGGAGTGTGCCTTCCACCTGATATCGTCGCGGCTCACCGGCAAGCACTGGCTGATCATCTCCTAGAAAGCGTCGAATTTCTCAGATGTCCACGGCAACCAGCGACAGAGCCAACCAGCAGATTTGCGATTCTTGATAAAATATTAATTGACCTTGATTCCCCGAACAAACCATTAAATCTCCAGGTGCATGGAACAGGAGACCGCAGCACCGCAGTGTGGATAAATTGTGACTAGAAAAAAACAGACAGGCCAAATTCGTTCCCCAAGGTCACTTACAGATCCATTGATCACACAGTTTGACGGGTGGATTTGTTCCCAGGACTGACAAGACGTCGCTGACGTGCAATATGTTGACGATGCTGCTGAGATGCTTGAAAACAAACCAGACTTGGCTCACAAGAATTGTTTCCCTGAAACTACGCACCAGTGCAAAGTTAATGAGCCCCCTTGGATGACAGGGCGACTAAAGACCTTCGTCAACCTGCGAAACAGGGCGCACAGCCGTCGCCAGATCGGTAAACTAAAGAGACTGAGAGAAGATCAATGTCAAGAGATTCACGCTGCAAAGACCAGTTGGTACAAGCGACGGATGACAAAAGTTGCCATTGGTAGAGACATGTCGGAAGTTTAACTTAAACTAATCAACAATCCGCTCCTTGCATGGAATTACCTGAAGCTGCTGATAACAGCACTGAAGCTGAGCTTACCAATCAATTCTTTGCAAACGTATGTACAAGAAATTCTATTTGATCTACAGCAATGGCACGTAGGCATACATATCCTGTCACACATTACAGACAACATGGCCGTACCGGCTGGTGCAGCTGCTACCAGTGCAGCTGCTGAAGGAGTTTTGTGTCGAATTGGCACAATCTCTCATCCATATATTTTCTCGATCACTTAAGGAGGGCCAGGTCCAATTAGTCTGGAAGAGGGCAAGCATCATCCCAGTTCTTAAAAGCAACACCGAAGCCGCCAGGAGACCTGTGGCCTGTGAGCCTTACACCCACGTTTGGCAAGCTCTTGGAACAGTTCGCTGCGCCCCTCATTCTGACGGACATACAGCCGCAAATACATAAACGCCATTACGGTAATGTAAGCCCCACCGTCCCCTTATTTGATAAGACTGCTGCACGATCCACGCTTATGTGATTATGATTTCAAGAAGGTTACGTGCAGCATTGGACTTCGCTCTGGCTTTGCGAAGTGGTCGGCCCCATTTTTCCAGGACTGGAAGCAGAGGGTAATGAAGATGCCGGATCGAAAGATTAGTGGCTGGAAATCAATAACTTGCGGCATCCCGCTCGGTTCCCTGGTTGGGCAAGTTATTTTTTTTTCGCTCAGATCGACAGTGCAGCTTCCGAGACGGAACATCGCCTGAAATATGACGATGATCCCAAAATACGCCAAGCATGTTCAATTGTCCGAATAGAGGCGCACAGCCAGCTGGAAAGCAAGACTGACGAAATATGTGGGTGTTCAGCTGCAAATGAGATAGTGCTTAATACTGAGAAATGTCAGGTCATGCACGTTTCTACTACCGGGAAACCCCTGATTCACCAGGGCACCGTAAGAAATGGAATCAACTAAGTAGCTGTTAACAGAACCAAGCTTTTTTAGTTATATAACCCAGCGATATGTCTTGGCTGGCACATGTCAATGAAATTCTTACGAAGGATTCCAGCGCTTCCCATATGCTTCACATAATGAAGAAATTTTGTCCGTTATGAGACAAAATTGTTAAGATTTACATCACATACGTTCAACAGTTGCTGGACTGCTCTGCAAAATATATGTATATATAATATATATATATATATATATATATATATATATATATATATATGCGATCCTGCCGAAATACTGCGCGATCCTGCTTGAACACCCCGCGACCGGCCACCAGCCACCAGCCGCGGCTCCCACATCTCCTACAGCAGACGGGCCACCAGCCGCGAATCCTAGTCCCTGCGGTGGGCCAGCCACCAGTCACGAGCCGCGGACCGGCCAGCCGGGCACTCCCCACATACGCGGCCGACGAGTCTGCCAACGTCATCCTGTGGATGAAAGCGGCGCATATACCAGATATGGTTCGCCTGTGATTTATGTCATCGCCCAGCCATCCAGCCGCTGAACGAGAAAATCGGACCACTGAAATTAGTCCGCTGATTGAATAAAACCCGACCTCCTTTGTCACGCTCGCGATTCCGTCGCGTCAGCGGCGCATGAATAAAACTTTGTAAAACTTGCCACTGTGACAGTTCCAAACATCGGGTCGTAAAGTCATGAACAAGTCAAGCTCAGTCGGCAAAGTTTGTGCCCAGACTGACGGCAGATGTGCCGGCCTTTATATGATGCATGAGTTTGAACGTTCGTTGGCCCACTTCGACATACTTCTGGCTTTCATTTTAGTCGGAGGATGGGTGTAATATCAATGCGGAGCCCAACAGTGTTAAGATGGCTTTCAGGCACTGAACCAATTGATTTTTCTTCCCGGTTTCATGCGATCCTTGAAGTCATCAAGATACATCGATCAAAATGCTTTAGCGTCACCGCTACCAACAAGCGCGTCATTGCTCTGCTTGAGAAGAAGGCTGCATTCGTAGCGACCCGTGCGACCAAGAATCCATACTGTCGCCTGTCGCTATCGCCGTCCTGTTACATGCCAACTATTCCGCCCTTTGGTATTCGAAGCGACACCGGAGACAAAGATGATCCGTGACGTCACGCAGCGTTTTGTCGAGCGCGCAGAAAATTATTGGCTGCTCCGCGGAAGTTCACAGAGACGACGCATAGTTCATTTATAAACAATTTACTCTGTACACAAAAACTATGCAATAAAAGGTGTGTCACACGGCATAGTTGGAGTTTCCATATGTTCGCCATGTTTGTCCGCACCCGTAGTTCATCCAAACAAACACGATCAAGTCCGGACAAGCATGATAAGTACGGCGTTACTTTTCTGAACATGACGAAAGTGAAAATAGACAACGTGTCAAGCCGCGAACTTGTCCGGCGAGATTCTACTTGACATCACGTGGCATGTTGTATTCTTGGTGCGTGGCGAATACACTCCAACACGAGTCCCGGCATTAGCAGACAGCCATGGCGGAACCTACGCTCGCTATTTCCTCGTCCTGGCGGCGTCGCCCCAAAGGAAACGTATGACATTACGCCCCCGGCAACATGTAGACATCAGACCGGCCAAGAGCCACAAGGCTCATCGAGGGTGGCCTACTCCAGGTTCCGCACCTATACTTGACCATCAAGCTGCAAGGGTTCACACTCATGACATTATGACCATCGCCGTTACTATAATGATGTCCTTTGGGCCCCGCAGCAGAAGCCCAGACATTTCAAAATAGCCATCGAGTGTGTTCATCCCACATGTTTGCTATTCCTTTTTATCGCATCACCAAAAGCTCTGAACGCTGCTGTAAGGAAATCGTCATGACAAATTGGCAGTTCGTAAGTGTCTTCATGGACGCTGGAAGTAAACGCCCTCCCCTCGTAACATGACTGAAAAATCCGTGAGCTCGCGAAATATGACCTAATAAGTGCGAGACGTTCGTCGGCGACATGCGCTCGCGCGCGCGGCGGTCTCAGGTCCTCCGCCGGAAGGTCATGGAGCTATGGTATGGTGGAGGTACACCAACTGTCTTCAAAATCAAGACCCTTACATTACTCCTTCAATTCAGTGTCGGAACTTAGGCACTTAGGCAACTAATTTAGTTGGGCACTAACTGGGCATTAGGCAAATCATTTTAATTAGGCGCTAATTTAGGCGCTAGGTCAACGAATACAGACCTGATAAAAGTTGAACTCCAGGTTTCATGCCATAAACAACGAACCCCACGAAGCCTTCCGCACACAAAGCACGTAAGCATGATCCACACTGAGCAAAAAAGCACAGGCCCAGACATCTCTATCGTCCAACAAGCCATCACGACCAGTTTTCTTACCTACGTCCACCCACCATGTCCTACCGCCCTCACCCACACTCCAATCGCGAGACCTTCCAATCGGGCCCCGTTTCCTTCGTGCTCTCGCTCCATAGCATGATATACGCCACACGGGCGCCAGCCTTGCCACGCCTATAATCGTGCCTCTGCGACGGAGTCGGACCGCAGATGTTCCTGAGAACACTCGCCGGTAAGATTGCCATAAGATTGGACTGCCTTATTGCCAAAGTGGATTATGGACACGAAGCTCGCAGGCGGCTTGCAAGAATCGCCCGGGGCAAAACAAGCAAGTTCTAAGAGGAAGTGGAAGGAAAACAAGCTCGCAGAACACAACGCTCACAGGAAGCAACCCAGTGACGGTGATGGATTTAATAATCTCTAACTCCGCGTACGGCCCATGCAACCAAGCGTGCAGCAAATCTATTACTTTGCGCTATTACCAATCACTATAAGTGAACTTGGCAGCCGCACCGATCCGATCGAAACACTGCGTTGTCTTGTGCTCACGCGTTAAGGGGGTGGGAAGGTACTGATACGAATGCGATCATTTTCCGTGATTAGGCCTACTGTCCAAGTCACTGCCAGGATTAAATGGCTGTACCAATAGGTTATGAAATGTCTGAATTTACGTGTAGCTTCTTCTCATGCAAGTGAAAGCAGGTGTGCCCATCCTATCGAACTGCGGGCATGCAACGACATTCACCTTGACGCCAAACGGGGACAGCTATGTGGCAGCCGGGTGTGAACGGTGCATGAATCCCATGTCTGTGGGAAGAATATAGGTGTTGCCACGGTAACAAAACACTGGTGTTATGCTGGTTCACTGAGTCACTGTTTCACTGGTTGCCATGGCAGTGCCCATATTTTGTTTGTTTACTTCTGCTTAAAACCGTAATACGCACGGTGAATACAATGACACATCTACTTGCTTGCTGGCAATGTCAGCTGGCGGGTGAAATATTGGGGGAGGGGGGGGGGGCATCATTGGATTTCCTATTGGTGGAATCCCGCGCGACTCAGCACAGGGCGATGATGTCACTGGTGCCCTAATGTGTCATTGGCCCCCGCCGCTGCCGGCTCCATCGCCGGGGCGTAGCGGAAACGTATGGTAGACGCAGCGTTCAGTGATTGGAGGCAAGGCAATAGCCATTCAAAGTTTGATTAGAACCATCAAGCGCAGTCTTCCTGGTTCGGTAAGTGTTTCTATTATCCTGCAAGCAGGGGTGTCAACTTTGCTAAATGATTGGGGGGAAGCCCAGGGCCCTGGTGAAATGCATATTTTGCATTTGCTCCTCCGACAAATTATTCAGCGACATTACGCCCTTGTGAGGAACTGTGACTCTAACCTCATCCTAAATACATCTCTCATCGGCTTTTAGGCCACTTGATTTTGATGTACGGTAGTTTTTAAAGTTGGTGGCACGGAGTAGTCCTTTATTTTAGTAGTACAGTCATCAACTGCAGGTAACGTCGAAAGACTCCTGTGATATTTATATTTTCCTAAGACCTTGTAGCATAGGGGTCAAAAGATTTGTGAGTGGGGCAACCGAATATGGTGGTGGCAGCCAAAAATTAAAAAAATAATAGAGGTGTCACACGAGGGCCCTCACAAAGGGAGCAAACCGACCCCTGCCTGCAAGGTCGTGGTCTTCAAACCCTGCTGTCGCTGCTGTTTGGTTGTTACGCAGGAGCACAGTCAAGGGGTGCCCCATTCGGTCCACGGATTTTCATTTTTACCATAGCTGGGCTCTTAAAGAAAATTAAAAATTGGCGTGACGCGTTCTCGCCGAGGTCTGCCCCCACCCTATTAAGAAAATATTGATTGCGCCCCTGCTGTTGGTACGAACTAATGGCAAGTGAGCGCGGAGACTAGCTAAGCAGACGAAAAAGAGCCGCTGCGTCTTATCATGAGGCTGCAGCGCCTGACAAGGGATCCTGTGTCAACAGGGGAACCCGAGTCCGCAGGCAGGCCCGTTTGCTAGAAAGGGACAGTGACGGGACCTGGAATGTCAGCGGGCTTCTCGCATTGTTCGGGGCCCCGACAATAAAGGGAGATAGGAAGTAGAACAATAAAAGGACCCGCATTGATTGGGACAATGGAATGGTTATGCTGTCAGGAAAGTGGGTCCTAAGTAACCAACAAACAACCTTGCTCCGTTTTGTCCCAGAGGGCCTGATTTTGTTAAAAGTGATCCCTGTGTCATTTAGTAGATCCTCTGTACCTGTAATAAATTATTGTGCGTCCCGGAAGCCTCTACTCCGAGTCGCACTGACTGCTCCCGTCAGAGGACGGCCGGCGTCATAAAGGAGACTCAGTGTTTCCTCAGAGGGCCTCTGAATCGATCATGAGGCCGGCGCCCGTGTCACCAGAACGTCGCACCACAAGTATTCTGTGGCCCCCAGCGTTTCACTGGCGGCACTTTTAACGAAACAAGGACGTGGTGTCAGTGTCCATTCCATGGCCCCTCATGAACACGTCCGTCGGAATAACTGGATAAAAAAGAAACGAAAGGAAAGGAAATTTTGGGGCCCGCTCAAAACTTGGGGACTTTCACCAGGGGGCTTTTATAAAGCCCTGTGTCACTCTCGCCCCACCAAGATTCTGGGTGCGACCTGGGCACGTGCGCATGGGTGACACAGAAACCGGCGCCGGAGGAAGCGGGGACAGCGAGAACAGTGAGCCCGACTGCGTGAGCCCGACGGCATGCATTGACACCAACGGGCCGCTCAGTATGGGCGATGTAATTCAGGTTAGGTTTACCGAATGTACACCGAACTAATCGTTTAATAATGTAACGTATTTTTAAGGACGGAAGGAAAAAAGGGTAGTTTTTCCAGCAAATTTGGCATGCAGTGCAGCTGTAACCAACGGAAACATAAATATCCATATCGTAACATGCACCGTGCGTGCTGCGCGCTGCTCTCGCTGTGTCAGGACGCCAGTGACGTCACGTCAACGTTGGGCGTATGGGGTACTAAAAAGCCCGTCAGGCGTACTTCTTATGCGTCCTTGGCAAGGCCGGTGATAGGCGGCGACGAATTACACACGGCGTCGAGTTTTACCATTTCGACTGTACAACGCACGCTGGTTTTATGAAACATTTGTAATTTGTACTTTGTCAACTTTAAATTACAAATCACAAAATACAAACGGTTTGTAAAACGGTTTGTAACAAATGTTTCTGAGAAAGGCGACTGGTTGGAGAAGTATTCCAACCCTGAATCTCTAGGTCAAAATTATCGACTTGTTCCCCATTGTAACACACCCGGACGGCCGGCTCGGCCACAGCAGCTGTCCCCAGGCAGCTCCGGCGCCGGGAATCAGTGGGCGGGTCACCAGAGGTCGGTGGGCGGCTTGCGCGCCGACCTCGGCACACCTCCGGCCACAATAAGCCCGCCGGCGGAGCGGGATGCCCGACGCCATCCCAGAGCGCGCTCTGAACACCCCGCTGGGTTCTATACAGGGGTCCCGCGCGGGCCGCGAGCTCGGTGCGCTGACTGTCCGCCGGCCGCCGCGGGGCGCCCCGACGGCGGTCGGCATGCGACAACGCTGGGGCTCTGGGGATCGGCACACCCCTGGTACCAGGAACGTTATGTATCGCAGCTGCCCAACAAGGCTGGAGGTCGTTGAATGGCATTACGCAAACGTGTGAATATGGCCCAAGCTTCCAGGATCTGTGTTACAGACGCTGTTGTCCAGGCAACAGAAGCAACGGGAAGCTCGGGCTTCGTGCATTTGGCCTCACGCCACTTTTGAAAGTAACTTAACTGCATGAGGCAGCCAACGCTTCTTCACGTCGTACTTATCGCCCACATTTACTCCCGGCGAATACATTAGGCTTGCCAGAATGCATACTCCGCCTCTGGGCCCAGCGTACAGCACCTGACGCGCGTGAGCAGCGAGCACCGGCGGCTGGCACGCGACATGACGCCCGAACAGTGACCGTCCCAGCGCGACTCACCTTATAGAGCAGGTGGGGCTCGACGCTGAGCCTGGTGTGCGCCGGGCGCGGTCGGTGCGCGTCCACGGCCTGCTCCAGCGCCTGCACCACCTCCGGCTCGAGCAGCGGCGCGCCGCAAGGCCACCGCTCGGCCCGGCTGCAGGGCAGCTCGCGCAGCCACTCCCGCAGCTCCTTGACGCGACGCGCCCTGCGCGCGGGGCCGGTCCGGGGTCAGACAGGAGGCGGGGCGGCGCCACGCCCAGGGTCCGGGCCCGGCTCGCGGCGGCGCCACGCGTGCGGCATCGGGTGAAGGGTACTTGGGCCAAGTTGGGCAGAAATAAAGACACGTGTAATGAAGTTTCGATTTTGGGTCCTGGGTGTGTGCGCGCCAAACACAACTATATCTTGGGCATTTGTGGTGAGAGGATGGATGGCAAACGCACATTCTTAGATTTGAAACAATACTTACTCCACACTGCTAACACCTCACTCCAAAGTTCCGAACGCTACATTGGTTGGCATAAAACCTAAGGCAGTAACTTCGTCCAAATGGTTCAAAGCGCGCCAATCCGCTGCCCGTCCTTACTGTCAGCCACAACGTGCATCGTATCCGGGCCTATATCTGCACAGCTGCAGGACGGAGATGGGCAGCCGTCAGCCCAACGTCAGGTCTGAGAGTCCAGAGTCCCGTCTGACCCAATGCAGCCCAGAGTCGGCCCCCACGTCCCTCTCGTACGCCAGAGTCGGCCCCAGACCACCCGATCTCGGTGTCAGATCACTCGGCTCCCTCGTAGGTGAGAGTTGGCCCCAGCCCATCTGATCTCGGTGTCGGATCACACGGCCCCTCGTAGGTCAGAGTCAGTCCCAGCCCACCTGATCTCGGTGTCGGATCACACGACCCCCTTGTAGGTCAGAGTCGACCCCAGCCCACCTGATCTCGGTGTCGGATCACACGTCCCCCTCGTAGGTCAGGGTCGGCCCCAGCCCACCCGATCTCTCGGACCACACGTCACCTCGTAGGTCAGAGTCGGCCCCAGCCCACCTGATCTCGGTGTCGGGCCACACGTCCCCCTCGTAGAACTTGAAACCATCAGTGTTCCGGCCGATGAACTCGATCAACTCCGGGAACTTGGCCATGTACTCGCGCAGCGCATCCACCAGGCGAGCCGAGTACAACCAGACGTTGTCGCGGCGCCGCGACCAGCCCGGCATCTACCGGACACGGGCGCAATTGCTGGTACCGGTGCCATTTGTTAGGGATGTGGCCAGGCTGCGAGCACCAACCAGCGAGCGCCGCCGCCGCCGCGTAGCAGCCTTGCCGGAAACAGCATTAAGGATGAGCTGGGGATCCTCCAGTGTCGCGGACTGCACACGTGAACCGATGCATCAAGCCCATCGAATGTGATCCGTCTGATGTGAGAGGGTTATCGAAAAGGTCACGTGGACTTGGTTGATAAATATTATTAAAAGCACAGCTTATGTCGGGATAAGATCGAAGTGGTTGATAAAATCGCTCAGGTGCGTCGCGGCGGTCTCTCCAAACAAACACCTGGCTTCTAAGAGTGTCCAAATTTTCGAGCAACAGCAGCACTGAAGTATGAGCCCGTCATGTTTGACCTCTCCTGACTCAACCACTTCGTCATTTCCTACGACGTGCTGGCCCACCCCCGCAGGGCGACACATATGTAGCTCTGACCGCGGCCACACTGTTCTGGGCGGGTGTCCAGTACGACCGGTGGCCGCCGCCCCACGCCAATGCCGGCGGCCTCTGACGTCATCCATTTCTCTGACGCTGCCCGGCCTCTACCCCTTCCCACACCGCAACATCCCACACACCACACCACACCACACCATACCACATACGCAGCACAGCACAGCACACCACACCACACCACACCACACCGCACCACACACCATACCACACCGCACCGCAAAACACCACACCACACCACACCACACCACGTACGCAGCATGTATCACCCTACCTCACGCCTACAACCTGACACACACCTCATGCACCACACCTCAAGACAGAAAACACACTGCACATTTCACATCAGCCGCCCATTGCGCGCCTAACACACCCAAATACACATCAGAACCTCCCCAGACATCTCGGACCTGCGACATCTACCACCCTATCGACCCCCCCCCCCCCCCCCCACAACACGCGCCAGCAGCGTCGGAAACAAGCGGCGGCCGTACCTCCTCATTCTTCTTATTGTGCTTGACCCTCGATGGCACAGTTGAACTTGGCCTCGCGGTCGGCCGTGAGCTCTGCCAACTCGCCGACGACGTTCCCCTGGCCGGGCTTGCGCGTGGCGCCCTGCATCAGCATGATGCAGCCGGTCAGCCGGGACACCAGGTGGGACGTGACGCCCAGCTTCTGCGCCGCCACGTACCCTGCCGGAGGAGCGGGCGGTGCGGCTCAGCGGCCGGTAACGGTGGCGCCGACGCCGACGCCGGACCGCCCAGGCCCAGCCCGCCCCGACACGGCCGCGCGGGAAGCTAGATGATGATCGTGTTTGGATTTAAAGGCGCTTCGACGGCAGGGGTCATTTTGCGCCCGGAACTAAGTTAAGAGATTCTCCCAAGTTCGGCGCACACGCGGGTTGCACGTAGAGTGTGCTGTCTGATTATGGTGAAACAGGGTTTCTTCGAGAGCAAGTTGCAAAGGTGAAGAACAGCCAAACAGGTGAGAATATGATTACAAAAGCGATGTCATTCCTAAACTGCAAAAAAGCCTTTGTTTAGACGATCAGATCCTCGGCGATGACGAAGAACAGGGACGGGAACATCCCGCGGATGAGGGAGCACAGGGACAGGTACATCCCGAGCATGAGGGAGCACAGGGACAGGTACATCTGAGGATGACGGAGCACAGGGACAGGTACATCCCGCCGACGAGGGGGCACAAGGACAGGTGCACCCCGCGGATGAGGGAGCACAAGGACAGGTGCATCCCGAGGATGGCGGAGCACAGGGACAGGTACATCCCGCGGATGAGGGAGCACAGGGACAGGAACATCCCGAGGATGGCGGAGCGCAGGGACAGGTACAGCCGGTGGTGCGCATTTCGGCCGAAGTAACGCTGACACTTAGCTGCAAACTGGCGACACTGCACGAGCGGGTGGACAACTGGTAGCGGGTGGCCACAGCGAGGATACGAAATGGGAGTGACACAATCTTCTGTCGAGAATAATACGCAAGAACTTCAGTGTCGGGGAATGGTAAAACCGCCTATAAAACTTCAGCGCGTTAGTTTGTCGAGGCATATTTGAATATTTTGTTCAGTCAAACTTGACAAGGACCTGGAGAGCCAAATGGCGAAATCATCAATGAAAGGCGTGCGACTCGTTGACGATAAGTCAAAGGACACAGCCTTGACGTTTTGACGACTGTTAAATTATTTTTATGACTGGTTCGAACACAACCAGGTGGTCTAGTGGGCTTCGGTTTTTCCTCAAACCTCACCGAGAGCTGAAACGCACGTTGTTAGCCTCTAAAAACCGCATAAGTCGCGTACCGGTCGTCATTTTCTAACAGTTGACAAACAGGATGTCAGTGGAACGGGCTGATAGTTGAGGGAGTCCGTACCATTTCTGCCAGCCTTTAGAACAGCCACGCATATTGCTTCCCTCCATTACTTCGGAAACGTGTCACTGTCCCAGATCAAGCCAAATTTCGATAACGACTCAAGTGGCGCGTTGCTGAGGTTCTTTAGCAGTTCATTTGTGACGTCCTCCCATCCAGGTGCAACATTCCGCGTGCCGCGCAGCACTGCCCTGAACTCTTCTATCGAAAATCGGGAATTAGATGGCTTGAGGTTCTCAGAGCCAAAATCCGCGGCACGGATTGGGGCCGATGGGATGTTGTGCTGCCTGCCTGTGGCAGACCCGACGCGGCCTCAAGCTTGCGAGGTGCTGTGCTGCCTGCCTACGCCTGAGGCTAGCAGGGTGTTGTGCTGCCTGCCTGTGCCTGACCCTCCGGCGCTGTGTGTGTACAGCTTCTCCCCTGGCCACGGACCGGCGAGCGCAGCACCGCTGGCCCTGGCCGTCGGCCGGGCGCGAGACTGAGCTCGAATGTCGCCCGCTGGGAGTCAGCTGGGCACGTACGGAGGGGTGGACGCTCACCGGGGAAGTAAGAGGCGGTCAGGCGCGCCTGCCGACGCTCCACCTTGGTGAAGTCCGGCTCCGAGGCGAGCGTCACGTCTAGCCGCACGCGGCCCTTCTCGCTCACGCCGATCACCTGGCGGTGGCAGGAGTGTCAATTCGAGTGCCGGATAGCCGCGCGAGGAATGATGAAACCGCCTAGTAGTGAGGCCCGGGTTCGAATCCCAGTTTCCCCATAGCCCCCGAGCACTTCTACGGCCAATGCAGCCGCTGCCGCCCCATACAAGGGGCGTGACGCGTCATGATCCCTTAATAAAAAGATGTCACGCAGATGTGCCGTCCCTTGGACCGACCCACGCGGCTACCCCAGCACTGCGCCGTTTCGCGGGGAGACTACAGCGCTGGACCAGCAGCGCGCCACGGGCCGCTCCAGCACGACACCGCGGGAGGGGCACTACAGCTGACCGGATCATCACGACGGGCTCGCCCCAGCACCTGGTCACCACACGGGCACCGGACACCAGCAGCACGCCACACATCGTGACCACACACCGCATGGGACTAAACCCGCGTGGACCATCCACGTCGCTCCGGAAGCGCCATATACCACACCGGAGAGCCCAGCAGCGGCGAGGCCGGTGGGCGCGGACACGCCACCATACCACGCCGGAGAGCCCAGCAGCGGCGAGGCCGGTGGGCGCGGACACACCACTATAAACACACCGGAGAGCCCAGCAGCGGCGAGGCCGGTGGGCGCGGACACGCCACCATACCACGCCGGAGAGCCCAGCAGCGGCGAGGCCGGCGGGCGCGGACACACCACTATGCCACGCCGGAGAGCCCAGCAGCGGCGAGGCTGGCGGGCGCGGACACACCACTATAACACACCGGAGAGCCCAGCAGCGGCGAGGCTGGCGGGCGCGGACACACCACTATAACACACGGGAGAGCCCAGCAGCGGCGAGGCCCGTGGGCGCGGACACACCACTATGCCACGCCGGAGAGCCCAGCAGCGGCGAGGCTGGCGGGCGCGGACACACCACTATGCCACGCCGGAGAGCCCAGAAGCGGCGAGGCTGGCGGGCGCGGACACACCACTTTACCACATCGGAGGGCCCAGCAGCAGCGAGGCCGGCGGGCGCGGACACACCGCACGCGGACCATCCACGTCGCTCGGGAAGCGCCATATACCACACCGGAGAGCCCAGCAGCGGCGAGGCCGGCGGGCGCGGACACACCACCCGCTGGCTTGCTCGCGGACATCGGCTCCCACTCGCCTTGCCCATCGCTCCGTACGAATCGGCCTTCAGCACGAAGCAGGTGGAGCCGGCGCTGAACAGCTCGTCCAGCGTTCCGTACTGGGAGAACGTCTGGTCCAGCGTGTCCAGATCACGGACGCACGTCTGTAGCGCGAACGGCTTCGGCGTCGGCGACCACTGAAGCGGGGCACCGGCGCGTCGTGAGAAAAGTGCCGGGCGCGGACCGGCCATGCGGGACGCTGTCGTCATCATAACCATCACCATCACAACCACCACCAGCATCATTGTGATCACCATCCTCTGCGTTTGGTATAAGTCACGAGTAACACGAGAGCGAGGGGCTACCCCTCGCTCTGCACACTTTTTCTTCCAGGCTTGAGTACTTGAGCACCGCCGGAGGGGATGCTCCGCTCGTTGCGAAGCGGCGGACGGCATCGCCCACCACGGCAGCAGGTGGGGAAGGTGCCGGAGAACGACTCCGGCCACGGCACAGAGCTGCGCGTCTCGGGAGCAGACCAGCGGCACACAGCGAGCAAGGCTGCGCCACACGGCAGCCGATCCGGTCCGCCGCGACAACAGCTGCGCATATCCGACGGGACCGCGAACCGCCCGCCACGCGCGCCCCGTGCGGGGGTCCGGGGGCCGGCCGTCGAGGCGCGGCCGGCGGGCGACATCCGAAGCCGGTGAGCTCACCTGCTTCTCGAGCGTGACGCTGCCGGCGCTGGTGGCGATGTACCTGCGCCCAGTCATCGGACGCCCGTACACCAGCAGCGGCACGTCGCCCGTCAGGATGCCGAACCGGCTCTCATACCTGTCAACATGGCGGCTGAGGAGCTCGGGACCTGCACGGCGGCTGAGGCGCCGGGGACCTGCACGGCGGCTGAAGCGCTAGAGACCTGCACGATGCCTGAGACGCTGGGACCTGCACGGCGTGGCCGTAGCGCGCGTGCATCACACGGTGGGTGGCGCGTCGGTAGGTGTCGTGAGAGACGGCACGCGCAAAAGACCGGCACACCATCGTTTTTTCGAGCACGTCGCTCTAACATGGCAGCGGTGCAGCTGATGGAGACCGCACCACGCGCCGTCGACAATGCCGAGCCGCCTGCAGTCGTTCTCTCGGCGACGGCTGTGCATGCGACAGATAGCATTCCCGGTGGTGCAACGAATGAGATGACGCCGGACAGTGCGGACGACACAAACCGGCGATCCTCACCTACCACCCGGTCACACCCCGCCACACACGCCGCCGTCGCCACCGCCGACGGGGGCGGCACGGCCCGGGCCGCCTGCGCGCCGCACTTACCCGTTTTTGATGTCATGCATCTGGCCGATCCAAACGGTCCGGTCGGCGTCGGTGAGCTTCTCCACCACCAGCTGGTCGGAGCCGGGCTTTAGCGTGTAGCGCCTCTCGATCGACGAGACTGCCACCACCCTGTCGGAGGCGGCGGCAGGCAGCGTCAGCCCGACACACGCGCGAGGGACACCGGGGCTTCAGGCGGCCAGGGACGACGGGGGGTATCCGCCTGACACGCAGGGGAACGCCGGGGCTTCAGGCGGCCAGGGAGGACGGAGGGTATCAGCCTAACACGCAGGGAGGAACACCGGGCGTCAGGCGGCCAGGAAGGACGGAGAGCACCAGGCTGACGCGCACGGGGGTCTACGTGATGAGCCCGATATGGTAGCTAAAATAGATGGCCTCAGGCTGGGATAGAGTGGGACGGAGGCATACACCCGACACGCAAATGCAAAAACGTGATGAGAAACGGGGGCATCAGCCCGACACGCACATTGAGAAACGTGATGAGCTTGATAAGAGCATAGAGCCTGTGCCATCCTGCCAAGAACGGGCCGAAGAGACCGCGTCGGCGTGATACCGACAGGGAGATGTTATCAGTCAGACACGATCAAGAACACAATCCGTCGCTTAACAGATATATAAAGAGGCGTCACAATCCTAACTCGACATACAGGGCCCATCTGGACGTCATTCTGACGCTGGCGGCGCGGAACAGACAAAAACAAAACGACAGTTTTGGCGACTCACTTGGCCTCTGTGAGATGCGGCCACTGGACGAACACGGCGCGACCCAGCAGCCGTCTGGCCTCGGCCGGCGCGTCCGGCTCGCTACCCTCCCAGCGGTCCTTCACCGTCAGAATCACACTCTCCCCGTTCGACGGCTGGCTGAACACCTTCACCTTCTGGCGCGACAGGTGGAACTGGAGGCAGACGCTCAGCGTCATTGGCGTCGTCAAGCTGCTGTCGAGAAATTCGCATGCCATCACCACTGTCATTAACACAATTCATAGTCAACATTCACTGGCACACATGCACTCATCGTGGATGTATCCCTGCCACGCCGAGCACGCCGCTGGCGCTGCTGGATGCCCGCTGTCATCCAGGTCAATGTCAAGCGACGTCCACCCCGGTTGACGCGCCGCGAAAAAAAAATCAGATGCATTGCGAATCACGGGCTGGTTGAGTCGACAGCTCTCTTGTTGATGTTCCGCAGCTGAACAGCCTGGCCTGCCCCATCAGCAGCTGAACAGCTTGACCTGCCCCATCAGCAGCTGAACAGCCTGGTCTGCCTCATCAGCAGCTGAACAGCCTGGCCCGCCCTATCAGCAAATGAACAGCCTGGCCTGCCCCATCAGCAGCTGAACAGCCTGGCCTGCCCCATCAGCAGCTGAACAGCCTGGCCTGCCCATCAGCAGCTGAACAGTCTGGTCTGCCCATCAGCAGCTGAACAGTCTGGTCTGCCCCATCAGCAGCTGAACAGCCTGGCCTGCCCCATCAGCAGCTGAACAGTCTGGTCTGCCCCATCAGCAGCTGAACAGCCTGGCCTGCCCCATCAGCAGCTGAACAGCCTGGCCTGCCCAATCAGCAGCTGAACAGCTTGACCTGCCCCATCAGCAGCTGAACGGCCTGGCCTGCCCCATCAGCAGCTGAACAGCCTGGCCTGCCCTATCAGCAGCTGAACAGCTTGACCTGCCCCATCAGCAGCTGAACGGCCTGGCCCGCCCCATCAGCAGCTGAACAGTCTGGTCTGCCCCATCAGCAGCTGAACAGTCTGGCCTGCCCCCTCAGCAGCTGAACAGCCTGGTCTGCCCCATCAGCAGCTGAACAGTCTGGCCTGCTCCCTCAGCAGCTGAACAGCCTTGTGTGTCTCATCAGCAACACACCACCACTCGGCCACCGAGTATTTGTAAACATGGGACATCAGATCTCTTGAATCCAAAGGGGCGCCACCGACATAAGGTTCGCAACGTACAATACCCCTCCGTCACATGACATCAACGATCGGCTTCGGCAGCGACCGAGCCGGCGCGCGCCGCCCGCCTCCCGTCCGCCGCTGCGTCGCCGGCCCTCACCGAGTGCGCCACGTGCTTGAGCGTGGGGAAGCCGACGAACAGCAGGTCGAGCCGAGCGTTGGGCAGCAGGCCCTTGCGCAGCGCCGAACGGGCGGCGATGAATGGCTCGCGCGGGCGCACCGAGACGCGCGCGTACGTCCGCTCCAGCGCCGGGAAGTAGCCGGGCGAGGCGGTGGGCCCTGTGGACGGCGGCGGTGATCAGTCCCGGTCAGAGGGGCGGCCGCGCCCGGAGCAGCAGGCCACGCACGGCGCGGCCAGCAGCACCAAGACGCGACACGACGGCCAGCCCGCGCCCGCCGACGCCGTCACCTGCAGGCTCCGGCCACCTTCGGTCACCTCAGCGCGTGCACGGCTTCGGCGCCGACAGAAGGGCGCGCGCATGCTTCCGATTCCCGGCGCACTAGTGACGCGGAGAGCGAGGTCAGACCCCGACACAAGACACGCGACGCCCGTGTCACGCATCACGCGTACACGACGCACACAAGCACATAATCACACAGCTTCACACCATGCGCCGACTTTCCGCCACGCCACGCCGGGTGAGCGGGCGGGCGGGGGACTGGCCGCCAGCTGCGAGGCATGCCTCGCTGGGCGGGCGGTGACTGGTCTCCGGCCCCCGGCTGCCAGCATGGCCGTACCCTGGTCCTGGCTGGTGTACTGGAAGACGTGGGCGTCGCCGTGCACGTTGCGGGCTCGCTCCTCCTCTGTCAGTCGGGCGTACAGCGGCTGAATGGCTGCCAGCAGCCGCTCCTGCCACACAGCGCCGGCCACAGTCAATTCAGGCCGGACGCACCGGGTCAGGTCCGCGGCCCGCTCTCAACGCTGACGGCCGCTGGCCGGCCGGCAGGGAAAAGTCGGCTACGGAGTCTACGGGTCGGGTGGAACTAATTTCACGGAGTAAATACTGGTTGTGGTATAAAGCCAATTAGGGTAAAAATACTTCCATCATAAACGTAATTTTCTTGAGAGTTGAAAAGATGAGATTTCAACCAGAAGGAAACTGGCGATCACTCCAGCGGAGCAGGCTTGAGACTACGAGCGGAACATTCGGCGTCGGACGGCAGGGATTCGGGCCAATGATTGGTTGCGACAGCTAAACACACATTTCATGTTTGCTGTACAGTAGATGCCCATACGGGGTACCGTCAGCGCCGCTGTTCCGCCCAGCGAGGCCACCGACCGGCCCTGCCGAGCGCGCGCAGTGGCGCGGACGCACGTGCGCACCTGATCGATGAAGGGAATCAGCACGACAGCCTCCCAGTCCTGCTGCTTGCCGTTCAGGTCCGTCTCGAAGTTCTCCGGGTAATATTCGAGGATGGGCGAGTCCAGCGACGTCATCAGCGGGCGCAGACACTCGGGTAGAGAGTCCTGACTGAAGTATAGGATACGTCCGTAACCATGGTGGCAAGCTCACAAACAGCGAACAATCGCTGCAAGCAAGATCATGACGTGAAAAAGAGCACTGAGGAGGCGGGCACGCCTCGCCGGGGTCCAGTCCGATCCTGCCAACCGAGCACGATGTGCAGGGGCTCAGAGTGCCCAGAAGTGGGATTCAAAGATCCTGGCAATGTACAGAAAAAGCAACGCAAAAGACCAGACTGCGGGACCGCAGGAACGAACAGCATTGCCATGACACGCTAGCCGTCACCACACTGCCCGCCAGTGCTGTGAGCACTGAGCGCAGGGACGCAGTGCCGCAGCCGCTGCTGACGCGCCGCCCGCCGGCGGGCACCCGGGCTGGCCTCGGGCCGCGGCGGCGGCGACGGCGGCCGCCGCTCACCTGGCGGCCGGTAGCACGGCCAGCAGCTGCTCGTAGGGCAGGAACGGACGGCCGTAGTCGAAGCGCACCACGTCGGCGACGGCGCAAAAGCCGCGCACGTCGCCGATGTATGGCGCGTAGTGCGACGGGAAGAACCACGACCACGAGCACACGCCGTCGTAGTAGTAGTGCAGGATCCACTGCACGGCGCGCACGAACTCGACCGCCTGCCGCACGGCCCGCCTCGCTGCCGGAGGGGGGGGAGGAGCAAGGGTCAGAGGGTCACAGGTCACGGACGCGGGCGGCACCGCCGGGCTTGCCGCGGATCCTCCGCTCAGCGACTGCCGAGCACGTTCGAAGGGAGTGTTCGACCGGTGCGGAGAACGGCCGTACGATCAGGGATATTGGCAGGCCTGGGCAATGGCACAACTAGAGTACACCCCAACCCGGTCGGAGGACGACAATGGGGCTCGGACAAATACAGCTAGTTCCGCTAGATGCATACAAAGCTAGTTATTCCGACCGCTAAGAAGGACCCGCGACTACAGGACTAAATCAAATACGACTACCCCCGCCAATACTTTGCAACAGGACCACACAAGCCCATGCGATGTCCTTATGTAATGCGTTGTCCCACAGTCTGACAGCGGCGACCAAAGCCCCTTCGGCGCCCAGGCCGGCGGCAGGAGCACTGTCGACGACCAGCGCCGGCCTTACGGCGTGATATCAATGTCCATCTTGGTCTTGTAGTAGTGGCGCCGCTGCTGCCGGTACTCCAGCTCGGCCATCGACTCGTCCCCCTCCAGCAGGTCGTCATCGATGTTGGTGTGGATCTCACTGAACTGCGCGGCACAGGCGAGCGGGGTTAGAGGCAGGGTCGGCCAAAGGTGCGGGGCGGGGTTAGCGGCAGGGTCGGAGGTGCGGGACGGGGTTAGCGGCAGGGTCGGCCCAGGGTGCGGGGGCCGGGTTAGCGGCAGGGTAGGCCCACGTGCGGGGCGGGGTTAGCGGCAGGGTCGGCCCAGGGTGCGGAGTTGGGTTAGCGGCAGGGTCGGCGCAGGTGCGGGGCGGGGTCAGCGGCAGGGTCGGCCCACATGCGGGGCCGGATTGGGAGAGGCCGGCCCGGCGCCTTCAGGCGGCCTGCCGTGACTTCCGTCTGCAATCTGCCGTCCAGTGCGGCGGAGTAGCGCGCCCACAGGCGGTGAGCAGTACGAATTATTCGACGCCCATTGGTGACTTTCAGTGACCTTTTAATTGTGGACCATTCTACACACATTGCGTGATGCGGACCGCCGGCTCCGCCGGCGTTCACGAGACCCATGTTCGTACGCCGACTCGGATTCAATGACTCGGGACTCGTGTACATATCTTGCAAAACTTGTATTTTTTTTCGGCTAAGAGAAAATGTCAATAGCTCGCCGCTCTGCGGTTGTTGTCCCTATGCCCAGCAATGGAACATCCCATAACAGTCCCCAGCAATAGTCCCCTAGTCCCAAGCAGCCTTACCACAGACTTGTTCTTAGCTGGTTCCAACTCCTCCTCTACCACACCATCCAGAGCGTCGAACATGCTGAAGTCCTCGAAGTCATCACGCCCCTTCAGCTTGAACTTCGTCTGAAAAGTCATGGCAGTGCTTCAGGCTTAACTTGACGGCCAGGCCGCAACTTAAGCCTCCGGTCAATTGGTCCAATTTGTGAGCATCAATTATGATTGCATTCAACACTTAAGTGCTGGCATCCACAGCAACACATATAAGTCGTATCAGTATCCACTGGCGCACTCAGCGGGGCGGGCAGAGCGGTTAAACGCCAGTGTTCTGACCAAAGCCCATGGAGACGGCGAGCCACCGCACGGTACAAAGTACACCACAGTTCCTGACCGCAGGGCACACTTCGAAGCCACGGGGTACGGTACACCTCAGGCGTCGCCGCGCAGCCCCGCGCGGCACCGGCCTTCGTGATGTCACCGCGCCCACCGCCGTGACGTCACGCCGCGCGGGCCGGCCCGGGCGTGAGCCCACCTTGGAGCCGGTCTTCTTATACCGCACGTCCTCGGGTCCGCGTTTGCTCCTGAGCCAGCGCCGGTCGGCGGCGGAGTCCTCGCAGTCTCTCCATCTCCCACTGGGCCAGCTGCTGCATGAACGCCTCGAACCGGTCCAGCACCAGCGTGCCGCCGTCGTTGATGTACCCTGCCGCGGTCGGCGCGCGCCAAGCGGTCACGGCTGCCACCCACGACCGCCGCCACAAACCAAGCTGGCGGGCGGCGAGACATGGCCACGGGCCGACACCGACACTGAGAGCGGCACAGGGGAAAGGACAAGATGGGTACGGAAAAAAGGCAATGGAAACAGAAGAGGGCGAAGCGGATTGCACCGGGCTATCAGACGCTTGTCACGGCCGCGACAGGCGGGATAAAACACGGACATCCGCCCGTTCAATAACGATCACAGAGAAGCGACATTCAGCTGCTAAGTGAAAACAACAGAAAACTGCATCGTTGGGCGACAAGCGGACTCGGACGATCTCCTGCAGCCGTCGGTGATGGCCAGCTGAGAGCGGCCCTAATCGGCAGGCGGGGTGTCGGTCGAACCCCTCCCCCTGGCCCTGCCCGCCTCAGCGTCCCGCCGCCGGTCCCCCCCGGCCGGCGAGCTCAGACTGACCTTCCAGCGTGGGCAGCACCTGCTTGTAGCAGCTGTACAGGATTGGCAGGGCGTCCTCCTTGATGTGCAGGTTGGGTAGGTGCGGCACAAAGTCGTTACCCACCAGAAAGCCCATCATAACCTGCGGCGGAGCGTCGATGAGATGACAGCACGCGCTGGAGCGAGCCGGGCCGGCGGCAGACCCGGCAGCGGCGGACTCGGGCAGACACCTCACAGGCCAGGCCCTCCAGAGCACTGACCAGACCGCATCAAAACGGCGGCCGGACGGCGGGGAGCCTGCCGTGTCCGCCACTCCGCTCGTGGCGAGCAGCTGAGAGCGACCCTGGTTGACGGCTGGCAGGCGGGGTGGGGGTCGGTAAGTCTCGGGTCCCCCCTGAGCGCGGCCGCAGTACACACGCCGGGTCATACGCTCCTCTGCCAGATGGAACCATGACAATGACCAGTGTGCTCTGAATGGTGGACGGGCTTCCAGTGGTTTTACGACTACCTGAATGGATGTTACGCACAGGGGCGTCATTTTTCGCAAGATTGAGGGGGAAAGGGGGGAAAGCGGTGGAAAAGGACGAAACCTTTCACCAAAATACGCCAGAAAACCACTGTCTCTCGAATTTGGCAAGCTTTGTCCTCAGATTGTGCGGGGAGCCATGTTAGGGGAGCGGGTGGAAGCCTACCTAACTCTATAGAAAACTACACCCCTGATTATGCAAGCAAGCGAACTTAGCGCTTGAGCCATGGTATGAGCGGGCCTTAGCACGACCGCCACTGGCGCCATGGATAACACTTGCGAAGCGTTCCGCTGGCCGCTCACCTTACACGTTTTACCGCTGGCAGAATCAAACAGCAGGAGACAACACAGGACAACACATCATGAACCTGCACGCGGCCGACATCGGAGCATGAAACAGAAAGGCTGACCAAGTCTTGCACGGGCGATCGGCGCCGCTACCCCCCCGTCGTCACAGGCTGACAAGCAGCCCTTCGTCGTCGCAAACAAATGGCCGAATACACTCGATGGCGCTGGGACCACCGCCGGCCCGCTTACCCAGTCGTCAATGATGCGTTCAATATCGAATTCGAACGGAAGCGCAACCTTCAGGTCACTGAACTCGTACTCCAGGTACTCGCGGAAGAGGCTGAGGTGTAACAGGTAGAACGTCATCTCCTCTGGCACCGTCGTCCGCTTGGACTGCTGCCTGGTGAACAGCACCTGGCCCGGGCGGAGGCCAGAGGTCAGAGGTCAGAGGTCAGAGGTCGGAGGAAGTCATAGGTAAGAGGAGGTCAGAGCGTTATATAATGCAGCTGGCCCAGATGCATACTGCTTTAAATGATAACCTGGCACTGTGCACCACACTTGCATTATGTGACAAAACAAAGACAAGAAGTAGAAAACCATTACCGGCTTCGGCGCCGCAGCGGCGCACACACGCCAACAGCGCAAGAAAACTGCGTACGAGCGGCCTTCCTTGATGACGTCACACGAAAGCCGCGCGCAGCAGGGCCGGCTGGCGTCCGGCAGGGCACTACAGGAGGGCGCTCGGCGGCGCCCCGGCGCGGGCCCCAGACGTGACCTCCTCCCGGAGCAGGGCGAAGTGCGCTCGTGCGTGCACAGCCCCAGGACGATGAGGTCAGCGTCCAGGCCGTACAGACAGTGGCGCGTGTTGTGGTCGTACTCTGGCAGCCGATTTTTCGTAGCGGATAAACTCCATGACCTTGTGCTCGCCCTCGCCCGGCACCTGCGGCCGACAGGGCTCAGCGGCGGCCAGGTACGGCAGGCACGGACACCTCCCCTATGGTGCACCGCTGCTAGTACAAAAAACGTTTGCCCACAAAAAACCGCTACGACGGAAACTCTTGGATGAAATCATGTCCCAGGTAAAGAGCTTCCCGGCATGGCTTATGTGCAAACTTACTACTACACGGCGGCACTGCAATGGACAACGCTTCCACACAACAGGGAAAGGACTTCTACATACAAAACTTCCGCATGATACATCTACGGACCAAATTTCAACTCGACAAAGTCGTACCCTATCAACCTGCCACGCGATATTATTCCTGCGACATGCGGAGGCTACGCACGAAGCTTTCAAGCAACATTACTTCTACGCACATAATGCAACTACTGTCAAAGCTTCCAATGAAAAAAAAAACTTCTAGACAAACCCCCGACACAGCAGGGCTTCCGCCAGCGCAACTTACATGTCTATATAAACCACCACTGACACTTTCTCCTTCCTACACTTTCACGCGAGGGTACTTCTACAATCACGTGCAAGGTTTCCAACGACAAAACTTACACTTGACAACAATCCTACACGAAAATAAAACACCTGCGGCCAAAATACCCACGCGGCAATGTTTTCAGCGGCACATCACAGCCATGACAACAGGCCAACTAGTTACGGCATTGAGCGCCATGACGGTCAGCTGCATTGTCATGAGTTGGCCGTGGCGTGGGCGGTCCCACGCCAAGATCACGTTGACATTTTAGTCCAGGGGCGAACTGTTTGGGTGACATTCTGCGCACTCCCAGAAACGGCCAGCTTCATTGTTATCGGCCAGTGGCGTGCTTTGCCCGTTGCGCCCATACTGCTCAAATGGGTCCCGGGTCCAGAAGCATGCAGCAAAGCCTGCTGCACAACACGACGAAGAATATATGTGACCACATAAATCAAAGTACCGCCTCCTCTTGGAACATCCTCTCACCCGCCGCAAATGATCCATCCAGGCTTTGGACGTGACCAAACGACCTCTCAAACCCGTGAAGTCCCCAAACCACCCGGTGGGCGCGGCCGGGCCGGGTCCAGTATCGTCAGCCAGCCGGCCGGTGCTATCCTCACGTCATGGCCACGGTCAGCCGGTGCTATCCTCACGTCATGGCCACGGTCAGCCGGTGCTATCCTCACGTCATGGCCACCGTCAGCTGGTGCTATCCTCACGCGTGGCCCACCGTCAGCCGGTGCTATCCTCACGTCATGGCCACCGTCAGCCGTGCTATCCTCACGTCATGGCCACCGTCAGCCGGTGCTATCCTCACGTCATGGCCACCGTCAGCCGGTGCTTATCCTCACGCCATGGCCACCGTCAGCCGGTGCTATCCTCACGTCATGGGCCGGAGAGGATGACGCGCAGCCCCTTCCACAGCGGGTCCGTTGACATCTTCATGCCACGAAAGTACTGCAGCTGCCGGTTGAGCCGACACATGAAGCCAGTGCCGGGCGTGATGCAGTTGGAGTCGAAGCGCTTCTCGGATGGCAGCGTCTCGCCGCGGGCGAGCGCCTCGCGCTCGCGATCCTGCGCCTCGCGCACTGATCGGAACCTGGCAACGGCAAGCAGTTCAGGGAGCGGCCGGCAGCCGCTGGGGAGAGCCCGCGATAGGGTGAGGTCAACTTATGTGCTTATATCTAAACCATTGTCACATTGTCTCTGCCTTCGGAATTTGAATGTACTTGGTCTCACCCCTTTCCTTTTCTTTTTACATTCATTTTTTTCCACAACATTAATGCAGTATTTTAGCGATCACCACCGAACGCTCCGAAACTAATAGAAATGAACTTAGAGTACAGTGAGTGACGACCTCACATGTGGACGCCGATCATCCACTTACCTGCGGGCGCCCATCACCCACACACCTGTGGACGCCGATCATCCACTCATCTGTGGACGCCGATCATCCACTCACCTGTGGACGCCGATCATCCACTCACCTGTGGACGCCGATCATCCACTCATCTGTGGGCACTCACCTGCGGGGCGCCGCTATCCACTCACCTGTGGACGCCGATCATCCACTCATCTGTGGGCACTGATCATCCACTCATCTGTGGGCACTCACCTGCGGGCGCCGCTATCCACTCACCTGTGGACGCCCATCATCCACTCATCTGTGGACGCCGATCATCCACTCACCTGCGGGCGCCGCTATCCACTAACCTGTGGACGCCGATCATCCACTCATCTGTGGGCACTCACCTGCGGGCGCCGCTATCCACTCACCTGTGGACGCCCATCATCCACTTACCTGCGGGCGCCCATCATCCACACACCTGTGGACGCCGATCATCCACTCATCTGTGGACGCCGATCATCCACTCACCTGCGGGCGCCGCCATCCACTCACCTGTGGACGCCGATCATCCACTCATCTGTGGGCACTCACCTGCGGGCGCCGCTATCCACTCACCTGTGGACGCCGATCATCCACTCATCTGTGGGCACTGATCATCCACTCATCTGTGGGCACTCACCTGTGGACGCCCATCATCCACTCATCTGTGGACGCCGATCATCCACTCACCTGCGGGCGCCGCTATCCACTCACCTGTGGACGCCGATCATCCACTCATCTGTGGGCACTCACCTGCGGGCGCCGCTATCCACTCACCTGTGGACGCCCATCATCCACTCATCTGTGGGCACTGATCATCCACTCATCTGTGGGCACTCACCTGCGGGCGCCGATCATCAACTCATTTGCGAGCGCTAATCACCCACTCACCTGCGGCCTCGCTGCTGGTTCATCTTTGCGCGCGGCGCCACTCCATCCACAGCCATGAAGAACACCTTTTTGGGTCTGATCATCCGAAAAAGCACCTGCATACAAAAGCACGCTACTACACCCGCCATGGGCGTGTGTATGCATACACACATTCATTTGACACATATGCACATCAATTCTCAAGCCGGCCAGATATTCAGAGCAGCATGTAACAGGGTTGTATGTTGGAGACAGGCCTCCACTAATGTACAATAATTGTGTCATTTCTGGATCAACCCACAACCAGCCAATCATTTCCTCTCATCAGTGTGTCATCACACTTTGTACCTGTTAAGTCAATGCTTACAATAGTACACAACACATGTCATGTATCACTCGTGGTGCTGTGGCACTCTCTGTGTGTGAGATTAATTACAGGTTTGTTGCCAGGGTACACCTGATCCTAAAGGAACTAGAAGCAAGGAATATAGCTGTGACCCCTAAATGAATGATTGCCAACATTAGCACATAACACAGCTATGGTAAAACAAATTAAAGACACTGTTTGGCAACTAATCCAATGAGCAGACCTGACCTGTGAGACCTGGGGTTAAGACAAAACCAAAATCAAAAGGGGGGACACTCTTCTCGGTCTTCACCCCACCCAGCATACTGGTTCAGGGCTGTGAGGTCTTCTGACATGGAAATGATGCACCAAATTAGTGATCAAACAGAACTGATCCCACTGGTTACCATGCATTGCAAAACTATGAACAAAACTGGGCAATTTTAATACTAAATTTATTCAAAATGGTTCACATGGATGGTTTTGGACTTAGAGCACCTGCTATGCATGCCTTATTGCATGCACCCTGAAACCGCCACCCAAGTTGCATTGACCAGTTCAACAGATATTTTGCCTCCATCCTTTCACCAGGCAAGAACGTGGAGGGCTTTACACTCCACACAGGGCTGTGGCACAGCTCTTCCAGCCCTATGTTGACCCCCACTCAGCCAGATGACCTTTCCATTTTAGTCAGACCAAACAATGTGCCCATTCTGTGACTCATACCCAGTAATGCTACATTGTAAATTCAGCTTCTTTCCCATTGACCACCAACATGGCAGGGTGGGGATGATCATGAGTGGCTGGCAGGGATTACTCTTACATGCACAGGTACTGATCTTTTTACATTACAGAATCATGAGATCAAGTTTTACAGTGTTTAATAACTAATATCAATTTTTTGTTTCATTTATCAATGAAGGGTAGAACAATCAGAAGACAAATGAGAAAATTTGATGGAGAAAGCACAATCCCAAAGCATTTCTTTCCATATCATTGAGAGCTTGGCAGTGTCATATCAGCATGAGACCATCAACTTACCTCAATATAATGAAAAATATTCTGGAAAATAGCCTCCTCGGTGATGCGAAAATGTGGGTTTGAGTCATCAGGATGAGAACATGGATGAATGATGCCATTCATGTCCAGGTACAGGTTGTCAAACTCTGGGATCTGAAAATCCAGCACAAGTTATTGCAGGTGCTTCAAAGACATCTAACACTTCATACATATGCTGTTAGGGCAAATAGCATCAGACATCATCAACATTTGTACCTTACACTGCAAGAACACATTCTACATCCATTGATATTATTATGACATGAAGTACCAAAAATAATCATAAAACAGATAAGCCTTGGGAATATCTTACCACCATACCTTCAAACTCTATCAATCATGATAATAATTGCAGATGTCGGTCTGTTACACTGGTAGCACAATGCTGACACATTTAGGCCTCCCACCAGTAGAAGGTTGGCATGTACTTTTCATAGGGGAGCTTTTGTGTACTGGTCATTGATCAGTCAAGGTGGCTTAATATGACACCTTAATGTAGTAGAAAATAATGTAGCAATATGATGTTGCACACCTCTACATATCAAACAGGACAGTGATGAGTTGTAGGAGGCTGTATGGGTTGTAGATGGGAATGACAAACATGATAAGTAGGAGTAGGCATAGGGGTAGGAGAAGGGTAGAGTGGAAATGGAAGTGGAAGTGGGAGTGGGAGCAGGGAGCAGGGCGGGGGGTGGTGGATGGGATGGGGGATGGGGATGGGGATGGGGATGGGGATGGGGATGGGATGGGGATGGGGCTGGGGCTGGGGGCTGGGGCTGGGAGTGGGAGTGGGAGCGGGAGGCGGGAGCGGGGTATGGGTGAGAGTGGGCATTGGGGTGGGGTAGGTCCACATCAGTTAGGTTAGGTTTAGTTAGCTGTGTACAATTATATACTGGGCAGCTTCAAAAACATATTTTGAGTATCTGAATATGTCCAAATTAGGTACTATATCAACTTGATCAAATGCCAATATGCAAAAGTTGCATCTTGAATAGAAGAAATAGCCCTCAGCTCCACCTCAAATTGGAAGCTGGCCCTGATCCACTGGGATGGCATTGATGCACCCTCAGCTCCACCTTAAATTGGAAGCTGGCCCTGATCCACTGGGATGGCATTGATGCACCCTCAGCTCCACCTTGAATTGGAAGCTGACCCTGATCCATTGGGATGGCATTAACTCACCAGTATTATACCATTAGTGTCATAGGCCAATGTCTTCTGTTGCTATTATAATCATGGTGTATATATAATAAGATCATAACTTATGAATATGTCATGGTTTTTCTGCCTTAAAGAATTAATTAATGTACAAGGTGCTCTGCACTCCACACTCCCACTTCCACTCCCACTCCCACAAGGGATGTACAAATCACCAACTTGACCCCTATACCTGATACTAAGACAAACATCAACATGCATCCCTGCAGATAGGCATCTAGTTTGGCAAGCACCATTTGTAATAGGAATGCTAATCTAAATGACCAATACAGCCCTAGCAACACATTTTATCACATTTGTCCAGCTATACCCAGGGACTTCTACACATTTGCACACAAAAGGGCGTGTATCATGGTAATAAACAGTCATTCCTGAGCACAGATTGACACTGCCAAGTAATTATAATCAGCAATCATATCAAACTGGACAAAAAAGCAAGCATGCCTAAATGTGATAAGCATCCCTTCCAATGCAGTACACACCTGATAATCCTTGACCACCTCACTCAAGCAGGGATATCTTTGAGACATCCATCTAAAAAATTTGGGAACACCCATGCTTAAAGCTTGTCTATTTGGACGGTGTTGCACTTGTGTGATGACACGCTTAAGTCCCTGGACTTGGTTTACTTCACAGCTGCCGTACTGCTGCCTTTAGATGAGACCCCCACAGTTAAAATAACCGATGAATTGGGCGACTTGCACACTTGTTGCGTACTTGTCTTCTTGTTTCTTAATTCCAATCACTTGGTTCCACGGGACGATCGCAAATCCGCGCTCGCACCACCGCCCCCACTCGCACACACGAGCCCTGCAACCGCAAAGCCCCGCACAAGCCACGGCGCTTCCCTTGCTGCGCTACGAATGCAAAGAATGCCTGTTTCGTCACATTGCGCCCCTAAAGCTCGAAGCTGATGTTGAAGCATATGGTCTACCACTTTTCACCAATAATATTCGTTCTTCAAGAATCCACCCAATCACAACGCTGTATTGCCCCAAAACTGTTCTGTTTGATCTATCACTTCGAACTTCTACCAGCCGCACACCCAGGACACTGAATACAAATATGGCGTCCCCCAAGGGGGCCGTTCATATTGGATCCGCGTGGATTCAAAAGAGAATCAAGCTTAGGCCCAAAAAAGAGGCATCCATTTGGTGACAGATGAAATTTTGAGGCATTTGCCAGAGATTAAAAAGTTTTCAGTAGGGCTATGTCACGTTCAGAGTGAGTGAAAATGCTTTTCTTACTGCGTCTCAATTGTCTGGTCTTGCTATCGCATCAAACACTGCCATGAATTTTCCGCTTACTACCTTGGGAGGTCCATCTTAGCATGTAGCAGGCCCATTATGCAATGTATGCAGTGTGAAAATTACATGGACATTTATAAGGCATGTAACAGACACTGACATGCATACTGTTGCCATGCCATATATGCTATATATACATGGTCCAGTTTGCAAACCAGGGCAAACATGCCAGCAAGATGTTTAGGGCAGATGGAATATTGTTAGAATAGGACAGTAAGCTTTCCGATTGGAGGCAGATTTTTTGACCATGCATGTCACCCATAAATATGGTGTGTCATCAGATTTGGTCCTTGACTACAGTGCTACCTGTTTTTGTATGCTGTGGGCGCATGATGCTCTTAACGTGCCAGTCCAGTGGCTTCTTCTGTGGATATTAATGACTTACCTCAAATAGGGATGTGTGCCCCACCCATACCCAAACTACATGTTGTTGAAATCTGCCATGGTTTGGACCAGGGCATGTCACTCAGCCTCCTGAGAGTATGTTCTCGAGTGTAGGTCAGTGCTTCCTGGTATGCAAATGTGAAAGATAAATGTAACCTGCTTTAAGGTCCTATTATGTGTGTGCATGTAGCCAGTCTGTTGCATGTAATGCATGGTTTTTATTGATGTAGGTAAGATGCCAATTTTAGTTAGGGTTACAACTTTTTGTCACACATCAGCCACACTTGCACTGCTCTTTGTTACTGCCCAAAAGCAATAACTAATGAATGCACTTGGTTGTGATATGTTTGGATGACATAGATTGGGAAGCAGACACTCTGACGGATGGAGTGACTATGGGCACACATTGACCTGAGGTTAGTGCTAAAAATTCATCCACTGTAGCAGGTGCCTTCCTGACATATGTGTGCCAAACCTTCTGCTTATGTGAGCCAAGCACAGGCTAAGCCAAAGTTTGCTGAATGTTTAATTTTTAATGTGTCACTAACTTCCTTTGCATCATCATGACTCTCTGGAGCATTGGCTCTATGTACTTAACTTGGCGGTGACCATGCACCCAACTTTGACCACTCAGATGTATGGCATACTTGCTCTGAAGTTGTTGTGGTGATGTCTGCTCTACTTTGAAATAGGTGCTCAGCATAATGTGCATCTCTTTGCAGTGTAGAGAAGGGGTGGACAGCATATAACATTTAAAACATATGCTCTTCAAAACATTTCTGTTGAGTATTGCATATAGTAAGCTGAAGTCCTATGATTTTTTTTGTACAAAATTGTCTGTGTCTTTTTGGGGATTAAGTGTCCAACTGTTTGAAATAGTTGTACAGAATGGACACTGAGTGGAGCACAACATTCCCTTCTTCCTACAAAGGATCCACCTTTGCCCAGTGTCCTTGCTGCCATACAAGCCATTTGAGCATGTAATTTTTTGAGTGGCAACAGAGCCCTTACTGTGTATGAGTGTCATTGCTCCCCCATCAGTATCCTGGAATAAGTGCAATAAGTTTGGCAATGTAGTATGCCAAACTTGGTACATTGATAACCTTGCAGTGTGTAAAAAAAAAGGAAAAAGTTGTATTCATTGAGCACATGAATAAGTATGTGTGGTGCTGCCTGGTCCACAGGCATGTTCCCAAGTTACCAATATTGTCCACCCAGAGCAAGCTGAGGTATAGAATGGTACAACCCACACAATAATTATCAGATGGCTTAGCTTATGTTTTTGCCTCCAACTGTAGGCCTTTTTGCGGTTTGTGAATATTGTAACATCAGTGAATGAATCCATGATGTCTGATATTTGGCTATTGCTTGTAGTCTCATTCAGGTTCAGAGACCAAAGAGGTGGTAGATTTATTACTGCTGTCTTTAAATGAAACTTTTAAATGACACATGATATCCTTTTCCAGTACTACACACATCAGCAAGTTTGTCATTGAATGAAAATTGGGATCCAAATGTTCGCGTGGATATGGAGACCATGCTTAACAAAATAGTGCCTGAGGTAATGTATCTGATTCCTCTCCACCTCTGTGAGTGATTGGCAGGAGGTGCTTGGAAAAGCAGGCTTTGTTGGTGGGATTTCTGATACCATGCAATGGCTTAAGTATGATGTGTAATGACAATACATTTTTAAAGAAAGTGAATATGTATTAAAAGCCACATGTTGCACTTTGCCATTGTGTGGCAGGCATCATGGTGTTTCAGGCACTTCTGTTTTGAATTAAGAGCAAGTTATTGTGTCACTTCATGTGCTGCAGCCACATGTGCAGGTGGAGCTCATTGGTTCCATCATGCTGATGATGCCAATTATAGCCCCATAAAGGGATAATATGGAAGCATTCTTGGTGTCTTTTATCTTGCCTGGAGGCTTTTCTTTTGTCTAGCATCATCCCTCAAATGTTTGGTGAGTTTGAAGTGAGCATCCCATGTTGTCAGAGATGCTGTGTCATTGTTTGATAACTCATTCATAAGGTCATGGAAAGGGTCACAATGTTTGTAGCTGTTGTCCATCAACAGGAAATGTGCAATGGAGCTACAAATGGCTCTATTATCCTCACTGGGCAAGGTGTGACAGGTCTTGACTGAATGCAACTAAGAAGCGGTTTTGTTTCAGAACCTCCCATACAAGCACTGCGCCGAAGGTCCTGACGATATGGTATGTTGGTCTGTACTCGTGTACTCGTTAGTGCCCACCGCTGTGTAGAAAGAATACTGGTGTTAACCGATTCGGTACAGGAAAAACGGCGTGTCGTATGTAGGGTACATCTTCATCAGCATAGACCCAGTAGTTCTAGTTCATGGTAGTTATTTGTGTCCAATACCTGAAGTACGCCCAGTATATCTGAAGTCATTGGTGCATTGAAGCTCCCTTCGCAGAGATATTCGAAACCCCGGCGTATTTTGTGCCGAACCTATATTGAGATATCCGGTAGCCGCCGGTGTTGTAGTTGTATTACGTACCCACCTGTTTTTCCACAGCCAGCGCATGTAAAAGCATGCTTTTCTGGGCTCTTCGCTGACGGTTCCTATCACCGATGGCCGATTACATGTAGGAACGTGGCATGGTACGCTCTCCGTGATGTCCGTATGTCACAGAGCCTCACTACGTCTTCGTGCAGTGTGCTGGAATTCTAAGCTAAGGCAACCGATTCCCAGAAGTCAGCGAAAGCGCTGATGTTGTCAGCCGCTGTTCGCTGGCGGCCGGGTTTAGTGAAGCAGGCGCGTTGTTGGGAATAAACGCCAGTTTCGAAATTGTTCCTTCGTACGCTTGAGCATATTTTTATGGCTGATATAAGGTTCTGAAGCGACCCCAACCGCGTCATGATGCCGTGGCTGAGGCAAGCTGCGCATTTGGTGCGTATAAAAACGTAACAGTTTCGGTAACGCGTGTAAGCAGGCCGCGTCGTGTTCTGCTGTGACGTCCGGCGGTTGTATCACGTCAGAGGCAAATGCTCGTGGAATGGTATGCGTAAATCATACCAACCAGTGGATGTTCCCTAAGCGCTTTGAACTGCCGTAGGTCAGCGACCTAACGAAGTACGTCTAAATTGTTTATGCTAAACGATCCGCTATTTCAGTGTCTACAGCTGTGCAAAATTTGTCGCACTACGCCGCGTCGTTCGGAACCCATTCGGACAAACCTTTGGCGGGCGGGGGGGGGGGCAATCTGTCCCCCACCCCCAACCCCACGCGAGTGCGTGCTAACACAATCAGCCATCAAACGTGCATCCTGACGGCCGTTTCGTGCTGTTGTCTCTGTTGCCAGCCGTCCAGCCTTTGTGTGATACAGCGGTATAACCTGACCGTAACGTTATGTATGGTGTTCGCGCCGTTCTTGTCGCGTCGTGACCGTCCACGTCGCCCGCAATGCTGTTGTGCGCCGTTTGTGGCTCGAGTACCCTGCCTGTGATCGTGTCCAGCCCGGCGCCGTCCCATCGCGTGCATATGACCGTGTCCAGCCCGGCAGCGTCCCATCGCGTGTATGCGACCGTGTCCAGCCCGGCAGAGTCCCATCGCGTGCATGTGACCGTGTCCAGCTCGGCAGCGTCCCATCGCGGGCATGTGACCCGTGTCCAGCCCGGCAGCGTCCCATCGCGTGGCATATGACCGTGTCCAGCCCGGCAGCGTCCCATCGCGTGTATGCGACCGTGTCCAGCGTGGCGCTGTCCCACGCGTGCATGTGACCGTGTCCAGCCTGCCAGCGTCCCATCGCGTGCATGTGACCGTGTCCAAGCCCGGCAGCGTCCCATCGCGTACATGTGACCTTGTCCAGACTGGCAGCGTTCCATCGCGTTGCGTGTGACCGTGTCCAGCCGGCAGCGTCCCATCGCGTGCATGTGACCGTGTCCATGCCTGACGCTGTCCCAACGCGTGCATTGACCGTGTCCAGCCTGGCAGCGTCCCATCGCGTGCATGTGACCGTGTCCAGCCTGACGCTGTCCCAACCGCGTGCAGTGACCGTGTCCAGCCTGGCAGCGTTCACATCGCGTGCATGATGACCGGTGTTCAGCTCCGGCAGCGTCCCGTCGCACGCGTATGACAATGTCCAGCCCGGCACCGTTCTCATCGCGCGCGTGTAACGTCGCCGTCGCTGCCCGCCGTCGCCAGGGCATCTGGCTGTGTGAGCACCGGGACGAGGCGGGCGCGCGCAAGCTGGTGGTGACGCTGAACGGCTGCCCGCGCGACGGACCCACGCCCAACTCGCCGCTCTCACCCGCTGGCGTCGACCAACAGCAGCAGATAGGCCCGGCCGGCCCCGCCCCCGCCTCATGAGCCAGCTGATCACGGCGGCCGCGCCGCCCCTCTCCGCCGCCGGTGGCCGGCCGCGCCGCGTCAGCGCGGCTTGGGAGGCGCCCGCCGGCGTCGCCCCCGTGCGCGGAAACGGTGATCTAGTCGCAATGAATTTTATACTGGCGCTTGTTACGTGTGTTGAGGGTGCGCGGGTGGGCCGTGTGGGGCTGATGGATGGTGTGGCCGCTCGGTCGATCTCACGTGCCGCCGCACCGGTGGGGCTCAGCTGGCGCGGCCACCGCCTGCCTGCGCCGGCCGGCCGCTAGTTGCAGCGTCGCCCGCGCGCGGCCGGCGTGCTCCCGCCGCGGACGCGGCCTCGCGTGCGGCGTGCACCCGCGCTCGTCCGCTCCGCTCGTCTTCCAGTCGTGGTCGGGACACGGCGGTCGTGACGCGCGTGCTGTGGGCGGAGTCCGCGCGCCGCCGTCGCTGGCCGGTCTCGGCTCGGCCTGCCTGGGCTGCGGCGTCCCCTGCACAGCGGAGGAGCGGGCCCGAGCGCCGGCCCACGCGGTGTGGCGCCCGCGCGACACTGGCTCCGCCCGGCGCTGGCGACGTCCCCGGCGGCCGCGCCGCCCCGGCGCGCGGGGTGGCGCACTGCCCTCCCCGCCATAGGGAGCGGGGACGCTGGAAGTCGGTCAGATCTTGAGCTTGCTTGTTGTGAAGATACGGTGCGCCACCACCACACGCGTGATGCGCTCAGTGCCGCGCGGCGGCCGTGCTTCGATATTTGCACAGTTCACATAATGTTTATGAGAGTCACGCGTTCAAGTATAGTGCTGGTTCGGGTTAGAAATCAACATAATAATCGTTACTTGATGTTACTTGGTTTGTCACTTTGTTGCCGTCGTGGTCTAAATACGAGGTACAAATGCTGGCCGTTGCCAGCAGAGAGGCAGGCGCCCGGGACTTCTCGTTTACTTTAGCACCGGCGGTGCACCAGCTGATGATCCCTTCCATGAAAGGTGAAACCGCAGAATACACTTGGCAAGTCACGGTTTTTATTCATGTCTGAATAATTGGCGGCCGTGTTGGTCGTGCTTATCACAGAAAGCATGATGCTGAACACTTTTGCTCCGCCGCTACCTGCTCCGCAGCGAGCGCTGGGCAGCGTGGTCGGGTGCTCAGGACACAGCAGTGTGGCCTCGTCGCTCGCCGCCCGTGCGTGTGGCTGTGGCTTCCTGGACCTCGCCTCTGCTGCTGTCGCAGCGCCAGGACCTGCCACCACACGTCAGCCGTGTCCCGGCGTCCGTTGCGCCAATCTCAGAGTTTTGCCACCGTCGTGATCCGCATCCAGTGTCAAGTCTTGTATACTGGCCGCGGTTGTTGACGCCCCCAACTGAGGTGGCGTCGCGACCCGACAGCGTGTATATACAAAACAGACTTCCTGGGGTCATTGTGCAAATCGCGATTGGCCAAATGGCGATCGCGATGGCCGCTTGCAGGCTGTTCTTCCTTTTTCTTGACGCATAGCGCCATGCGCATTGACGACTGTAAGCCACTCAACGGGCAACGGTTCAACACCTTGCCTCCACGTTCCAAAACACGCGGAGGATGCCGCTTTCAAGGATTTAACTGCAGCTTGCCATAGCTGCGTCTCATATGGTCCCATTATAATCGCACCATCGCCTTCCTCATCTTTTGATTATATGCTATCCGCCTTCCGCCGACTTTTTGCCTGGAATAAGGTTTCAACCTGCGCTATTCCTGTACAGTTCATCTTCTGGACTCCTTCGGCCCACCACTTGTTTGCCTGGGTGGCCGTTCTTTTCCCGATTTCCCTTTCCTCTCCCTATTGGTAGGGTGAATCGGACGTCGTGGGTCGACTTCAGGGCGAACTGAATCGACCTCCACCTGTTCGTCTTCACCCGCCGCCGCGGGGGTACGCTACATTTGGCACAGAGGCGTGCGTCGCTGCTGCCAGCAGGCGCAACGCCCACGTGGCGGCGTGCTGCAGAGGCGACTCCTCAGACACTGCTGGTGGCGGCGCCAGGTTTGTCCACTCGGCCCCCATCGGATCAGCCTGAAAATAACATCAGTGAAACCAATTGTACACGCTGCCGACTGCTCGGCGCAGCTTCGTCGACACTGTCTCCGAGCGGCAGGGCATACATCGGGGAAAGACATTTCAAAGACATGCTTGGCATTGTGACATCTGTGGCAGTGACAGACAGTGTGACAGACAGTGGCATTTGTGACAGACGTTTGGAAACATCTGTAGGCCTTTAGCAAACGCCTTTTACCAACCATTCCCGGCGAACAGCAGGAATGCTTTTGAGAAGATTTGCGCGCATCTACGAAAATAGGGCACCGAGCGCATCTCCCACGGCTAACAGTGCCAGCCCGCCGGTCACCAGCCGCGGCCGTGCGATCCCGAAGCGTTCGCTGGCCGCCGGCCCGCCGTCCGCCTGCTTACATGTCCCAGCGGCGAACAGCAAGTACGCGTTGCAGGCGGGCCAGCGCGGCGACCAGCAGCAGCGTGACGGTCAGCCAGCGCTGGGTGACGGCGCCGTGCTGCGCCACCTGCTGCGAGAGCGCCTGCTGGCGCGCCAGCCGCTGCGAGACAGCGTCCAGCTGCTGGCCGAGGCCGCGCACCAGCGTCAGCAGCGGCCGCTCGGGGGCCGGCGCGCAGCGCAAGCCGCCGCTCCAGGCGCACCTCGGCCGGCAGTGTCTGCCAACACACGGGCGGCGGTGTACAGCGCTGCTGCGGCTGCCACGGGCCAGGAGCTGGCGCCGACACGCGGGACCTGGCGCCGACATGCGGGGGCTGGCGCCGACATGCGGGAGCTGGCGCCTGCACACGAGAGCTGGCGCCTACACACGAGGGCTGGCGCTGACACACGGGAGCTGGCGTCCGGGCACGTCAGACGGGACCAAACGGAGGGGGGAGGGGGGCAAATTGAAGCAAAACGCGCTCCGAAGCATCGTAGGCGAGCATAATGCAGATGACTGGACTGAGGGACGTACAGATGGAGGCTATACCAGGGGCGCATCCTTGATTTTCTTATGGGTAGGCAGCCCGAAGCTCAGTGAAAACTCGGCTCAGCATCACGCTGATTTTAGCTTTATGTTAGAAGCATCTATAGTGAGAGGGAAGAGATGAAGGTGTAAGGGGAAGTCGGGGTCCTCCGTTCGCTGCTCGTTTGGGTTGTGTACATAAATAGTAGAGAAATGAATAAAATCTTGTCAGCATTGACGAGACTGTACAGTTTAGAGGGAAGGTCGCTGATACGCGACTGCTTTCGCCGCCCGCCAGTCTGCCTGCGCTGTGCGTACAACTTGGCCACGCGCTGCAACACCTCGAGCTGTGCAGCGCACTCCTACACGAAAGTGGCAGAGATGAAAAGATCACGCAGCATCTCTACAGGTGTTGTCACGTCGCGGCGCCCCACCGCCTCCTCCGCCGGCGACCACCCTACCCTCACAGACGCTGGCCATGGTCGTCGGCGACGACCTGCTGTTGCTGAATGGGCGCCGCCACCAGCAGGAACTTCTCAGCCAGCGCCTGGTGCGCGCCACGCCGGGCGCCAAGCGGTAGCTCGACGCTCACGCGCCGGCCCGGCGCCACCACGCCACACGAGGGCGCACGCGGAACTTCTCGGCTGCCGTCGTCTTCACCTGGAGTCGGCCGCCGTGCGGCGTGTCACGGCACCGGCGGGCGGGCGTGGGGGCAGCACGAGGACTCGCCCGCGAGGACGAGACATGGCGAGGGTACTCGCCTGGAGGACGAGGCCCACGGCGAGGAACTCGCCGGAGGACGGACATGGGCGAGAGGACTCGCCGGAGGGACGAGACACGGCGAGGGTACTCCGTCTGTAGGACCGAGACACGGCGAGGAACTCGCCGGAGGACGAGACATAGGAGAGGCTCGTCTGGAGGACGAGACATGGCGAGGAACTCGCCGGAGGACGAGACATAGCGAGAGGACTCGCCGGAGGACGAGACATGGCAAGGGTACTCGCCTGTAGGACGAGGACACGGCGAGGACTCGCCAGAAGGACAGAGACATGGCGTGAGGACTCGGCAGAAGGACGAGACATTGCGATGGGGTTCTGTTGTGATGTGATGGTTGCATCACGTGTATACACACATCGCATTCAGCCGGTGCGAAGGCTCACGTTCAGCTAATCCTGAGGTAAACACGCTAGCCAATGCCGGACGTTGAGTCTATTTGGCCTTAGAACGTGGCCAAAATTCGTGGGCATGGTAACTAAAAAAATTGTCTGTCCAGGGTGTCGTGCCCGCTTTTGGTAAAACATCACGAACTACATTGTCACTGACGCTCGCTACCACATCTCCCTGCCCGCTTCTGACCACATTCAGTAAGAAAAACTGGGGGGGGGGGGGGGGAGGTCCAGTCAAACCTTGAAGGCTCACCGGGCCGCGGCGAATGTTGCGGCAGCATGAGTGGTCGCCTGACTCGACGGCGTCGCTGGGCGAACTGGATTCTCGTCACCTGGCGAGATCTTCAGCAGGCCGCCTGCAAACGCAAGAGGCTGCTGATGGCCGGCCACCTGCCTGCTGTCGGCTCCCGCCCGCAGTCCGTTCTACCTGCCCCCACTCACTTTCGCCCCCTCTCGGCCGTTTCCCTGTTTCCACCCAGGGCTCTGGCCTGGGAGCCGGAAACACGCAAACGGAACTTGTTCTTTTGAGCGCCGAAGTTTTTGCTATCGCGCTGTTGCTAACATGTATCTACGCCAGTCGGGTGTTTGGAATGACGAAATAAGGTTGATTCCCTCCCAAATTGATCCAACATTACACCAGATGGCGTAAGTGGTATCGGTAATGACATTGAAAGATACGTGTTCGCAGCAGTCAGGTCCTATTTTGTTTGCGTTTCGCAACAATACATAGTGAACGCCGCATCAGGTCCCTGTACTTTGACGCTGCCAGTGATTCCAGTTTTACCAATGATCCAAGTTGGAAACTCAGCTATCGATGCACGCACACGTCATACATGAGCAGCTGCATGAGTGGCTGTCATGGGTTTGGCCGCTTGATTCATTGGCTCGAAAGCCGCTGGGATAGCCGCCAAACATGAAACGCCTGCTTAGTTCAGAATGGGTTGCGCGCATGGTCACGTGTTCATTCCTTGCGCGCCTACCGTGAGGCGCACGCTAGCAAAAGACGGGCCTCCAGCCCCTGCGACAGAGGAAGTGAGGCCCGCCCCCTCCTCGGAACAGCGTTTGTACAGGTTTGTCGTAGAGTTGCGACGCTGCAGGCCACGAAAAATAGCTCCGGACATCTGAACGCCAATATTGGACTAGTTGCAGCACGAGTTTACGAACGATGCAAGACTCTAGCTATGCGACTTTCCACGCTCCATTATCTTGCCCAGTGAATAACGAGTGCAGTGCAGACGGTGGCGAAGAGGCGCTGTCTGGATCGCGCACCGCAGTCGCCTCGCGTTACTAACGACGTCACGGTAATGGGCATTTACTCCACCCAGCGTCACACCGCGCGGGGGGCTGGACCCGCGCGCGGTGCGCTCTGATGAGCACGCACCGATCTCAACGGCCGTGTCGTCGGCGCCCTCCTGAGATGGTCAGACAAGTCTTCACTGAGGCGCCGCTGTCGTCCGACACCTGGCTCTGTCGGGCAGGAGGCACGCGGCTCAGTCGCCTGCGCACGCACACACGCACACGCACGCACGCACGCACACACACACGTAAACGCACACATCAAGACCGAGATGTTAACCAGGAGAAGGTTATTACTGACCCTCGCACACAGGTAGCTGCGCCTAATATCGTCCGGCTTGGTTTTGTGCTGAGACTCGTGGAGCAATCGGCTTACACCACAGGTCAAAGGGTGCACAATGAGCAGGTTAAGGAAGGTTCAGTGTAATCAGCCGCTTACATCCTACCCGGTCCTGATGACCATACAGGGCACCGTTCCACATCCAGGACAGCTGTTTGGCATAACCGTCAAAAGAGAAAACACAAGCAAGCTCTTGTTCTGCCGGGAAAACTTGAACGTTGGCGGCATGAGAATCGCTTTACGGGACCAATCTGCAAGCTCGTGACCGCGAGCCGACACAGACCACGAGAGCAAACTGGCTGAACTGCAGTAGACAGCCTCGCACTTCACACCGCCGCTTGAGCCGGTAGAGCACACTGCAAGCGTGGCAGAGGAGACCAGCGTCACTAGGACTGTCGGTCCATACGGCGCTCGTGCCAGGCGTCACCTTGGCCTTGTCGCCGGCGGCGCTCGGGATGTCGAGCAGGCTGTGGTAGTGGAGCAGATTGCCCTGTCCGCTGAGCGGCCGCTGCGCCGCCGGCCAGCCGTCCTCGCCGGCGGCCGTCCTCTTGGCGGGCGGCGTCTGCCGCCGGTGGACCGCCCTCCGTCGGACGGGAGCCTCCGGAGCGGCGTCGGCGTCGGCCGGCTCCGGACGGCTGGCCGCGCGGCCCGGGCGGGGCTGACCGGCGCTGCCGCCGCCGCTGGTGCCGCTCCCGTCGCTGCTCTGGCTGGCACCGTCGTCATCCGGCTTGTCAACCTGCCACGAGAAGGGCTTTGAAACGAAATGGAAACGCTTTGACCAGGGATCCCCTCATAGGTGCAGAAACGTTTCAAAGAGTGACGGGGGGGGGGGCAGGCTCAGGGCGTACTTCAGGAGCTTTTCTGGAAAACAAGCCCGATTGTCTCGGGGGGGGGGGGGGGGTAAAGATGGAGGTTGTCGCTTTATTCAAATGTAATGACTGCTATTCTAGATATGCATCTAGAATTATTTCTCACTGGTGCACATTTTCGTCTATCTGACTCATCTATGTCATTTTTGGCAAATACGGCTATCCAACTCCTCCAGATAATTCGTCCATTTAAACGTTGCATTTCCCGGGGAAGCGAAAACCCACGAGCGGGTAGACATTTTGGGTCGTTGAGGAGGCATTTGTCTTGACAGGTCAGATACCAAAACATGGCCTGAGCATACGCTGGTGAGAATTTTGAAAGTGAATCACCGGCCCACAGTACAACATGTTTTTCTTGCGCCCTCATTTCGCTGGCATTTCGCGCCCTCATTTCGCTGTTTTTCAACAGATAAGACTTGTCGCGGTATTTTAGGCGGGAACAAATTCGGAAGCTTGAAGCTGCCAAAAACCATGTGACAGAAGCCATAGAGCTGGAGATTCTCCTTTGAAAAGAAAGCCACAGAATGAATGCCCTCTGTCATATTTTCCCTGTCTGAGCCCTGTTCCCGTCCGCCATCGGTGGCCACTGCTCTGGTCCGGCTGTCTCTGAATGACTGACCGCGAACTGATGGTATGGCTGTTTTGTTGCGCATTTCTGGCTCAGCGTTGCTGCAAATTGGGATGCAAAACGCGTGTTGGACACCTGCAACAGTACTTTTTTCCGAACCGCCTTCCCTTACACCACATCACCCGAGAAAAATCCCTCCAGGAAACTGCCTACTTTAGGTATGAATGGGCCCAACGGACATTTAACCGCCCGACATTCAACGTAGATGACTTGATTTGCTTCTGTGCGTAGGCAGGGGGTAGCCAGAGTCTTGCTACGAAAGACACAGGGTTAACAAAATCCCCTCTTATGGTGATCCCCCATCCCCAAAAAATTATCGGGTATAGATTACTTGTTAACAAGGGATACGGTTTCTTCGCTTCATTGTTACTATTACGTTGTAACCAGAACAGAAGCCAGAAGCTACCGTGAGATCAATACTGCTCCTATTTTTAAGGTCAATAAACTGCAGGAAGCAGGTGTTTGAGAACCGCATGGAATAAATCACCGGTGTCTTTAATTTACAATGGCTTAGTGGGCTCTTTCTGAACCGATTGAGCTCGCAAGCTTTTTCAAAATGTTCTATTTGGGTTCTACAGACATTGTGGACATTGCGAAGGTAAATTGTAGATCGATATGTCTGATCGAAATTTGAGGGTGAACATTTGTATTGCAAATCGAGCGGTCCACATTTTGTATTAACATCGCAATGTCAAGTTTGTCTGAAAATGTTTAACATTCAGCCAGAAGTGATAAGTGATACAATCTATATGACGTGGTATTTAATATGCGCGCTCGCAAATCTTAGCAACAAAAACCTCGACACCAGGCGTTGCAGTCTCCATGGTAGTCCGCAGGGCGCTAGCCGAGTGGTTGATTTTTTGCCGTGGCTCACTGATGAACGAAAATGATAACGGTTCTGAAAAATTGCTTTTAAACACTTAAATCGATGAGAAATCAAAGAAATGTGACATAATTTTGAGCATGCGTGCTCGCAAATCTTAGTAACAAAAACCTCGACGCTAGGCGTTGCAGTCCTCGTTGGCCGCGCAGCGTCGGCTTAACAGCTAATACTGAGCTTTGGCCAACGGGTGGACGAAAATGATCACCCTTCTGAAAGAAGTATCCTTGAACGCTTCAGAACATCAAATCTGACACTGAGAAGGCAGTCTGGGCGCAGATGTCACGTGTGCGATTTTTAGACTGATGATAAGAACGGATTGGCCCTTAAAGCACCGCGAAGTGGTGTTGGAGTCTGGTGGTAGAAATGGAAGAGTAGAGCAGATTTTATAATTTCGTGTTTCTGTAACTGTATAATCTGTCGAGAAGACAGATTAAACTAGTCTGTCACACTCTAATAAACAATAACGAGACCCCTTCTTCTTCCGGGCAAAGGGCCATTGAGTAGAACATCGGGGGCATATTACCGGTTCCGTTTAAGGGCTGAACGGCCACTCCGTCCCATCGCGAAGCATCTGGTTTGTTATTTTGGCGGCACGGAGCGGGATCTCCTGGTCGATCCGGAGGCCATTGGAAGGATATATCATATCACATTGTCCCCCCCCCCCCCCCCCCCCCCCGATACGGGAGACCTGACCCGCGCAGTTGGCCTCGGATCAGCACAGGAACCCTTATTACGCAACAACATCCCTGATCGCCAAAGGTGATCCAAGAATGTCACATAGGCTCCAGTTCCGTGTTTTTCTGTTTTCTTCAGAGACATTGAGGAATCCCTGAACGCACATTGTAAATAAAATGGGCCCTAGGCTTGCATTAACATGGCTAGTTCATGTTCGTCTTAAAATGTTCAAATTTCAGTCAGGATTGATTATGACAAAAAAACTATGTGATATGGTCTTGAACTTCGCGTTCGCAAGTCCTAGCAACAACAGCCCTGGACTCCCGGCGTTGTAGGCTCAATAGGCCGCGTGGCGTTGGCCTGCGGCTGTGGCACTAAGTGATGGCTAATAAGCAAACAAAAAGATGACGCATCTTGAGGAAGATGGCTGGTGAACTAGGTAAATCGGCATATAGATTTTAATGTGGTGCAAAAGTAAGCTAACACAACCTTAATCTGAGAAAAGTGCGGGGGCCAGTTAATACTGCTGCCCCCCCCCCCCCCCACCTAAAAGTTGGGGGCCGTGGGTCCCCGCCCCCCCCCCCCTGTTTCTACACCCATGGATCCCCTGTCCACTCTCCCCACGTGTATCGGAGTGCTTCCGCGTGCAGTTGTAACATGTTCCACAGCATGACGATCCTTCCCATGCGCTCGAGTGCCACCGCGATCACGGTCCGCACTACGCATTTTGTCACGCCGGACGAGACAGGCGGATGTTGCTAGGGTCAGAAATCTGGGCCGTGGTTATCTGCTGCGTTGCGTGAAACCGCCCCGTTGTTGCGCCAACTGACCTGGTTATTGCGGGGACCCAAACAATGGCGACGGTGGCATCTCGCACTCCTCTCGTCGGTACTGGAAGGTCCACGTGTTTCACCTCCCCACCGCTCCAGGCAGTCCTCGGCCGACTGAGGGTGGCAATGTCCTTCTTCGAGGCGAACTTGATGATCTGGTTGCGACTTCGGGGGGAGCATCTGCTTGATGATCTTTCCAGGCGGCTGTGAGGCAGTTATACGCGGAGTGACAATCATTAACGCGGCGTTATCTGGTTACGACAGAAATAAACGGAGACTGTGATCACCATCACGGGATGACGGGCAGCGTTTAGCTGTTCGCGTCAGTCATACCTTGTCCCGCTGCCCTGATCAATTGTGCTGCAAAACGCTCATGAGTATGACTGATCGCAACCCACTGCTGGGATCACGAGAAGGCTAGCTGAGTCGGCCTGTCCTCTCACGAGAGCGCTAGCTGAATCGGCCTGTCCTCTCACGAGAGCGCTAGCTGAATACGGTATGTCCTCTCACGAGAGCGCTAGCTGAGTCGGCCTGTCCTCTCACAAGAGCGCTAGCTGAATCGACCCGTCCTCTCACGAGAGCGCTAGCTGAATCGGCCTGTCTTCTCACGAGAGCTATTAGCTGAATCGGCCTGTCCTCTACCCGAGCGTTGGCTGAATCCGGTATGTCCTCTTCACGAGGAGCGCTAGCTAAATCGGCCTGTTCTCTCACGAGAGCGCTTACTGAATCGGCCTGTCCTCTCACGAGAGCGCTAGCTAAATCGGCCTGTCTTCTCACGAGAGCGCGTACTGAATCGGCCTGTCCTCTCACGAGAGCGTTGGCTGAATCGGTATGAGCGCTTACTGAATCGGTCTGCCCTCTCACGATAGCGCTAGCTGAATCGATATGTCCCCTCACGAGAGCGCTAGCTAAATCGGCCAGTCCTCTTACGAGAGCGCTTACTGAATCGGCCTGTCCTCTCACGAGAGTGCTAGCTGAATCGATATGTCTGCTCCTACGTCTGACAGCCGTGTAAATTCGGGCGGACACTTGGCTCCAGTCGCGGAGCTAGACAACATGAAAACGACACTTCAAGGGGTATGCTTTGACCGGTGGGGGGACTTGGTACGTGCCGTCTCTGTCCCATATTCAGGCCTCAGGCCTCACGTACAGCCCCTCAGACCTCAGCAGATGAGGTCCCACGCGCAGCACCTCAGGCCTCAGTAGGTGGGGCCTCACGTGCAACACCTCAGACCTCAGTAGGTGGGGCCTCACGTGCAGCACCTCAGACCTCAGCAGGTGGGGCCTCACGCGCAGCACCTCAGGCCTCAGTAGGTGGGGCTCAATCTGACGTGATGTCACCGGTCCGGAATGAGGCGCACTGTGGCCGGGAAATCCCAGCTTTGCCTTCAGTTGTCTCGCGTTGAGCGGCAGGCTGACGCCCTTGCCAGCGCTGCCAGTTTCAGCCGCAGGCTGGCAAGCAGCACAGGAAAATGACTGGGAAGTTTGGCCTCTCTTGTCTGGACGCGTGTAAGGCGGGTGAAATGCACGGACGTCATTGGTCGCGCTGTCATTTGTTCATGATGTTCAATATTAGTTACAAGCCTCGCACTGGGCCACAGAATACCGCCGTATCGAAGTAGACCCCATCGATAGCACCAAGAGGCGGTACGTGACCGGAGCTCATTCCGTACTGCGAGCTCGCACACCGACATCAACGGGGACGGCTTACGGCGCAGAAGAGTGATGTAACGTGACGTCACTGTCTGGCACATTTGCATTGTTAACTTTTAGTATTGATGCGAAACGCACATTGCCCCTATCAAGTTTCGGATATAATGAGACAAACAGCCCTTCAGTTTTTGTTGTTGCTTTTTTTGCAAATTTTCAATCGTCAATAACACCACACAGGAAGACAACTGAATGATGTCAGGCGGGGACCATTTTTGGCCTGAAAGTCGTTGTAGTATGTCAGTTTCTGTCTAAAAACAGTACCGCGTGGAACGGAAATAAGGAAGTCCCGTTGCCATGTTCACTTCATTCCATTACGCGTGTTTTTGTTTTCGCTGCCCCGGCCTTCGGTCCGTCCCTACAGCGAGTGATCGAGCGTGCCGTGTGTTTTGACTTCAATGCCAGCACCGCATGGGGTGGCAAGTAAAGGACACGCTATGCATTATGGTGATAGTAACGCGGTTACAACTCATAAGTAGCTAATCGACATGACCGAGAGGGAGCTAAATGTTTGCCACGTCAGTATATTAAGTTGAAATACCCTGTCAATATCGATATGTCCAATCCTGGCAAATGATACAAAGGAAATGAAAGAGAAGCACCTTACCTACATTTCCTGATAGGCCTAATACAGCTGCTCCACGTCTACATCAAAGCAAAGCTGGCCGCTGTCCCCCAGCCCCAGCCCTTGCCCATGTTCCACTAGTCTTGGCTCAGTATGTGTATCACCTGAAGGCCCGGGGTCATCCAGATAGACAGAGTGGTGGGCATCAGGAGCCGAAGCTGGACCACCCACCGTTCATTATCCATGGCATCTCGAAGACGATGATGTAGTTGAGCATGTCCGGGTAGTACAGCTTGAACATGTTGATCAGGACCTGGATGAAGGGAAGGTCGACGCTGGAGAGCCCGGCGTTGCCCATGTCGAGTATGATAGAAATCCTCTTGCCGTGCTCCTCCCTGCAAACAAGGCGCGCACGCACTATTGCAGCCTGTTCAGGTCGCGTCATGTTAAGACCAGCAGAACTCGGCCACTTTGTCTCGCGCCGTGAGTTTGCGAGAACGAGCTGGGCAGTGTTCGCATCGGCATGCTTCCCGCTTCCGCTTCCGCAGGCTGAGAATCTCGGGACTCTGAGGGGTGTGTCCAGGGACGCAGGGTGAGAATCCTGGGACTCTGCGGAGTGAATCCAGGGCCGCTCCACGGAGGATCTCGAGACTCTTCAGGGTGCGTCCAGGGACGCAGGGTAAGAATCTCGGGACTCTGTGGGGTGAATCCAGGGCCGCTCCATGGGGGATCTCGGGACTCTTCAGGGTGCGTCCAGGGACGCGGGGTGAGAATCTTGGGACCCTACAGGGTATTGAGTTTTGTGATCAGGTGAGATTTAAATTAATGTGTCTCTGCTTACCTCACGTTTATGCCTCCTACATCAATTACAGCAGCGGATGTCGTAAATCTGGTTGAACGGCAGGAAGTGGGGAGGGAAAAAAATTATGGGCTGGTCGATCTAAATTGGCATCTGATGCAAAACGCTACTGAACTATCTCAAGTCAGGCGTTACAACTACGCGAACTGACTCAAACCATCCGCTGATTTTAGTTTGACCTCTGCGTGCCCTCTAAATATGTTATCAATCGCCCGTGTCACAATGGGCGGGCGTGCAGCTCGAAGGAACTTCCCTCAAGACTAGCGATGTTGACTGACGTCAGTCATCATGCCCTCGGTGAATTGCCCGCAAACACGACATCAATGTATGAAAGTTGCCCTTATTACGCATATGTACAAGTCATTTCTGTCCTCTAACTTTTGGTAATAGGCATGGGAACGAGAGAAAGAGGGACTGCAGTCCCCTTCTTTTCGTGAAGGTCTAATACTGGTCCAGCAACGGTGAAAGATGGCGTGTGAAAGGCGCTGACTTTAAGAAGGAGCAAACCTCACAATGTTTTAGACGTCCCTACGCTTCTGCCTCCTCGCCCCTATCTCCTTCCAGCTCCCTATCGCCCTTCCTCCGTTTGTCTCGCATTTTTGTGCACACATTGTGTGTCCGGCGTCCTGCTCCTTTTTTCCGCCTACGTCATCACTTCATTTGCTCCACATGCTGCATCAACCTCCTTCAGCCGCTGATCGAGTATGTCGCAGGTTGTCCTGTTTGCCGGGTTTCCTCCGTGTCGCCCAACGGCTTTTTGCTGGCCAGCAGGTTTCTCCACAGCGCGTTTGTGAATTTGTTTGTCGGCGCGGCAGCGCGGCCGGCTGAGGTGAACGGTCGGGGGGGGGGGGGGGGAGGGGCGACCGCGAACGTGTCGCCGCCCGGCGCGCCAACTCGCTTCGACCTGCCTCCGCCGCTGTCGCAACGCGACCCGGCACGAAAACCAGCGTTTCTGCGTCGCCCAGGTCACAATGGCGGTGCAGGGGCGGTGCTGAGCGCGGCTGCACACGGGCTTGGTGGTAGCGGCGATGTCACGTGGTGATGTGAAGCTGGTGGACGCATGCGTGATCACAATTAAAGGTGTCTGGTAAGAGTCGGCTGCACGGACCACAGGAGGGCACAAGCGAAGCGGCTGTCATATGAAGTGAGAGCAGCGGGCGAAGTCGTAAAAGCCAGTGTAGAAAATTGGAAAAGGTGTGGCTGCTGCCCATTTACTGTGGCGATACGTATCCAATGTTCGATACACAACTTGTTTCGCAAAACCACCTCGGAATGCAACGCAATGCATGCCGTGAGTCGCTTACTGGCAACAGTCCTTCCCCGTCGCTGGAGGCCATGCCTTGGCGTAAGCCTATAGAGCATTAAAACGCGTTTAAACATTCGTCTATCTCCTATAGCATACTCAGCGGGAAAGTGAGAAAGGAGCGTTGCGAGAGTGCTGCGCAGGAAGCCGCTGGCCCCTCTAAGAGACTGCAACGCCAGCACCCGGTCACGACCACACGAGCCCGGCAACGACCACACGGGTCCGGTGACGACCACACGGGCCCGGTGACGACCACACGGGCCCGGTAACGACCACACGGGTCCGGTGACGACCACACGGGCCCGGTAACGACCACACGGGCCCGGTAACGACCACACGGGCCCGGTAACGACCACACGGGGCCCGTCACGACCACACGGGCCCGGTCACGACCACACGGGTCCGGTGACGACCACACAGGCCCGGTAACGACCACACGGGCCCGGGTGGGTAACGACCACCACGGGCCCGGTAACGACCACACGGGGCCCGTCACGACCACACGGGCCCGGTCACGACCACACGGGCCCGGTAACGACCACACGGGCCCGGTAACGACCACACGGGGCCCGTCACGACCACACGGGTCCGGTCACGACCACACGATCCCGGTCACGACCACACGGGTCCGGTCACGACCACACGGGTCCGGTCACGACCACACGAGCCCGGTCACGACCACACAAGCCCGGTCACGACCACACGGGTCCGGTCACGACCACACGAGCCCGGTCACGACCACACAAGCCCGGTCACGACCACACGGGTCCGGTCACGACCACATGGGCCCGGTGACGACCACACGGGCCCGGTGCCGACCACACAGGTCCGGTCACGACCACACGGGTCCGGTCATGACCACACGGGCTCGGTCACGACCACACGGGTCCGGTCATGACCACACGGGCTCGATCACGACCCCACGGGCCCCGCCCCTATGCACTGCACACGGCGGCTGACTGACACGCGCCTCACTGTCGCTGTCCGTACGGCTGGTGATTAGCGCTTCTCAATGCGGGTGGTGACGTCTCCAACCCGGTAATTTCTCAACATCCACCGTGTCGCCTGGCGAGCTCTCCGGTTTCCAAACTGACTCATAGATGGCCGTGGGGCCCACCCAGCCTATCTGCCCAGAACAGGCATGGCGACAAAGCGACGTTAGCTTACAAAATGGGTTTGGGGGTGAGGAATTGAGCAGTGCATACTGGCGACTGTATGCCCAAGACACACCAAAAGAAACGGGGTTTTCACCGGGATTCGGCGCCACCATCTCCTCAAAGTTAGGGGACTGAAACCCTTCCAAACCCACCTCACCCCAACAGAATAGGAAACTGTATTCCTGTGTAACAACTGCTGGAGCAGGTGCAGCTGCAAAACACAGCGGGCACAGGTTTGCATGCCATATCATTCTTGGGTTTTAGGTTTGTCTTAAGCACATTGTAGAAGGGAAGTCCGAAAAATAAGTACATTTGTATTAAAACCGACCTCATAACATTGAATCCGTTGCCTGGGTCAGGCCGAAGTTAGTGGCAAAGGGAAACATATAATGCCACCACTGAATTCTTCTATTCAGTGGTGGCTGTGTTCAAAGCTTATCCACCTTGCCGCTTACTGTCTTGTTAACTTTCCTGCAACCATAGCTGGCTGCCGGAGAACAGTTCAAGAAATACTGGTCTGGCGGATTTGAAAACTGGCTTGACGGCGACAGTGATAGCGACCAAGCTCGAGGCCCTTGGGCCTTGTGGAAGTTCCAGGACCTTGGTGTTTTGCGGTAGTTCTAGGGCCTTGGAGCCTTGCAAGAAACCGGTCGTCCCCCGCTCTGCGACGCAGCCCGCAAACACGCCGACCATGCAGAAGAACACACCAGCATCACAAACACCGCCATGGCCAGGCCCGCTGTCTGGTTTTCACTAACCAGTTGTCAGCGCAAAGCGGATTCTGTTCTGCCCATCCTTTTCAAAATGTCAACGTTGTTGAGTTCAGTGGCTAAAGATGAGGAGGCGAAGGAGCATGGATCCCATCTCCATGGGGGGTTGAATATTGACTATATGACGTTGCGTGAAAAATAAACTAGGCAAAACGCGTTTGCTCCCGCAGACAAGTGCAAACAACAGAACTGGCGCTCTCACCTCATTAATCGGGGCATTTTTAGAGCCTCTCTATTTGAGAGCGCGGGCGGCACGTCAATAAATGCAGCATTTCCCTTCACGATCTAAATGCCCCAAAACAGAAAACCGTTGCTTCACCCAAACCGTAGAGCGGGCACGCTCAGTGCTGGTCGCGGACCACGAGCGTCAGCCAGAGTTCATCTACCCGCATTCGGTCGCCCGGTCACCAGCCTGGTCAGGTCAGCCCTGGCTGCCTCCAGCCAGTCGTGTGCTGCAAATCCGCTTTGTTTCAACGTGCACGTACGACGCACAGAGGCGTGCAGAGATACGGCATGCGGGAAAGAATGCTGCCACCAAGTGCATGTAATGCCTTTGACAGCCAGCTAGTGCGGCTTGATCAGAACATCGCACGGTAGGCAAAAAGGTTGCCGGTTGTTCAAGGATCGCAAGTTAGCGCGGAGATGGGGCGGGGACAGGAAATTACAGCTTACGCCAGGAGTCAATCCTTTTAGCTTGGGAGATTCCAAGCCGTATCAGAAAACCCCAGATTGTTTGGGCATCGCAGCACACTTGACTCCGATGGATCGCAGTCATGCCACAAGGCCGCAGTTCAGGTCAGAAACTTCCAGTTCAGGCCCAATGCATCCGCCGGTGGCAGCTGAGATCCTGGCAGCCACAGAGCGCAGGCTGAAGTCGTGTGTATCCCGGTCAGGCCGCGCCTGGGATCTCCCGGCCAGCCGCCGCGCTCGGGCGGAGCTGAGGCGGCCGCCGCGAGCGGGTGGCCTTGGACGAGGGCCGCGCCGGGCCGGCCGCGCTCCGGCGCCCCCCCAACAGGTCCCGACTCTGCACGCTGCAGCGCGGCGCGCCTCCCGCGCCCGGAGTCCGGCCGACAGCTGATCCTGGGTGAGGCCGCCACGCCATTGCCGCACTCGTCAACGCTAGCGAGCGAGCATACGAATGGTATGCTTCCAGGATGTCAGTACAGTGCAGACGTATCACCCTGCAAAATTTGATCACCGCTAAAGACGAAATTTTCATTTAGACCCTGGGGTTGCATGGATCTAACCATGGACATGTCAAAGGCCATTTTGGGCATCGACGGGCCGTGTATTTCGCTGGCTTAGTGCAGCTTTCCGCAAGCAGTCACCACGCTTGCTGAATGTGAGTCAAGATGATCAGACAATTGTGCACATGATATTATTAACACCATATTTAAGCACTGGTGCTCGCTGCCTCTCCGCTACCGATGTGAGAGGCACTTCAGTTCATTAAAGCACAAACTCTAGGGAAAGCCTCGCCGAGTCCGCTCACTCCTTCCGTGGCACTCCTCACGGACTCCGCACCACTCCGGATCACAAGGTGGACGCCAGCTGGCTCGCCGTGAGCGCACGACAGTCACCGGCTTTCGCGCGCCGCGACACTGGGCTGCCAATTAGCTTCGAACACCATGGGCTGCATCGTGCCGATCGGGATTAAAAAACCCAAGACAAAGCGCCGCGTAAAAGAAGGCGTGGCGTTCTGTACTATGTGGGCTGCTGACAGTGGCACTAGTCCGCCTGCCAGTGCTGTGGTTTTGAGCGAACTGATGAAGGAGAGTTGAGCGGGTTCGCGTCGGACGACGCTTTATAGAACTCCGACAATGAACCGCCGGCCATCTTTTGGCAGGCATACGGAATGGGCTTTTGTCGTTGGTTATGTTCGTTTCCATTGGAGTTGAGCAGATACATTGGTCTCCCTGACGCAGCAATCATTGTTCGCTGTTTGATCGTCGACTGCTTGCACCATGCTGTCATTGCAATCCGTATGCCTACTGCATACCTGTACACACGTTTCTTAACCAAACCATGCTTGAAAATGGTCTAGTGTTAAGAAAGACAGAGTTTCTACACACCAAGAGGTTGACAACTTTTGATTCAGTTTTTTTTGGGCACTTAAACCAGAGCATGGGCAGAATTTCAACTGTTTTTTGCGGCAATTCTAAGGGTTTTCAGGGCTTTTCAACGTGTGTTAGGCTTTCTTTGCCAAATGTCTGCGATGTTAGGGCAAACGTTGTAAAAGGGAAGTCAGCGATCGTCACCATATCAAATCGTGTCAAACCTAGGGCTGGAAAGAATCGTCAACGTATAAATCTGAGGACAGCTCTAACGGCACGCTAGGCAGTTCGTTGCCACCACGGCACCCTGTTCTCGTAAACGAAGCGGAAGCTTCCATAGTCATTAACACGCGCCACGGGTGGCCGGCTAGATACCCTTCGCTCGGGTGGGGGTCAATTTGACCCCCTCCGCTGACATCTCGGGAACTAAGAAAGCTAGACACACCAAATTTACAGGGTGTGTTGACCCGTATGTAATAGGTTAAAGTTTCAGGTTCCTAGTTCATGACCTTCGAGTAAAAAAAGGTCAAATAAGGTCAAGTTCCCAGCCTGGTCTTCAAGGTGCCCCAGAACCTAGATAACCGTTTCTAGGCAAAAGGTCACATTCTCATTTAAGGTCAGTGGCCTTGTTTGACCTTTTGAAGGTCGAGCTGACCAAACTCATACAAGATTGCTTCGAGTTTTGCATTTGACTATGCGACAAAGATTACGCTAGGTAGTATGTTCCTGAACCAAAATGTTGACCTAGGTAATGCTAGGTCAATGACCTATTATGACCTCTAAGAAGTCCATGGAAGATGGATAATGCAGTTCCTGCTATCAATAAACTGGAAATGAGCACCAGAAACTATCCCATACAACAAGCCCTAGAGTAACAAAACAGGTGGTTTTGACCTTGGTGTGACCTTCATACCTGACCTTAGGTCAATGTACTTTGCTCATTCAACTGTTGTGGTGCTTAAGAAAGCATCTCAGATGTGTATGGCTTCGCCTAACACTCCGTTGTTGGATCAGATTGAAGGATTCCCTAGAAATTGCCTTCGCTGAAGCCATGGCCTGACTTTGACCTGCCATAGGTCAGCGACCTTACAAGGCACGTATAAATTGGTGATGTCAAACGATCCACTATTAAATTTTCTACAGCTGCGCAAAATTTGTTGCGGCTACGTCGCGCCGTTCGGAAACCATTCTGGAAAAACCTTCGGGGGGGTCAATATGACTCCCCCGCCCAAGCCCGTGTTAAATTAGGGTCATACGAGTGAAACCGCAAACCGCCTGAAACCGGCCCAGTCACTGTTCACGCTCGAGTGCTCGGGCCTACCGCATGCGTTGTTCTTCCCATGATTTGAGCCGCGTCGTACCTTCTGATAGAGGATATTGTGTGAAGTTCTGAGCTATCCAACCTGGTCGGAGCGAGACATGACTCGTGAAAGAGCGCACACGTCTGCCTAGTAGCCTCAGCCTCCCTTTCCCCCTCCCCCACACACCACACACACATGCCGTGACTCACGAACCTCAGCGGTCACCCACGTAACCGCTGGCCAGCTGTTGTCCACCTCATGGTGGCCACTCTGCCGTCGAAACGCGTCGGCATTTCATGGTGGCCCTGCCGGAACCTCGGGCGCGTGATGCCCTGATGCATTGCCAGACAATAATCTGTGCCGGACTAACTGCGGACGAGTACGCAGCGCTTTAACGGCACGGCTGCTGGCCTTCAGTTTCTTAAGCTCATTATGGCATGAGGCCAGGGCGGTAGGAATTAGATCCTAGTATGGCGCATTACTTTTCTAAGTCACCGTCCTGTCCTTGCATCATTCCCGTGGCACAGCGTCTTGCAACGACAGGACTGAGGGCTGTGGGCCGCCGAGCACAAGATGCAAGATGT
>NW_023596545.1:43340535-43397568 GCF_011947565.3 Pollicipes pollicipes | reverse complement strand
GAGGGAGAGGGAGGGGAGGAGAGAGGGAGAGGGAGAGCCGCCTCTCGCCACCTGCCGCCGACCAGCGACGTAGCTCTCGAACCACTTCGGATCGATGTTATACTACTGCAGTTTGTTAGGACAACATGGTCGACACCATCGAGGGCCACGGTTTAGATCAATGGAGGTGACGGCGACAACGTGCCCAAGGTCAATTCAACGAACTACCTAATCAGCGGCGTCGACTAGGGCACCCTCTGTTGAGTGGCAAGGCGTGTATGCGCACCGTGAAGAAACTCAAAGATCGTGGGCAAGGAGGTGGGACAACAGCTGCATGCACGCGCCTTGATGTTGTAAAATGTTCACGGAACAACATCCGCACATCACGTTGAACTGCTAATCAATAACAACAACGATCGACTGTCAACTGTCATCACTATCAACCAGGCATAGCATCCAATCAGTACATAAATATGTGCTGTGTTGTGTGGCTGATATGTAATTGACATCACTAGAATGCGCAATGCTTAATATTCCTTTCGGAGAACTTTGTAAGTGAAAAATTGAAGAGGCTGAAATGATATACGGCAACCATTCAGCACCACGAATGTCAGCAACAAAACACATTTTGCTGTGCTCTTGCCAGCATGAAAAATCTAAAAATGGTTGTCAGAAACTTTACTGCTTGGAGGCTATGACTGGATGGTAGTTGTGTGAAATGTCAAACTCTGATATAAACATTGACATCACGAAAACCTGACGGCTGTTTTTCATAAAAAAAAATATTTCAATGTGGCGTGCGGATGTTGCTCCGTTATTATTATGTGATGCTTTGGGGACACTATCCCTGGATTTGAGTAGAACATTGTGAATGTCTTTGCAAAGATCCTACACAATTTTCAATCCCCACACTTGTAGTTAAAATGCGCTGATAATCACCGGGCACAAGTTTTGGTACGGGTCATGCAACGTGTGCACCGTATGGAAAAAGAAAGGTGATTAACAAAACAGGACAATCGCCACTTTCACTCTATTCAGCAAACCATTTTTAGGTTTGCAATGATCGCTAGAACACAGCATAATGATATTTTGAATTTCTGCACCCTTATTGCAGAATGTTTACTGTTATTAATCATTTCATACGACCGTTTCTAGTTTTTTTTTCACAGGGAGGATTGAAACGAAAGCATGGGGAAGAAGGGCCATTGCACATTTCATTGCCTCCAATAACACACAAAGCAACACATCGTCTTCATTTACTGTTTAGGGTTATCGATGGTTGATGTTGAAAGTCAGCCTCCGGCTGCTGTCTTTGACAGGCTATTTCCACCTGAGATGCGGGTGTTATTCTGTAGCACGAGTGGGGTGAGTTGTGTCATGTCCAAGTAGTATCATGATCATTTATTTCAAATCTGTGCGACGGATGGTCGCGTCACTGTGCTGACGCACAGCAGCTCCCTCTACCATTCTGTGTGCTTCCGCCGCATACGTGCACGCGTGCTTAGGATAGGCGCGACGACTAAGTTTCTTTTTTTGCACATCCTTGAAAACTATAGCGATTCGTGTAAATGCGTGTTTGAGGCCTTACGGCATGATTAAGCCCATGCATACTATACTGGATGGGGGCAGCACATGTGTGGTACATGCTACAAGACATATGACATCTGCCTGCCAAGGATTTTGGAGTGGCGCGAACTTTCTTCTAAGAGCTCGGGCGGTACATGCTGTATCAGATGTGCAAGGGGAGTGCTGTATGCATGCTGCAATGTACCGACGGCGTCACTGACTGACTCGCTGTCAGTGATTGACTGGCATGATCGCCATGACTTATTCCTAACCAGAAAAAGTTCACATTTTTACTCAAGACCAGTGATTTCCACCTAAGCAGCCGAGACCGATGTGGTAGTGGTCGTAAAACAAACCCAATTGATAACAAAGAGAAAAATTTGGCAGGTCGCAACCACGACGAAATACGAAATAGCACAGGCGAGTGCATTTTATCGTAAATGTCGTGAGGCGTTCAGATTGTTTACCATGTAACGTACTTTGTGACGGAAGCGACATAAGCACAACTTCCCCACCATGTGATACAGTTTACCTCACGGTGGGACAAGTTTCCTCATTTGGAAGGAGGTCAGTCAAAAGCCATCTTTCAAAAAACGAAGGCATGCCCTTCAAAACTTCACTGCTACATATACGTAAACCTGATAGTTATAGCTGTCTGTAGATATAAGAATCCTGGTCCTATCCCCACTAGTCAAAACGGAAGTGAGCTAGAGCAAACCTGATACAGCTCTCCCCACTCCACCCCCGACCTGACCTAACCTAACCCAACGGATGCGTCCGCTGCAACATTACGTGACAAAATGCAAAAAAGTAGCGCACTCCCCGTAACTATGAGCCTCAAGCCAGCACCCCAATCACATAGGTTTGGAACCATATATTGTTCCTTTCACTTCTGGTTTTGTCCCGCCTTATAACACGGTAGTTGACATCCGCGTTGGTTTTTGTGAGCGACCATTGACGCAGGCTGTCGTGCACGCCTTCAAATAGCGCTGGTGCTTCCCGTGACCGAACTGCCAGCCATCCAACACGAGAGACAGGTATTGGAAAGCTGAATAGCGAGTTTCTTTTCACGCTTCGAACATTGGCCAGATACTGTTGCAATGGGAACTGTAAGCAGACACCAGCTCCAAGCGAAATATATATATATATATATATATATATATATATGTATATACATGTATGCATATATATGTACATATATATATATATATATATATATTATATATATATATATATATATATATATACACATATATATTTACACAGGACTATTGTGCGTGCTATTGTCTCCAGTGCGTGCGTGCGTGCTATTATTGTGAATATTGTGCGTGCGTGCTATTGTCTCCAGATGCAGCCAGCGTTTAAATCAGCATACGATTCTGCAGTGCCCGAGGCTCACGGCTATTTCTTTTTTAGCACCACGTGCATGTGCAGTTAATAACTGCACACTTTTTGTTTTGTTTTGTTTTTGTTTTTTTGCTTGCGTAGAGATTATAATGGGTTCGGCATGCAGTGAGCGGGCGCATCTCTTACTTTACTCACGTATATGCGTATTAATCGCAACGCAAAACACACGTCATTGCATAAACGCCATCTTTTTTGTGTTTCCACCATCTCATTGTCTGCCCCAGCTTAACTCAGAAGCTTAGCGCAACAATTCACAGCGCGTGATATTTCAATACTCAAACTCAGCGGACAAAACGGAAATGTATTACCAAACATTGCAGCTAGTACCGCCTCGACCTGCGGGCCACCCTCCAGCCTGTATTCGCTCCGCTACAGCCCAGTACACCCACCCGCCTGATGACCTGGGCGCTGCCGGGCGAACGTTGATTCAACGCCACACGGTTCCTCCGCGGCACGCTGCGCCGCCGAGCACGTCCGCCGATGGAGCTGGGTCTGAACACGACTGTGACGGATCCTGCATATTTGGGGTGTTCGGCTGTAAAAGCAGGCTCGGTGGGCCAGCCTGGGACGGATCCGGTATGGTCGGCGAGTTCGGGTACGGCAGATCGGTGGTCTCAGAATCCTTTTTCGGGACTTGCTTTCCACATTTTGTGCGCTACTTATCACCGACTGACCCACATTCCAGGAGCAAACAAACGGTGGTCAGCAATGAGCTTTTTGGTGATGGGTCCCAGTCCCTTATCGGTCACCCTATGCTTAAGCTGCTTAAGCTTAAGCAGGTCGAAAGCCCGACCACTGCCGGCGGGACCGGACCAGTGTGTTGTGGCGTTCCGTATGTTTTTCAACGCGCAGGCAAATTGGTGTACTGAGAATACCACACAACACATATGCTGAAAAATGAAAAAGGACGTAACATAAGTTCATAGTGGTGGGGAGGGAGTCCAATGAGATTTCTCCCATCGAAGTGGCTACTTCAAATTCCAAGTAAGATTCCAAACACTGCCCGGGGCAGAAACTTTTCGGAGGTCAACAAACGCAAGGACGGGGGCTCATTATGTATCTGAAGAATGGCTTGTCATGTACTGTGCCTAACATCCGAGTCCCAGATGAGTTGGAAGTTTACTGGAGCACCCTTCGACCGTATTGAGCTGACAGCATAATACTAGCTGGAGTGTGCCTTCCACCTGATATCGTCGCGGCTCACCGGCAAACACTGGCTGATCATCTAGAAAGCGTCGAATTTCTCAGATGTCCACGGCAACCAGCGACAGAGCCCACCAGCAGATTTGCGATTCTTGATAAAATATTAATTGACCTTGATTCCCCGAACAAACCATTAAATCTCCAGGTGCATGGAACAGGAGACCGCAGCACCGCAGTGTGGATAAATTGTGACTAGAAAAAAACAGACAGGCCAAATTCGTTCCCCAAGGTCACTTACAGATCCATTGATCACACAGTTTGACGGGTGGATTTGTTCCCAGGACTGACAAGGCGTCGCTGACGTGCAATATGTTGACGATGCTGCTGAGATGCTTGAAAACAAACCAGACTTGGCTCACAAGAATTGTTTCCCTGAAACTACGCACCAGTGCAAAGTTAATGAGCCCCCTTGGATGACAGGGCGACTGAAGACCTTCGTCAACCTGCGAAACAGGGCGCACAGCCGTCGCCAGATCGGTAAACTAAAGAGACTGAGAGAAGATCAATGTCAAGAGATTCACGCTGCAAAGACCAGTTGGTACAAGCGACGGATGACAAAAGTTGCCATTGGTAGAGACATGTCGGAAGTTTAAAAACTAATCAAATCCGCTCCTTGCATGGAATTACCTGAAGCTGCTGATAACAGCACTAAAGCTGAGCTTACCAATCAATTCTTTGCAAACGTATGTACAAGAAATTCTATTTGATCTACAGCAATGGCACGTAGGCATACATATCCTGTCACACATTACAGACAACATGGCCGTACCGGCTGGTGCAGCTGCTACCAGTGCAGCTGCTGAAGGAGTTTTGTGTCGAATTGGCACAATCTCTCATCCATATATTTTCTCGATCACTTAAGGAGGGCCAGGTCCAATTAGTCTGGAAGAGGGCAAGCATCATCCCAGTTCTTAAAAGCAACACCGAAGCCGCCAGGAGACCTGTGGCCTGTGAGCCTTACACCCACGTTTGGCAAGCTCTTGGAACAGTTCGCTGTGCCCCTCATTCTGACGGACATACAGCCGCAAATACATAAACGCCATTACGGTAATGTAAGCCCCCCACTCCCCTTATTTGATAAGACTGCTGCACGATCCACGCTTATGTGATTATGATTTCAAGAAGGTACGTGCAGCATTGGACTTCGCTCTGGCTTGCGAAGTGGTCGGCCCCATTCCAGGACTGGAAGCAGAGGGTAATGAAGATGCCGGATCGAAAGATTAGTGGCTGGAAATCAATAACTTGCGGCATCCCGCTCGGTTCCCTGGTTGGGCAAGTTATTTTTTTTCGCTCAGATCGACAGTGCAGCTTCCGAGACGGAACATCGCCTGAAATATGACGATGATCCCAAAATACGCCAAGCATGTTCAATTGTCCGAATAGAGGCGCACAGCCAGCTGGAAAGCAAGACTGACGAAATATGTGGGTGTTCAGCTGCAAATGAGATAGTGCTTAATACTGAGAAATGTCAGGTCATGCACGTTTCTACTACCGGGAAACCCCTGATTCACCAGGGCCACCGTAAGAAATGGAATCAACTAAGTAGCTGTTAACAGAACCAAGCTTTTTTAGTTATATAACCCACAGCGATATGTCTTGGCTGGCACATGTCAATGAAATTTCTACGAAGGATTCCAGCGCTTTCCCATGATGCTTCACATAATGAAGAAATTTGTCCGTTATGAGACAAAATTGTTAAGATTTACATCACATACGTTCAACAGTTGCTGGACCTGCTCTTGCAAAATATATGTATATATAATATATATATATATATATATATATATATATATATATATATATATATATATGCGATCCTGCCGAAATACTGGCGCGATCCTGCTTGAACACCCCGCGACCGGCCACCAGCCACCAGCCGCGGCTCCCACATCTCCTACAGCAGACGGGCCACCAGCCGCGAATCCTAGTCCCTGCGGTGGGCCAGCCACCAGTCACGAGCCGCGGACCGGCCAGCCGGGCACTCCCCACATACGCGGCCGACGAGTCTGCCAACGTCATCCTGTGGATGAAAGCGGCGCATATACCAGATATGGTTCGCCTGTGATTTATGTCATCGCCCAGCCATCCAGCCGCTGAACGAGAAAAATCGGACCACTGAAATTAGTCCGCTGATTGAATAAAACCCGACCTCCTTTGTCACGCTCGCGATTCCGTCGCGTCAGCGGCGCATGAATAAAACTTTGTAAAAACTTGCCACTGTGACAGTTCCAAACATCGGGTCGTAACGTAAGTCATGAACAAGTCAAGCTCAGTCGGCAAAGTTTGTGCCCAGACTGACGGCAGATGTGCCGGCCTTTATATGATGCATGAGTTTGAACGTTCGTGGCCCACTTCGACATACTTCTGGCTTTCATTTTAGTCGGAGGATGGGTGTAATATCAATGCGGAGCCCAACAGTGTTAAGATGGCTTTCAGGCGCACTGAACCAATTGATTTTTCTTCCCGGTTTCATGCGATCCTTGAAGTCATCAAGATACATCGATCAAAATGCTTTAGCGTCACCGCTACCAACAAGCGCGGTCATTGCTCTGCTGAGAAGAAGGCTGCATTCGTAGCGACGCGTGCGACCAAGAATCCATACTGTCGCCTGTCGCTATCGCCGTCCTGTTACATGCCAACTATTCTCCGCCCTTTGGTATTCGAAGCGACACCGGAGACAAAGATGATCCGTGACTTCACGCAGCGTTTTGTCGAGCGCGCAGAAAATTATTGGCTGCTCCGCGGAAGTTCACAGAGACGACGCATAGTTCATTTATAAAACAATTACTCTGTACACAAAAACTATGCAATAAAAGGTGTGTCACACGGCATAGTTGGAGTTTCCATATGTTCGCCATGTTTGTCCGCACCCGTAGTTCATCCAAACAAACACGATCAAGTCCGGACAGCATGATAAGTACGGCGTTACTTTCTGAACATGACGAAAGTGAAAATAGACAACGTGTCAAGCCGCGAACTTGTCCGGCGAGATTCTACTTGACATCACGTGGCATGTTGTATTCTTGGTGCGTGGCGAATACACTCCCAACACGAGTCCCGGCATTAGCAGACAGCCATGGCGGAACCTACGCTCGCTATTTCCTCGTCCTGGCGGCGTCGCCCCAAAGGAAACGTATGACATTACGCCCCCAGCAACATGTAGACAATCAGACCGGCCAAGAGCCACAAGGCTCATCGAGGGTGGCCTACTCCAGGTTCCGCACCTATACTTGACCATCAAGCTGCAAGGGTTCACACTCATGACATTATGACCATCGCCGTTACTATAATGATGTCCTTTGGGCCCCGCAGCAGAAGCCCAGACATTTCAAAATAGCCATTCGAGTGGTTCATCCCACATGTTTGCTATTCCTTTTTATCGCATCACCAAAAGCTCTGAACGTGCTGTAAGGAAATCGTCATGACAAATTGGCAGTCGTAAGTGTCTTCATGGACGCTGGAAGTAAACGCCCTCCCCTCGTAACATGACTGAAAAATCCGTGAGCTCGCGAAATATGACCTAATAAGTGCGAGACGTTCGTCGGCGACATGCGCTCGCGCGCGCGGCGGTCTCAGGTCCTCCGCCGGAAGGTCATGGAGCTATGGTATGGTGGAGGTACACCAACTGTCTTCAAAATCAAGACCCTTACATTACTCCTTCAATTCAGTGTCGGAACTTAGGCACTTAGGCAACTAATTTAGTTGGGCACTAACTGGGTATTAGGCAAATCATTTTAATTAGGCGCTAATTTAGGCGCTAGGTCAACGAATACAGACCTGATAAAAGTTGAACTCCAGGTTTCATGCCATAAACAACGAACCCCACGAAGCCTTCCGCACACAAAGCACGTAAGCATGATCCACACTGAGCAAAAAAGCACAGGCCCAGACATCCCTATCGTCCAACAAGCCATCACGACCAGTTTTCTTACCTACGTCCACCCACCATGTCCTACCGCCCTCACCCACACTCCAATCGCGAGACCTTCCAATCGGGCCCCGTTTCCTTCGTGCTCTCGCTCCATAGCATGATATACGCACACGGGCGCCAGCCTTGCCACGCCTATAATCGTGCCTCTGCGACGGAGTCGGACCGCAGATGTTCCTGAGAACACTCGCCGGTAAGATTGCCATAAGATTGGACTGCCTTATTGCCAAAGTGGATTATGGACACGAAGCTCGCAGGCGGCTTGCAAGAATCGCCCGGGGCAAAACAAGCAAGTTCTAAGAGGAAGTGGCAAGGAAAAACAAGCTCGCAGAACACAACGCTCACAGGAAGCAACCAGTGACGGTGATGGATTTAATAATCTCTAACTCCGCGTACGGCCCATGCAACCAAGCGTGCAGCAAATCTTTACTTTGCGCTATTACCAATCACTATAAGTGAACTTGGCAGCCGCACCGATCCGATTCGAAACACTGCGTTGTCTTGTGCTCACGCGTTAAGGGGGGTGGGAAGGTACTGATACGATGCGATCATTTTTCGGTGAATAGGCCTACTGTCCAAGTCACAGCTCCAGGATTTAAATGGACTGTACCAATAGGTTAGGAAATGTCTGAAATTTACCGTGTAGCTTCTTCGTCATGCAATGTGAAAGCAGGTGTGCCCATCCTATCGAACTGCGGGCATGCAACGACATTCACTTGACGCCAAACGGGGACAGCTAGTGGCAGCCGGGTGTGAACGGTGCATGAATCCATGTCTGTGGGAAGAATATAGGTGTTGCCACGGTAACAAAACACTGGTGTTATGCTGGTTCACTGAGTCACTGTTTCACTGGTTGCCATGGCAGTGCCCATATTTTGTTTTGTTTACTTCTGCTTAAAACCGTAATACGCACGGTGAATACAATGACACATCTACTTGCTTGCTGGCAATGTCAGCTGGCGGGTGAAATATTGGGGGAGGGGGGGGGGGGCATCATTGGATTTCCTATGGGGAATCCCGCGCGACTCAGCACAGGGCGATGATGTCACTGGTGCCCTAATGTGTCAATTGGCCCCCGCCCGCTGCCGGCTCATCGCCGGGGCGTAGCGGAAACGTATGGGTAGACGCAGCGTTCAGTGATTGGAGGCAAGGCAAATAGCCATTCAAAGTTTGATTAGAACCATCAAGCGCAGTCTTCCTGGTTCGGTAAGTGTTTCTATTATCCTGCAAGCAGGGGTGTCAACTTTGCTAAATGATTGGGGGGAAGCCCAGGGCCCTGGTGAAATGCATATTTTGCATTTGCTCCTCCGACAAATTATTCAGCGACATTACGCCCTTGTGAGGAACTGTGACTCTAACCTCATCCTAAATACATCTCTCATCGGCTTTTAGGCCACTTGATTTTGATGTACGGTAGTTTTTAAAGTTGGTGGCACGGAGTAGTCCTTTATTTTAGTAGTACAGTCATCAACTGCAGGTAACGTCGAAAGACTCCTGTGATATTTATATTTTCCTAAGACCTTGTAGCATAGGGGTCAAAAGATTTGTGAGTGGGGCAACCGAATATGGTGGTGGCAGCCAAAAATTAAAAAAATAATAGAGGTGTCACACGAGGGCCCTCACAAAGGGAGCAAACCGACCCCTGCCTGCAAGGTCGTGGTCTTCAAACCCTGCTGTCGCTGCTGTTTGGTTGTTACGCAGGAGCACAGTCAAGGGGTGCCCCATTCGGTCCACGGATTTTCATTTTTACCATAGCTGGGCTCTTAAAAGAAAATTAAAAATTGGCGTGACGCGTTCTCGCCGAGGTCTGCCCCCACCCTATTAAGAAAATATTGATTGCGCCCCTGCTGTTGGTACGAACTAATGGCAAGTGAGCGCGGAGACTAGCTAAGCAGACGAAAAAGAGCCGCTGCGTCTTATCATGAGGCTGCAGCGCCTGACAAGGGATCCTGTGTCAACAGGGGAACCCGAGTCCGCAGCAGGCCCGTTTGCTAGAAAGGGGCAGTGACGGGACCTGGAATGTCAGCGGGCTTCTCGCATTGTTCGGGGCCCCGACAATAAAGGGAGATAGGAAATAGAACAATAAAAGGACCCGCATTGATTGGGACAATGGAATGGTGATGCGGCGGACAGTGGGTCTAATAACTAACAAACGACCTTGCTCCGTTTTGTCCAGAGGCCTGATTTTGTTAAAAGTGATCCCTGTATCATTTAGTAGATCCCCTGTACCTGTAAGAAATTATTGTGCGTCATTGAAGGCCTCTGCTCCGAGTCGCACTAATTGCTCCCGTCAGAGGACGGCCGGCATCATAAAGGAGATCAGTGTTTCCTCAGAGGGCCTCTGAATCGATCATGAGGCCCGGCGCCCGTGTCACCAGAATGTCGCACCACAAGTATTCTGTGGCCCCCAGTGTTTCACTGGCGGCACCGTCAACGAAACAAGGATGTGGTGTCAGTGTCCATTCCATGGCCCCTTCATGAACACGTCCGTCGGAAGAACTGGATAAAAAAGAAACGAAAGGAAAGGAAATTTGGGGCCCGCTCAAAACTTGGGGACTTTCACCAGGGGGCTTTTATAAAGCCCTGTGTCACTCTCGCCCCACCAAGACTCTGGGTGCGACCTGGGCACGTGCGCACGGGTGACACAGAAACCGGCGCCGGAGGAAGCGGGGACAGCGAGAACAGTGAGCCCGACTGCGTGAGCCCGACGGCACGCATTGACACCAACGCCCCGCTCAGTATGGGCGATGTAATTCGGGTTAGGTTTACCGAATGTACACCGAACTAATCGTTTAATAATGTAACGTATTTTTAAGGACGGAAGGAAAAAAGGGTAGTTTTTCCAGCAAATTTGGCATGCAGTGCAGCTGTAACCAACGGAAACATAAATATCCAGATCGGAACATGCACCGTGCGTGCTGCGCGCTGCTCTCGCTGTGTCAGGACGCCAGTGACGTCACGTCAACGTTGGGCGTATGGGGTACTAAAAAGCCCGTCAGGCGTACTTCTTATGCGTCCTTGGCAAGGCCGGTGATAGGCGGCGACGAATTACACACGGCGTCGAGTTTTACCATTTCGACTGTTCAACGCACGCTGGTTTTATGAAACATTTGTAATTTGTACTTTGTCAACTTTAAATTACAAATCACAAAATACAAACGGTTTGTAAAACGGTTTGTAACAAATTTTTATGAGAAAGGCGACTGGTTGGAGAAGTATTCCAACCCTGAATCTCTAGGTCAAAATTATCGACTTGTTCCCCATTGTAACACACCCGGACGGCCGGCTCGGCCACAGCAGCTGTCCCTAGGCAGCTCCGGCGCCGGGAATCGGTGGGCGGGTCACCAGAGGTCGGTGGGCGGCTTGCGCGCCGACCTCGGCACACCTCCGGCCACAATAAGCCCGCCGGCGGAGCGGGATGCCCGACGCCATCCCAGAGCGCGCTCTGAACACCCCGCTGGGTTCTATACAGGGGTCCCGCGCGGCCGCGAGCTCGGTGCGCTGACTGTCCGCCGGCCGCCGCGGGGCGCCCCGACGGCGGTCGGCATGCGACAACGCTGGGGCTCTGGGGATCGGCACACCCCTGGTACCAGGAACGTTATGTATCGCAGCTGCCCAACAAGGCTGGAGGTCGTTGAATGGCATTACGCAAACGTGTGAATATGGCCCAAGCTTCCAGGATCTGTGTTACAGACGCTGTTGTCCAGGCAACAGAAGCAACGGGAAGCTCGGGCTTCGTGCATTTGGCCTCACGCCACTTTTGAAAGTAACTTAACTGCATGAGGCAGCCAACGCTTCTTCACGTCGTACTTATCGCCCCCATTTACTCCCGGCGAATACGTTAGGCTTGCCAGAATGCATACTCCGCCTCTGGGCCCAGCGTACAGCACCTGACGCGCGTGAGCAGCGAGCACCGGCGGCTGGCACGCGACATGACGCCCGAACAGTGACCGTCCCAGCGCGACTCACCTTATAGAGCAGGTGGGGCTCGACGCTGAGCCTGGTGTGCGCCGGGCGCGGTCGGTGCGCGTCCACGGCCTGCTCCAGCGCCTGCACCACCTCCGGCTCGAGCAGCGGCGCGCCGCAAGGCCACCGCTCGGCCCGGCTGCAGGGCAGCTCGCGCAGCCACTCCCGCAGCTCCTTGACGCGACGCGCCCTGCGCGCGGGGCCGGTCCGGGGTCAGACAGGAGGCGGCGCGGCGCCACGCCCAGGGTCCGGGCCCGGCTCGCGGCGGCGCCACGCGTGCGGCATCGGGTGAAGGGTACTTGGGCCAAGTTGGGCAGAAATAAAGACACGTGTAATGAAGTTTCGATTTTGGGTCCTGGGTGTGTGCGCGCCAAACACAACTATATCTTGGGCATTTGTGGTGAGAGGATGGATGGCAAACGCACATTCTTAGATTTGAAACAATACTTACTCCACACTGCTAACACCTCACTCCAAAGTTCCGAACGCTACATTGGTTGGCATAAAACCTCAGGCAGTAACTTCGTCCAAATGGTTCAAAGCGCGCCAATCCGCTGCCCGTCCTTACTGTCAGCCACAACGTGCATCGTATCCGGGCCTATATCTGCACAGCTGCAGGACGGAGATGGGCAGCCGTCAGCCCAACGTCAGGTCTGAGAGTCCAGAGTCCCGTCTGACCCCATGCAGCCCAGAGTCGGCCCCCACGTTCCTCTCGTACGCCAGAGTCGGCCCCAGCCCACCCGATCTCGGTGTCGGATCACACGGCCCCTCGTAGGTCTGAGTCGGCCCCAGCCTACCTGATCTCGGTGTCGGACCACACGGCCCCTCGTAGGTCAGAGCCGGTCCCAGCCCACCTAATCTCGGTGTCGGATCACACGGCCCCTCGTAGGTCAGAGCCCCCTCGTAGGTCAGAGTCGGCCCCAGCCCACCTCATCTCGGTGTCGGATCACACGTCCCCCTCGTAGGTCAGAGTCGACCCCAGCCCACTTGATCTCGGTGTCGGATCACACGTCCCCCTCGTACGTCAGAGTCGGCCCCAGCCCACCTAATCCCGGTGTCGGACCACACGTCACCTCGTAGATCAGAGTCGGCCCCAGCCCACCTGATCTCGGTGTCGGGCCACACGTCCCCCTCGTAGAACTTGAAACCATCAGTGTTCCGGCCGATGAACTCGATCAACTCCGGGAACTTGGCCATGTACTCGCGCAGCGCATCCACCAGGCGAGCCGAGTACAGCCAGACGTTGTCGCGGCGCCGCGACCAGCCCGGCATCTACCGGACACGAGCGCAATTGCTGGTACCGGTGCCATTTGTTAGGGATGTGGCCAGGCTGCGAGCACCAACCAGCGAGCGCCGCCGCCGCCGCGTAGCAGCCTTGCCGGAAACAGCATTACGGATGAGCTGGGGATCCTCCAGTGTCGCGGACTGCACACGTGAACCGATGCATCAAGCCCATCGAATGTGATCCGTCTGATGTGAGAGGGTTATCGAAAAGGTCACGTGGACTTGGTTGATAAATATTATTAAAAGCACAGCTTATGTCGGGATAAGATCGAAGTGGTTGATAAAATCGCTCAGGTGCGTCGCGGCGGTCTCTCCAAACAAACACCTGGCTTCTAAGAGTGTCCAAATTTTCGAGCAACAGCAGCACTGAAGTATGAGCCCGTCATGTTTGACCTCTCCTGACTCAACCACTCCGTCATTTCCTACGAGGTGCTGGCCCACCCCCGCAGGGCGACACATATGTAGCTCTGACCGCGGCCACACTGTTCTGGGCGGGTGTCCAGTACGGCCGGTGGCCGCCGCCCACGCCAATGCCGGCGGCCTCTGACGTCATCCATTTCTCTGACGCTGCCCGGCCTCTACCCCTTCCCACACCGCAACATCCCACACACCACACCACACCACACCATACCACATACGCAGCACAGCACACCACACCACACCACACCGCACCACACACCATACCACACCGCACCGCAAAACACCACACCACACCACACCACACCACGTACGCAGCATGTATCACCCTACCTCACGCCTACACCTGACACACACCTCATGCACCACACCTCAAGACAGAAAACACACTGCACATTTCACATCAGCCGCCCATTGCGCGCCTAACACACCCAAATACACATCAGAACCTCCCCAGACATCTCGGACCTGCGACATCTACCACCCTATCGACCCCCCCCCCCCCCCCTCCCCCACAACACGCGCCAGCAGCGTCGGAACAGCGGCGGCCGTACCTCCTCATTCTTCTTATTGTGCTTGACCTCGATGGCACAGTTGAACTTGGCCTCGCGGTCGGCCGTGAGCTCTGCCAACTCGCCGACGACGTTGCCCTGGCCGGGCTTGCGCGTGGCGCCCTGCATCAGCATGATGCAGCCGGTCAGCCGGGACACCAGGTGGGACGTGACGCCCAGCTTCTGCGCCGCCACGTACCCTGCCGGAGGAGCGGGCGGCGTGGCTCAGCGGCCGGTAACGGTGGCGCCGACGCCGACGCCGGACCGCCCAGGCCCAGCCCGCCCCAACACGGCCGCGCGGGAAGCTAGATGATGATCGTGTTTGGATTTAAAGGCGCTTCGACGGCAGGGGTCATTTTGCGCCCGGAACTAAGTTAAGAGATTCTCCCAAGTTCGGCGCACACGCGGGTTGCACGTGAGTGTGCTGTCTGATTATGGTGAAACAGGGTTTCTTCGAGAGCAAGTTGCAAAGGTGAAGAACAGCCAAACAGGTGAGAATATGATTCTAAAAGCGACGTCATTCCTAAACTGCAAAAAAGCCTTTGTTTAGACGATCAGATCCTCGGCGATGACGAAGAACAGGGACGGGAACATCCCGCGGATGAGGGAGCACAGGGACAGGTACATCCCGAGCATGAGGGAGCACAGGGACAGGTACATCTGAGGATGACGGAGCACAGGGACAGGTACATCCCGCCGATGAGGGGGCACAAGGACAGGTGCACCCCGCGGATGAGAGAGCACAAGGACAGGTGCATCCCGAGGATGGTGGAGCACAGGGACAGGTACATCCCGCGGATGAGGGAGCACAGGGACAGGAACATCCCGAGGATGGCGGAGCGCAGGGACAGGTACAGCCGGTGGTGCGCATTTCGGCCGAAGTAACGCTGACACTTAGCTGCAAACTGGCGACACTGCACGAGCGGGTGGACAACTGGTAGCGGGCGGCCACAGCGAGGATACGAAATGGGAGTGACACAATCTTCTGTCGAGAATAATACGCAAGAACTTCAGTGTCGGGGAATGGTAAAACCGCCTATAAAACTTCAGCGCGTTAGTTTGTCGAGGCATATTTGAATATTTCGTTCAGTCAAAATTGACAAGGACCTGGAGAGCCAAATGGCGAAATCATCAATGAAAGGCGTGCGACTCGTTGACGATAAGTCAAAGGACACAGCCTTGACGTTTTGACGACTGTTAAATTATTTTTTATGACTGGTTCGAACACAACCAGGTGGTCTAGTGGGCTTCGGTTTTTCCTCAAACCTCACCGAGAGCTGAAACGCACGTTGTTAGCCTCTAAAAACCGCATAAGTCGCGTACCGGTCGTCATTTTCTAACAGTTGACAAACAGGATGTCAGTGGAACGGGCTGATAGTTGAGGGAGTCCGTACCATCTCTGCCAGCCTTTAGAACAGCCACGAATATTGCTTCCCTCCGTTACTTCGGAAACGTGTCACTGTCCCAGATCAAGCCAAATTTCGATAACGACTCAAGTGGCGCGTTGCTGAGGTTCTTTAGCAGTTCATTTGTGACGTCCTCCCATCCAGGTACAACATTCCGCGTGCTGCGCAGCACTGCCCTGAACTCTTCTATCGAAAATCGGGAATTAGATGGCTTGGGGTTCTCAGAGCCAAAATCCGCGGCACGGATTGGGGCCCATGGGATGTTGTGCTGCCTGCCTGTGGCAGACCCGACGCGGCCTGAAGCTTGCGAGGTGCTGTGCTGCCTGCCTGTGGCAGACCCGCCGCGGCCTCAGGCTTGCGAGGTGCTGTGCTGCCTGCCTACGCCTGAGGCTAGCGGGTGCTGTGCCGCCTGCCTGTACCTGAGGCTAGCGGGTGTTGTGCTGTCTGCCTGTACCTGGAGACAGCGGGGTGCTGTGCTGTCTGCCTGTACCTGAAGACAGCGGGGTGCTGTGCTGCCTGCCTGTGCCTGACCTTCCGGCGCCGTGTGTGTACAGCTTCTCCCCTGGCCACGGACCGGCGAGCGCAGCACCGCTGGCCCTGGCTGTCGGCCGGGCGCGAGACTGAGCTCGAATGTCGCCCGCTGGGAGTCAGCTGGGCACGCACGGAGGGGTGACGCTCACCGGGGAAGTAAGAGGCGGTCAGGCGCGCCTGCCGACGCTCCACCTTGGTGAAGTCCGGCTCCGAGGCGAGCGTCACGTCCAGCCGCACGCGGCCCTTCTCGCTCACGCCGATCACCTGGCGGTGGCAGGAGTGTCAATTCGAGTGCCAGATAGCCGCGCGAGGAATGATGAAACCGCCTAGTAGTGAGGCCCGGGTTCGAATCCCAGTTTCCAAATAGCCCCCGAGCACTTCTACGGCCAATGCAGCCGCTGCCGCCCCATACAAGGGGCGTGACGCGTCATGATCCCTTAATAAAAAGATGTCACGCAGATGTGCCGTCCCTTGGACCGACCCACGCGGCTACCCCAGCACTGCGCCGTTTCGCGGGGAGACTACAGCGCTGGACCAGCAGCGCGCCACGGCCGCTCCAGCACGACACCGCGGGAGGGGCACTACAGCTGACCGGATCATCACGACGGCTCGCCCCAGCACCAGGTCACCACACGGGCACCGGACACCAGCAGCACGCCACACATCGTGACCGCACACCGCATGGGACTGAACCCCGCGTGGACCATCCACGTCGCTCCGGAAGCGCCATATACCACACCGGAGAGCCCAGCAGTAGCGAGGCCGGCGGGCGCGGACACGCCACCATACCACGCCGGAGAGCCCAGCAGCGGCGAGGCCGGTGGGCGCGGACACACCACTATACCACACCGGAGAGCCCAGCAGCGGCGAGGCCGGTGGGCGCGGACACGCCACCATACCACGCCGGAGAGCCCAGCAGCGGCGAGGCCGGCGGGCGCGGACACACCACTATGCCACGCCGGAGAGCCCAGCAGCGGCGAGGCTGGCGGGCGCGGACACACCACTATAACACACCGGAGAGCCCAGCAGCGGCGAGGCTGGCGGGCGCGGACACACCACTATAACACACCGGAGAGCCCAGCAGCGGCGAGGCCCGTGGGCGCGGACACACCACTATGCCACGCCGGACAGCCCAGCAGCGGCGAGGCTGGCGGGCGCGGACACACCACTATGCCACGCCGGAGAGCCCAGAAGCGGCGAGGCTGGCGGGCGCGGACACACCACTTTACCACATCGGAGAGCCCAGCAGCAGCGAGGCCGGCGGGCGCGGACACACCACACGCGGACCATCCACGTCGCTCGGGAAGCGCCATATACCACACCGGAGAGCCCAGCAGCGGCGAGGCCGGCGGGCGCGGACACACCACCCGCTGGCTTGCTCGCGGACATCGGCTCCCACTCGCCTTGCCCATCGCTCCGTACGAATCGGCCTTCAGCACGAAGCAGGTGGAGCCGGCGCTGAACAGCTCGTCCAGCGTTCCGTACTGGGAGAACGTCTGGTCCAGCGTGTCCAGGTCACGGACGCACGTCTGTAGCGCGAACGGCTTCGGCGTCGGCGACCACTGAAGCGGGGCACCGGCGCGTCGTGAGAAAAGTGCCGGGCGCAAACAGGCCATGCGGGACGCTGTCATCATCATAACCATCACCATCACAACCACCACCAGCATCATTGTGATCATCATCCTCTGCGTTTGGTATAAGTCACGAGTAACACGAGAGCGAGGGGCTACACCTCGCTCTGCACACTTTTTCTTCGAGGCTTGAGTACTTGAGCACCGCCGGAGGGGATGCTCCGCTCGTTGCGAGGCGGCGGACGGCATCGCCCACCACGGCAGCAGGTGGGGAAGGTGCCGCAGAACGACTCCGGCCACGGCACAGAGCTGCGCGTCTCGGGAGCAGACCAGCGGCACACAGCGAGCAAGGCTGCGCCACACGGCAGCCGATCCGGTCCGCCGCGACAACAGCTGCGCATATCCGACGGGACCGCGAACCGCCCGCCACGCGCGCCCCGTGCGGGGGTCCGGGGGCCGGCCGTCGAGGCGCGGCCGGCGGGCGACATCCGAAGCCGGCGAGCTCACCTGCTTCTCGAGCGTGACGCTGCCGGCGCTGGTGGCGATGTACCTGCGCCCAGTCATCGGACGCCCGTACACCAGCAGCGGCACGTCGCCCGTCAGGATGCCGAACCGGCTCTCATACCTGTCAACATGGCGGCTGAGGAGCTCGGGACCTGCACGGCGGCTGAGGCGCTGGGGACCTGCACGGCGGCTGAAGCGCTAGAGACCTGCACGATGCCTGAGGCGCTGGGACCTGCACGGCGTGGCCGTAGCGCGCGTGCATCACACGGTGGGTGGCGCGTCGGTAGGTGTCGTGAGAGACGGCACGCGCAAAAGACCGGCACACCATCGTTTTTTCGAGCACGTCGCTCTAACATGGCAGCGGTGCAGCTGATGGAGACCGGACCACGCGCCGTCGACAATGCCGAGCCGCCTGCCGTCGTTCTCTCGGCGACGGCTAGGCATGCGACAGATAGCATTCCCGGTGGTGCAACGAATGAGATGACGCCGGACAGTGCGGACGACACAAACCGGCGATCCTCACCTACCACCCGGTCACACCCCGCCACACACGCCGCCGTCGCCACCGCCGACGGGGGCGGCACGGCCCGGGCCGCCTGCGCGCCGCACTTACGCGTTTTTGATGTCATGCATCTGGCCGATCCAAACGGTCCGGTCGGCGTCGGTGAGCTTCTCCACCACCAGCTGGTCGGAGCCGGGCTTTAGCGTGTAGCGCCTCTCGACCGACGAGACGGCCGCCACCCTGTCGGAGGCGGCAGCAGGCAGCGTCAGCCCGACACACGCGCGAGGAACACCGGGGCTTCAGGCGGCCAGGGACGACGGGGGGTATCAGCCTGACACGCAGGGAGGAACACCGGGGCTTCAGGCGGCCAGGGACGACGGGGGGGAGGGGGGGGTACCAGCCTAACACGCTGGGGAACGCCGGGGCTTCAGGCGGCCAGGGAGGACGGGGGGTATCAGCCTGACACGCAGGGAGGAACACCGGGGCTTCAGGCGGCCAGGGAGGACGGGGGGTACCAGCCTTACACGTTGGGGAACACCGGGCTTCAGGCGGCCAGGAAGGACGGAGAGCACCAGGCTGACGCGCACGGGGGTCTATGTGATGAGCCCGATATGGTAGCCAAAACAGATGACCTCAGGCTGGGATAGAGTGGAACGGGGGCATACGCTCGACACGCAAATGCAAAAACGTGATGAGAAACGGGGGCATCAGCCCGACACGCACATTGAGAAACGTGATGAGCTTGATAAGAGCATACAGCCTGTGCCATCCTGCCAAGAACGGGCCGAAGAGACCGCGTCGGCGTGATACCGACAGGGAGATGTAATCAGTCAGACACGATCAAGGACACAATCCGTCTCTTAACAGATACATAAAGAGGCTTCACAATCCTAACTCGACATACAGGGCCCATCTGGACGTCATTCTGACGCCGGCAGCGCGGAACAGACAACAAAAAAACGGAAGTTTTGGCGACTCACTTGGCCTCTGTGAGATGCGGCCACTGGACGAACACGGCGCGACCCAGCAGCCGTCTGGCCTCGGCCGGCGCGTCCGGCTCGCTACCCTCCCAGCGGTCCTTCACCGTCAGAATCACACTCTCCCCGTTCGACGGCTGGCTGAACACCTTCACCTTCTGGCGCGACAGGTGGAACTGGAGGCAGACGCTCAGCGTCATTGGCGTCGTCAAGCTGCTGTCGAGAAATTCGCATGCCATCACCACTGTCATTAACACAATTCATAGTCAACATTCACTGGCACACATGCACCCATCGTGGATGTATCCCTGCCACGCCGAGCACGCCGCTGGCGCTGCTGGATGCCCGCTGTTATCCAGGTCAATGTCAAGCGACGTCCACCCCGGTTGACGCGCCGCGAAAAACAAAATCAGATGCATTGCGAATCACGGGCTGGTTGAGTCGACAGCTCTATTGTCGATGTTCCGCAGCTGAACAGCCTGGCCTGCCCCATCAGCAGCTGAACAGCCTGGCCTGCCCTATCAGCAGCTGAACAGCCTGGCCTGCCCCATCAGCAGCTGAACAGCTTGACCTGCCCCATCAGCAGCTGAACGGCCTGGCCTGCCCCATCAGCAGCTGAACAGTCTGGTCTGCCCCATCAGCAGCTGAACAGCCTGGCCTGCCCCATCAGCAGCTGAACAGCCTGGCCTGCCCCATCAGCAGCTGAACAGTCTGGTCTGCCCCATCAGCAGCTGACCAGTCTGGTCTGCCCCATCAGCAGCTGAACGGCCTGGCCTGCCCCATCAGCAGCTGAACAGTCTGGCCTGCCCCCTCAGCAGCTGAACAGCCTGGTCTGCCCCATCAGCAGCTGAACAGCCTGGTCTGCCCCATCAGCAGCTGAACAGTCTGGCCTGCTCCCTCAGCAGCTGAACGGCCTTGTGTGTCTCATCAGCAACACACCACCACTTGTGTGTCTCATCAGCAACACACCACCACTTGTGTGTCTCATCAGCAACACACCACCACTCGGCCACCGAGTATTTGTAAACATGGGACATGAGATCTCTTGAATCCAAAGGGGCGCCACCGACATAAGGTTCGCAACGTACAATACCCCTCCGTCACATGACATCAACGATCGGCTTCGGCAGCGACCGAGCCGGCGCGCGCCGCCCGCCTCCCGTCGGCCGCTGCGTCGCCGGCCCTCACCGAGTGCGCCACGTGCTTGAGCGTGGGGAAGCCGACGAACAGCAGGTCGAGCCGAGCGTTGGGCAGCAGGCCCTTGCGCAGCGCCGAACGGGCGGCGATGAATGGCTCGCGCGGGCGCACCGAGACGCGCGCGTATGTCCGCTCCAGCGCCGGGAAGTAGCCGGGCGAGGCGGTGGGCCCTGTGGACGGCGGCGGCGCTCAGTCCAGGTCAGAGGGGCGGCCGCGCCCGGAGCAGCAGTCCGCGCGCCGCGCGGCCAGCAGCACCAAGACGCGACACGACGGCCAGCCCGCGCCCGCCGACGCTGTCACCTGCAGGCTCCGGCCACCTTCGGTCACCTCAGCGCGTGCACGGCTTCGGCGCCGACAGAAGGGCGCGCGCATGCTTCCGATTCCCGGCGCACTAGTGACGCGGAGAGCGAGGTCAGACCCCGACACAAGACACGCGACGCCCGTGTCACGCATCACGCGTACACGACGCACACAAGCACATAATCACACAGCTTCACACCATGCGCCGACTTTCCGCCACGCCACGCCGGGTGAGCGGGCGGGCGGGGGACTGGCCGCCAGCTGCGAGGCATGCCTCGCTGGGCGGGCGGTGACTGGTCTCCGGCCCCCGGCTGCCAGCATGGCCGTACCCTGGTCCTGGCTGGTGTACTGGAAGACGTGGGCGTCGCCGTGCACGTTGCGGGCTCGCTCCTCCTCTGTCAGTCGGGCGTACAGCGGCTGAATGGCTGCCAGCAGCCGCTCCTGCCACACAGCGCCGGCCACAGTCAATTCAGGCCGGACGCACCGGGTCAGGCCCGCGGCCCGCTCTCAACGCTGACGGCCGCTGGCCGGCCGGCAGGGAAAAGTCGGCTACGGAGTCTACGGGTCGGGTGGAACTAATTTCACGGAGTAAATACTGGTTGTGGTATAAAGCCAATTAGGGTAAAAATACTTCCATCATAAGCGTAATTTTCTTGAGAGTTGAAAAGATGAGATTTCAACCAGAAGGAAACTGGCGATCACTTCAGCGGAGCAGGCTTGAGACTACGAGCGGAACATTCGGCATCGGACGGCAGGGATTCGGGCCAATGATTGGTTGCGACAGCTAAACACACATTTCATGTTTGCTGTACAGTAGATGCCCATACGGGGTACCGTCAGCGCCGCTGTTCCGCCCAGCGAGGCCACCGACCGGCCCTGCCGAGCGCGCGCAGTGGCGCGGACGCACGTGCGCACCTGATCGATGAAGGGAATCAGCACGACAGCCTCCCAGTCCTGCTGCTTGCCGTTCAGGTCCGTCTCGAAGTTCTCCGGGTAATATTCGAGGATGGGCGAGTCCAGCGACGTCATCAGCGGGCGCAGACACTCGGGTAGAGAGTCCTGACTGAAGTATAGGATACGTCCGTAACCATGGTGGCAAGCTCACAAACAGCGAACAATCGCTGCAAGCAAGATCATGACGTGAAAAAGAGCACTGAGGAGGCGGGCACGCCTCGCCGGGGTCCAGTCCGATCCTGCCAACCGAGCACGATGTGCAGGGGCTCAGAGTGCCCAGAAGTGGGATTCAAAGATCCTGGCAATGTACAGAAAAAAGCAACGCAAAAGACCAGACTGCGGGACCGCAGGAACGAACAGCATTGCCATGACACGCTAGCCGTCACCACACTGCCCGCCAGTGCTGTGAGCACTGAGCGCAGGGACGCAGTGCCGCAGCCGCTGCTGACGCGCCGCCCGCCGGCGGGCACCCGGGCTGGCCTCGGGCCGCGGCGGCGGCGACGGCGGCCGCCGCTCACCTGGCGGCCGGTAGCACGGCCAGCAGCTGCTCGTAGGGCAGGAACGGACGGCCGTAGTCGAAGCGCACCACGTCGGCGACGGCGCAAAAGCCGCGCACGTCGCCGATGTATGGCGCGTAGTGCGACGGGAAGAACCACGACCACGAGCACACGCCGTCGTAGTAGTAGTGCAGGATCCACTGCACGGCGCGCACGAACTCGACCGCCTGCCGCACGGCCGCCTCGCTGCCGGAGGGGTGGGGAGCAAGGGTCAGAGGGCCACAGGTCACGGACGCGGGCGGCACCGTCGGGCTCGCCGCGGATCCTCCGCTCAGCGACTGCCGAGCACAATGTTCGAAGGGGGTGTTCGACCGGTGCGGAGAACGGCCGTGCGATCATGGATATTGGCAGGCCTGGGCGATGCCACAACTAGAGTACACCCCTAACCCGGTCGGAGGACGACAATGGGGCTCGGACAAATACAGCTAATTCCGCTAGATACATACAAAGCTAGTTGCTCCGACCGCTAAGAAGGACCGCGACTGCACGACTAAATCAACTACGACTACCCCTGCAAACACCTTGCAGCAGGACCACACAAGCCCATGCGATGTCCTTATGTAATGCGCTGTCCCACAGTCTGACAGCGGCAACCAAAGCCCCTTCGGCGCTCAGGCTGGTGGCAGGGGCACTGTCGGCGACCAACGCCGGCCTTACGGCGTGATATCAATGTCCATCTTGGTCTTGTAGTAGTGGCGCCGCTGCTGCCGGTACTCCAGCTCGGCCATCGACTCGTCCCCCTCCAGCAGATCGTCATCGATGTTGGTGTGGATCTCACTGAACTGCGCGGCACAGGCGAGCGGGATTAGCGGCAGGGTCGGAAGTGCGGGGCGGGGCTAGCGGCAGGGTAGGCCCAGGGTGCGGGGCGGGGTTAGCGGCAGGGTAGGCCCAGGGTGCGGGGCGGGGTTAGCGGCAGGTTCGGCCCACTTGCGGGGCTGGGTTAGCGGCAGGGTCGGCGCAGGTGCGGGGCTGGGTTAGCGGCAGGGTCGGCCCACATGCGGGGCCGGATTGGGAGAGGCCGGCCCGGCACCTTCAGGCGGCCTGCCGCGACTCCCGTCTGCAATCTGCCGTCCAGTGCGGCGGAGTAGCGCGCCCACAGGCGGTGAGCAGTGCGAAACATTTGACGCTCATTGGTGACTTTCAGTGACCTTTTAATTGCGGACCATTGTATACGCGTTGCGTGATGCGGACCGCCGACTCCGCCGGCGTTCACGAGACCCATGTTCGTACGCCGACTCGGATTCAATGACTCGGGATTCGTGTACATATCTTGCAAAGCTTGTATTTTTTTCGGCTAAGAGGAAATGTCAATAGCTCGCCGCTCTGCGGTTGTTGTCCCTATGCCCAGCAATGGAACATCCCATAACAGTCCCCAGCAATAGTCCCCTAGTCCCAAGCAGCCTTACCACAGACTTGTTCTTAGCTGGTTCCAGCTCCTCCTCTACCACACCATCCAGAGCGTCGAACATGCTGAAGTCCTCGAAGTCATCACGCCCCTTCAGCTTGAACTTCGTCTGAAAAGTCATGGCAGTGCTTCAGGCTTAACTTGACGGCCAGGCCGCAACTTAAGCCTCCGGTCAACTGGTCCAATTTGTGAGCATCAATTATGATTGCATTCAACATTTAAGTGCTGGCATCCACAGCAACACATGTAAGTCGTAATCAGTATCCACTGGCGCACTCAGCGGGGCGGGCAGAGCGGTTAAACGCCAGTGTTCTGACCAAAGCCCATGGAGACGGCGAGCCACCGCACGATACAAAGTACACCACAGTTCCTGACCGCAGGGCACACTTCGAAGCCACGGGGTACGGTACACCTCAGGCGTCACCGCGCAGCCCCGCGCGGCACCGGCCTTCGTGACGTCACCACGCCCACCGCCGTGACGTCACGCCGCGCGGGCCGGCCCGGGCGTGAGCCCACCTTGGAGCCGGTCTTCTTATACCGCACGTCCTCGGGTCCGCGTTTGCTCCTGAGCCAGCGCCGGTCGGCGGCGGAGTCCTCCAGTCTCTCCATCTCCCACTGGGCCAGCTGCTGCATGAACGCCTCGAACCGGTCCAGCACCAGCGTGCCGCCGTCGTTGATGTACCCTGCCGCGGTCGGCGCGCGCCAAGCGGTCACGGCTGCCACCCACGACCGCCGCCACAAACCAAGCTGGCGGGCGGCAAGACATGGCCACGGGCCGACACCGACACTGAGAGCGGCACAGGGGGAAAGGACAAGATGGGTACGGAAAAAGGCAATGGAAACAGAAGAGGGCGAAGCAGATTGCACCGGGCTATCGGACGCTGTCACGGCCGCGACAGGCGGGATAAAACACGGACATCCGCCCGTTCCATAACGATCACAGAGAGGCGACATTCAGCTGCTAAGTGAAGACAACAGGAAAACGGCATCACTGGGCGACAAGCGGACTCGGACGATCTCCTGCAGCCGTCGGTGATGGCCAGCTGAGAGCGGCCCTAATTGGCAGGCGCGGTGTCGGTCAAACCCCCCCCCCCCCCCCCCCCTGGCCCTGCCCACCTCAGCGTCCCGACGGCGGTCCCCCCGGCCGGCGAGCTGAGACTGACCTTCCAGCGTGGGCAGCACCTGCTTGTAGCAGCTGTACAGGATTGGCAGGGCGTCCTCCTTGATGTGCAGGTTGGGTAGGTGCGGCACAAAGTCGTTACCCACCAGAAAGCCCATCATAACCTGCGGCGGAGCGTCGATGAGATGACAGCACGCGCTGGAGCGAGCCGGGCCGGCGGAAGACCCGGCAGCGGCGGACTCGGGCAGACACCTCACAGGCCAGGCCCTCCAGGGCACTGACCAGACCGCATCAAACGGCGGCCGGACGGCGGGGAGCCTGCCGTGTCCGCCACTCCGCTCGTGGCGAGCAGCTGAGAGCGACCCTGGTTGACGGCTGGCAGGCGGGTGGGGGTCGGTAAGTCTCGAGTCCCCCTGAGCGCGGCCGCAGTACACGCCGGGTCATACGCTCCTCTGCCAGATGGAACCATGACAATGACCAGTGTGCTCTGAATGGTGGACGGGCTTCCAGTGGTTTTACGACTACCTGAATGGATGTTACGCACAGGGGCGTCATTTTCGCAAGATTGAGGGGGAAGGGGGGAAAGCGGTGGAAAAGGACGAAACCTTTCACCAAAATACGCCAGAAAACCACTGTCTCTCGAATTTGGCAAGCTTTGTCCTCAGATTGTGCGGGGAGCCATGTTAGGGGAGCGGGTGGAAGCCTACCTAACTCTATAGAAAACTACACCCCTGATTATGCAAGCAGCGAACTTAGCGCTTGAGCCATGGTATGAGCGGGCCTTAGCACGACCGCCACTGGCGCCATGGATAACACTTGCGAAGCGTTCCGCTGGCCGCTCACCTTACACGTTTTACCGCTGGCAGAAATCAAACAGCAGGAGACAACACAGGACAACACATCATTAACCTGCACGCGGCCGACATCGGAGCATGAAAACAGAAAGGCTGACCAAGTCTTGCACCGGGCGATCGGCGCCGCTACCCCGTCGTCACAGGCTGACAAGCAGCCCTTCGTCGTCGCAAACAAATGGCCGAATACACTCGATGGCGCTGGACCACCGCCGGCCGCTTACCCAGTCGTCAATGATGCGTTCAATATCGAATTCGAACGGAAGCGCAGCCTTCAGGTCACTGAACTCGTACTCCAGGTACTCGCGGAAGAGGCTGAGGTGTAACAGGTAGAAAGTCATCTCCTCTGGCACCGTCGTCCGCTTGGACTGCTGCCTGGTGAACAGCACCTGGACCGGGCGGAGGTCAGAGGTCAGAGGTCAGAGGTCAGAGGTCGGAGGAAGTCATAGGTCAGAGGAGGTCAGAGCGTTATAATGCAGCTGGCCCAGATGTCATACTGCTTTAAATGATAACCTGACACTGTGCACCACACTTGCATTAATGTGACAAAACAAAGACAAGAAGTAGAAACCATTACCGGCTTCGGTGCCGCAGCGGCGCACACACGACAACAGCGCAGAACTGCGTACGAGCGGCCTTCCTTGATGACGTCACACGAAAGCCGCGCGCAGCAGGGCCGGCTGACGTCCGGCAGGGCACTACAGGAGGGCGTTCGGCGGCGCCCCGGCGCGGGCCCCAGACTGACCTCCTCCCGGAGCAGGGCGAAGTGCGGCTCGTGCGTGCACAGCCCCAGGACGATGAGATCGGCGTCCAGGCCGTACAGACAGTGGCGCGTGTTGTGGTCGTACTCTGGCAGCGATTTTTCGTAGCGGATAAACTCCATGACCTTGTGCTCGCCCTCGCCCGGCACCTGCGGCCGACAGGGCTCAGCGGCGGCCAGGTACGGCAGGCACGGACACCTCCCCGAATGGTGCACCGCTGCTAGCACAAAAACGTTTGCCCACAAAACCGCTACGACGGAACTCTTGGATGAAATCATGTCCCAGGTAAAGAGGTTCCCGGCATGGCTTATGTGCAAACTTACTACTACACGGCGGCACTGCAATGGACAACGCTTCCACACAGCGGGGAAAGGACTTCTACATACAAAACTTCCGCATGATACATCTACGGACCAAAGTTCAACCCGACAAAGTCGTACCCTATCAACCTGCCACGCGATATTATTCCTGCGACATGCGGAGGCTACGCACGAAGCTTTCAAGCAGCGTTACTTCTACGCACATAATGCAACTACTGTCAAAGCTTCCAATGAAAAAAAAACTTCTAGTCAAACCCCCGACACAGCAGGGCTTCCGCCAGCGCAACTTACATGTCTATATAAGCCACCACTGACACTTTCTCCTTCCTACACTTTCACGCGAGGGTACTTCTACAATCACGTGCAAGGTTTCCAACGACAAAACTTACACTTGACAACAATCCTACACGGAAATAAAACACTGCTGCCAAAATACCCACGCGGCAATGTTTTCAGCGGCACATCACAGCCATGACAACAGGTCAACTAGTTACGGCATTGAGCGCCATGACGGTCAGCTGCATTGTCATGAGTTGGCCGTGGCGTGGGCGGTCCCACGCCAAGATCACGTTGACATTTTAGTCCAGGGGCGAACTGTTTGGGTGACATTCTGCGCACTCCCAGAAACGGCCAGCTTCATTGTTATCGGCCAGTGGCGTGCTTTGCCCGTTGCGCCCATACTGCTCAAATGGGTCCCGGGTCCAGAAGCATGCAGCAAAGCCTGCTGCACAACACGACGAAGAATATATGTGACCACATAAATCAAAGTACCGCCTCCTCTTGGAACATCCTCTCACCCGCCGCAAATGATCCATCCAGGCTTTGGACGTGACCAAACGACCTCTCAAACCCGTGAAGTCCCCAAACCACCCGGTGGGCGCGGCCGGGCCGGGTCCAGTATCGTCAGCCAGCCGGCCGGTGCTATCCTCACGTCATGGCCACGGTCAGCCGGTGCTATCCTCACGTCATGGCCACGGTCAGCCGGTGCTATCCTCACGTCATGGCCACGGTCAGCCGGTGCTATCCTCACGTCATGGCCACCGTCAGCCGGTGCTATCCTCACGTCATGGCCACCGTCAGCCGGTGCTATCCTCACGTCATGGCCACCGTCAGCCGGTGCTATCCTCACGCCATGGCCACCGTCAGCCGGTGCTATCCTCACGTCATGGCCACCGTCAGCCGGTGCTATCCTCACGTCATGGCCACCGTCAGCCGGTGCTATCCTCACGTCATGGCCACCGTCAGCCGGTGCTATCCTCACGTCATGGCCACCGTCAGCCGGTGCTATCCTCACGCCATGGCCACCGTCAGCCGGTGCTATCCTCACGTCATGGCCACCGTCAGCCGGTGCTATCCTCACGTCATGGCCACCGTCAGCCGGTGCTATCCTCACGTCATGGCCGGAGAGGATGACGCGCAGCCCCTTCCACAGCGGGTCCGTTGACATCTTCATGGCCACGAAGTACTGCAGCTGCCGGTTGAGCCGACACATGAAGCCAGTGCCGGGCGTGATGCAGTTGGAGTCGAAGCGCTTCTCGGATGGCAGCGTCTCGCCGCGGGCGAGCGCCTCGCGCTCGCGATCCTGCGCCTCGCGCACTGATCGGAACCTGGCAACGGCAAGCAGTTCAGGAGCGGCCGGCAGCCGCTGGGGAGAGCCGCGATAGGGGGAGGTCAACTTATGCGCTTATATCTAAACCATTGTCACATTGTCTCTGCCTTCGGAATTTGAATGTACTTGGTCTCACCCCTTTCCTTTTCTTTTTACATTCATTTTTTCCACAACATTAATGCAGTATTTTAGCGATCACCACCGAACGCTCCGAAACTAATGGAAATGAACTTAGAGCACAGTGAGTGACGACCTCATATGTGGGCGCCGATCATCCACTTACCTGCGGGCGCCCATCATCCACTCACCTGTGGACGCCGATCATCCACTCATCTGTGGGCACTGATCATCCACTCACCTGCGGGCACTCACCTGCGGGCGCCCATCATCCACTCACCTGTGGACGCCGATCATCCACTCATCTGTGGGCACTCACCTGCGGGCGCCGCTATCCACTCACCTGTGGACGCCGATCATCCACTCATCTGTGGGCACTGATCATCCACTCACCTGCGGGCACTCACCTGCGGGCGCCCATCATCCACTCACCTGTGGACGCCGATCATCCACTCACCTGCGGGCACTCACCTGCGGGCGCCGCTATCCACTCATCTGTGGACGCCGATCATCCACTCATCTGTGGGCACTGATCATCCACTCACCTGCGGGCACTCACCTGCGGGCGCCGTTATCCACTCATCTGTGGACGCCGATCATCCACTCATCTGTGGGCACTGATCATCCACTCACCTGCGGGCACTCACCTGCGGGCGCCGCTATCCACTCATCTGTGGACGCCGATCATCCACTCACCTGTGGACGCCGATCATCCACTCACCTGCGGGCACTCACCTGCGGGCGCCGCTATCCACTCACCTGTGGACGCCGATCATCCACTCATCTGTGGGCACTGATCATCCACTCACCTGCGGGCACTCACCTGCGGGCGCCGCTATCCACTCATCTGTGGACGCCGATCATCCACTCATCTGTGGGCACTCACCTGCGGGCGCCGATCATCAACTCATTTGCGAGCGCTAATCACCCACTCACCTGCGGCCTCGCTGCTGGTTCATCTTTGCGCGCGGCGCCACTCCATCCACAGCCATGAAGAACACCTTTTTGGGTCTGATCATCCGAAAAAGCACCTGCATACAAAAGCACGCTACTACACCCGCCATGGGCGTGTGTATGCATACACACATTCATTTGACACATATGCACATCAATTCTCAAGCCGGCCAGATATTCAGAGCAGCATGTAACAGGGTTGTATGTTGGAGACAGGCCTCCACTAATGTACAATAAATTGTGTCATTTCTGGATCAACCCACAACCACCAATCATTTCCTCTCATCAGTGTGTCATCACACTTTGTACCTGTTAAGTCAATGCTTACAATAGTACACAACACATGTCATGTATCACTCGTGGTGCTGTGGCACTCTCTGTGTGTGAGATTAATTACAGGTTTGTTGCCAGGGTACACCTGATCCTAAAGGAACTAGAAGCAAGGAATATAGCTGTGACCCCTAAATGAATGATTGCCAACATTAGCACATAACACAGCTATGGTAAAACAAATTAAAGACACTGTTTGGCAACTAATTCAATGAGCAGACCTGACCTGTGAGACCTGGGGTTAAGACAAAACCAAAATCAAAAGGGGGGACACTCTTCTCGGTCTTCACCCCACCCAGCATACTGGTTCAGGGCTGTGAGGTCTTCTGACATGGAAATGATGTACCAAATTAGTGATCAAACAGAACTGATCCCACTGGTTACCATGCATTGCAAAACTATGAACAAAACTGGGCAATTTTAATACTAAATTTATTCAAAATGGTTCACATGGATGGTTTTGGACTTAGAGTACCTGCTATGCATGCCTTATTGCATGCACCCTGAAACCACCACCCAAGTTGCATTGACCAGTTCAACAGATATTTTGCCTCCATCCTTTCACCAGGCAAGAATGTGGAGGGCTTTACACTCCACACAGGGCTGTGGCACAGCTCTTCCAGCCCTATGTTGACCCCCACTCAGCCAGATGACCTTTCCATTTTAGTCAGACCAAACAATGTGCCCATTCTGTGACTCATACCCAGTAATGCTACATTGTAAATTCAGCTTCTTTCCCATTGACCACCAACATGGCAGGGTGGGGATGATCATGAGTGGCTGGCAGGGATTACTCTCACATGCACAGGTACTGATCTTTTTACATTACAGAATCATGAGATCAAGTTTTACAGTGTTTAATAACTAATATCAATTTTTTATTTCATTTATCAATATCAATTTTTTATTTCATTTATCAATGAAGGGTAGAACAATCAGAAGACAAATGAGAAAATTTGATGGAGAAAGCACAATCCCAAAGCAGTTCTTTCCATATCATTGAGAGCTTGGCAGTGTCATATCAGCATGAGACCATCAACTTACCTCAATATAATGAAAAATATTCTGGAAAATAGCCTCCTCAGTGATGCGAAAATGTGGGTTTGAGTCATCAGGATGAGAACATGGATGAATGATGCCATTCATGTCCAGGTACAGGTTGTCAAACTCTGGGATCTGAAAATCCAGCACAAGTTATTGCAGGTGCTTCAAAGACATCTAACACTTCATACATATGCTGTTAGGGCAAATAGCATCAGACATCATCAACATTTGTACCTTACACTGCAAGAACACATTCTACATCCATTGATATTATTATGACATGAAGTACCAAAAATAATCATAAAACAGATAAGCCTTGGGAATATCTTACCACCATACCTTCAAACTCTATCAATCATGATAATAATTGCAGATGTCGGTCTGTTACACCGGTAGCACAATGCTGACACATTTAGGCCTCCCACCAGTAGAAGGTTGGCATGTACTTTTCATAGGGGAGCTTTTGTGTACTGGTCATTGATTAGTCAAGGTGGCTTAATATGACACCTTAATGTAGTAGAAAATAATGTAGCAATATGATGTTGCACACCTCTACATATCAACAGGACAGTGATGAGTTGTAGGAGGCTGTATGGGTTGTAGATGGGGAATGACAAACATGATAAGTAGGAGTAGGCATAGGGGTAGGAGAAGGGTAGAGTGGAAATGGAAGTGGAAGTGGGAGTGGGAGCGGGAGCAGGGCGGGGGGTGGGGATGGGGATGGGGATGGGGATGGGGATGGGGATGGGGATGGGGCTGGGGCTGGGGCTGGGGCTGGGAGTGGGAGTGGGAGCGGGAGCGGGAGCGGGTATGGGTGAGAGTGGGCATTGGGGTGGGGTAGGTCACATTCAGTTAGGTTAGGTTTAGTTAGCTGTGTACAATTATATTACTGGGCAGCTTCAAAAACATATTTTGAGTATCTGAATATGTCAAATTAAGGTACTATATCAACTTATCAAATGCCAATATGCAAAAGTTGCATCTTGAATAGAAGAAACTAGCCCTCAGCTCCACCTCAAATTGGAAGCTGGCCCTGATCCACTGGGATGGCATTGATGCACCCTCAGCTCCACCTTAAATTGGAAGCTGGCCCTGATCCACTGGGATGGCATTGATGCACCCTCAGCTCCACCTTGAATTGGAAGCTGACCCTGATCCATTGGGATGGCATTAACTCACCAGTATTATACCATTAGTGTCATAGGCCAATGTCTTCTGTTGCTATTATAATCATGGTGTATATATAATAAGATCATAACTTATGAATATGTCATGGTTTTTCTGCCTTAAAGAATTTAATTAATGTACAAGGTGCTCTGCACTCCACACTCCCACTTCCACTCCCACTCCCACAAGGGATGTACAAATCACCACCTTGACCCCTATACCTGATACTACAGACAAGCATCAACATGCATCCCTGCAGATAGGCATCTAGTTTGGCAAGCACCATTTGTAATAGGAATGCTAATCTAAATGACCAATACAGCCCAGCAACACATTTTATCACATTTGTCCAGCTATACCCAGGGACTTCTACACATTTGCACACAAAAAGGGCACGTATCATGGTAATAAAACAGTCATTCCTGAGCACAGATTGACACTGCCAAGTAATTATAATCAGCATCATATCAAACTGGACAAAAAAGCAGCATGCCTGAATGTGATAAGCATCCCTTCCAATGCAGTACACACCTGATAATCCTTGACCACCTCACTCAAGCAGGGATATCTTTGAGACATCCATCTAAAAAATTTGGGAACACCCATGCTTAAAGCTTGTCTATTTGGACGGTGTTGCACTTGTGTGATGACACGCTTAAGTCCCTGGACTTGGTTTACTTCACAGCTGCCGTACTGCTGCCTTTAGATGAGACCCCCACAGTTAAAATAACCGATGAATTGGGCGACTTGCACACTTGTTGCGTACTTGTCTTCTTGTTTCTTAATTCCAATCACTTGGTTCCACGGGACGATCGCAAATCCGCGCTCGCACCACCGCCCCCATTCGCACACACGAGCCCTGCAACCGCAAAGCCCCGCACAAGCCACGGCGCTTCCCTTGCTGCGCTACGAATGCAAAGAATGCCTGTTTCGTCACATTGCGCCCCTAAAGCTCGAAGCTGATGTTGAAGCATATGGTCTACCACTTTTCACCAATAATATTCGTTCTTCAAGAATCCACCCAATCACAACGCTGTATTGCCCAAAACTGTTCTGTTGATCTATCACTTCGAACTTCTACCAGCCGCACACCCAGGACACTGAATACAAATATGGCGTCCCCCAAGGGGGCCGTTCATATTGGATCCGCGTGGATTCAAAAGAGAATCAAGCTTAGGCCCCAAAAAAGAGGCATCCATTTGGTGACAGATGAAATTTTGAGGCATTTGCCAGAGATTAAAAAGTTTTCAGTAGGGCTATGTCACGTTCAGAGTGAGTGAAAATGCTTTTCTTACTGCGTCTCAATTGTCTGGTCTTGCTATCGCATCAAACACTGCCATGAATTTTCCGCTTACTACCTTGGGAGGTCCATCTTAGCATGTAGCAGGCCCATTATGCAATGTATGCAGTGTGAAAATTACATGGACATTTATAAGGCATGTAACAGACACTGACATGCATACTGTTGCCATGCCATATATGCTATATATACATGGTCCAGTTTGCAAACCAGGGCAAACATGCCAGCAAGATGTTTAGGGCAGATGGAATATTGTTAGAATAGGACAGTAAGCTTTCCGATTGGAGGCAGATTTTTTGACCATGCATGTCACCCATAAATATGGTGTGTCATCAGATTTGGTCCTTGACTACAGTGCTACCTGTTTTTGTATGCTGTGGGCGCATGATGCTCTTAACGTGCCAGTCCAGTGGCTTCTTCTGTGGATATTAATGACTTACCTCAAATAGGGATGTGTGCCCCACCCATACCCAAACTACATGTTGTTGAAATCTGCCATGGTTTGGACCAGGGCATGTCACTCAGCCTCCTGAGAGTATGTTCTCGAGTGTAGGTCAGTGCTTCCTGGTATGCAAATGTGAAAGATAAATGTAACCTGCTTTAAGGTCCTATTATGTGTGTGCATGTAGCCAGTCTGTTGCGTGTAATGCATGGTTTTTATTGATGTAGGTAAGATGCCAATTTTAGTTAGGGTTACAACTTTTTGTCACACATCAGCCACACTTGCACTGCTCTTTGTTACTGCCCAAAAGCAATAACTAATGAATGCACTTGGTTGTGATATGTTTGGATGACATAGATTGGGAAGCAGACACTCTGACGGATGGAGTGATATGGGGCACACATTGACCTGAGGTTAGTGCTAAAAAATTCATCCACTGTAGCAGGTGCCTTCCTGACATATGTGTGCCAAACCTTCTGCTTATGTGAGCCAAGCACAGGCTAAGCCAAAGTTTGCTGAATGTTTCATTTTTAATGTGTCACTAACTTTCCTTTGCATCATCATGACTCTCTGGAGCATTGGCTCTATGTACTTAACTTGGTGGTGACCATGCACCCAACTTTGACCACTCAGATGTATGGCATACTTGCTCTGAAGTTGTTGTGGTGATGTCTGCTCTACTTTGAAATAGGTGCTCAGCATAATGTGCATCTCTTTGCAGTGTAGAGAAGGGGTGGACAGCATATAACATTTAAAACGTATGCTCTTCAAACATTTCTGTTGAGTATTGCATATAGTAAGCTGAAGTCCTATGATTTTTTTTGTACAAAATTGTCTGTGTCTTTTTGGGGATTAAGTGTCCAACTGTTTGAAATAGTTGTACAGAATAGACACTGAGTGGAGCACAACATTCCCATCTTCCTACAAAGGATCCACCTTTGCCCAGTGTCCTTGCTGCCATACAAGCCATTTGAGCATGTAATTTTTTGAGTGGCAACAGAGCCCTTACTGTGTATGAGTGTCGTGCTCCCCCATCAGTATCCTGGAATAAGTGCAATAAGTTTGGCAATGTAGTATGCCAAACTTGGTACATTGATAACCTTGCAGTGTGCAAAAAAAAAGGAAAAAGTTGTATTCATTGAGCATATGAATAAGTATGTGTGGTGCTGCCTGGTCCACAGGCATGTTCCCAAGTTACCAATATTGTCCACCCAGAGCAAGCTGAGGTATAGAATGGTACAACCCACACAATAATTATCAGATGGCTTAGCTTATGTTTTTGCCTCCAACTGTAGGCCTTTTTGCGGTTTGTGAATATTGTAACATCAGTGAATGAATCCATGATGTCTGATATTTGGCTATTGCTTGTAGTCTCATTCAGGTTCAGAGACCAAAGAGGTGGTAGATTTATTACTGCTGTCTTTAAATGAAACTTTTAAATGACACATGATATCCTTTTCCAGTACTACACACATCAGCAAGTTTGTCATTGAATGAAAATTGGGATCCAAATGTTCGCGTGGATATGGAGACCATGCTTAACAAAATAGTGCCTGAGGTAATGTATCTGATTCCTCTCCACCTCTGTGAGTGATTGGCAGGAGGTGCTTGGAAAAGCAGGCTTTGTTGGTGGGATTTCTGATACCATGCAATGGCTTAAGTATGATGTGTAATGACAATACATTTTTAAAGAAAGTGAATATGTATTAAAAGCCACATGTTGCACTTTGCCATTGTGTGGCAGCATCATGGTGTTTCAGGCACTTCTGTTTTGAATTAAGAGCAAGTTATTGTGTCACTTCATGTGCTGCAGCCACATGTGCAGGTGGAGCTCATTGGTTCCATCATGTTGATGATGCCAATTATAGCCCCATAAAGGGATAATATGGAAGCATTCTTGGTGTCTTTTATCTTGCCTGGAGGCTTTTCTTTTGTCTAGCATCATCCCTCAAATGTTTGGTGAGTTTGAAGTGAGCATCCCATGTTGTCAGAGATGCTGTGTCATTGTTTGATAACTCATTCATAAGGTCATGGAAAGGGTCACAATGTTTGTAGCTGTTGTCCATCAACAGGAAATGTGCAATGGAGCTACAAATGGCTCTATTATCCCTCACTGGGCAAGGTGTGACAGGTCTTGACTGAATGCAACTAAGAAGCGGTTTTGTTTCAGAACCTCCCATACAAGCACTGCGCCGAAGGTCCTGACGATATGGTATGTTGGTCTGTACTCGTGTACTCGTTAGTGCCCACCGCTGTGTAGAAAGAATACCGGTGTTAACCGATTCGGTACAGGAAAACGGCGTGTCGTATGTAGGGTACATCTTCATCAGCATAGACCCAGTAGTTCTAGTTCATGGTAGTTATTTGTGTCCAATACCTGAAGTACGCCCAGTATATCTGAAGTCATTGGTGCATTGAAGCTCCCTTCGCAGAGATATTCGAAACCCCGGCGTATTTTGTGCCGAACCTATATTGAGATATCCGGTAGCCGCCGGTGTTGTAGTTGTATTACGTACCCACCTGTTTTTCCACAGCCAGCGCATGTAAAAGCATGCTTTCTGGGCTCTTCGCTGACGGTTCCTATCACCGATGGCCGATTACATGTAGGAACGTGGCAGGTACGCTCTCCGTGATGTCCGTATGTCACAGAGCCTCACTACGTCTTCGTGCAGTGTGCTGAATTCTAAGCTAAGGCAACTGATTCCCAGAAGTCAGCGAAAGCGCTGATGTTGTCAGCCGCTGTTCGCTGGCGGCCGGGTTTAGTGAAGCAGGCGCGTTGTTGGGAATAAACGCCAGTTTCGAAATTGTTCCTTCGTACGCTTGAGCATATTTTTATGGTTGATATAAGGTTCTGAAGCGACCCCAACCGCGTCATGATGCCGTGGCTGAGGCAAGCTGCGCATTTGGTGCGTATAAAAACGTAACAGTTTCGGTAACGCGTGTAAGCAGGCCGCGTCGTGTTCTGCTGTGACGTCCGGCGGTTGTATCACGTCAGAGGCAAATGCTCGGTGGAATGGTATGCGTAAATCATACCAACCAGTGGATATTCCCTAAGCGCTTTGAACTGCCGTAGGTCAGCGACCTAACGAAGTACGTCTAAATTGTTTATGCTAAACGATCCGCTATTTCAGTGTCTACAGCTGTGCAAAATTTGTCGCACTACGCCGCGTCGTTCGGAACCCATTCCGGACAAACCTTTGGCGGGCGGGGGGGGGGGCAATCTGTCCCCCACCCCCAACCCCACGCGAGTGCGTGCTAACACAATCAGCCATCAAACGTGAATCCTGACGGCCGTTTCGTGCTGTTGTCTCTGTTGCCGCCGTCCAGCCTTTGTGTGATACAGCGGTATAACCTGACCGTAACGTTATGTATGGTGTTTCGCGCCGTTCTTGTCGCGTCGTGACCGTCACGTCGCCCGCAATGCTGTTGTGCGCCGTTTGTGGCTCGAGTACCCTGCCTGTGATCGTGTCCAGCCCGGCGCCGTCCCATCGCGTGCATATGACCGTGTCCAGCCCGGCAGCGTCCCATCGCGTGTATGCGACCGTGTCCAGCCCGGCAGCGTCCCATCGCGTGCATGTGACCGTGTCCAGCTCGGCAGCGTCCCATCGCGGGCATGTGACCGTGTCCAGCTCGGCAGCGTCCCATCGCGGGCATGTGACCGTGTCCAGCCCGGCAGCGTCCCATCGCGTGCATATGACCGTGTCCAGCCCGGCAGCGTCCCATCGCGTGTATGCGACCGTGTCCAGCGTGGCGCTGTCCCAACGCGTGCATGTGACCGTGTCCAGCCTGCCAGCGTCCCATCGCGTGCATGTGACCGTGTCCAGCCCGGCAGCGTCCCATCGCGTACATGTGACCTTGTCCAGACTGGCAGCGTTCCATCGCGTGCGTGTGACCGTGTCCAGCCCGGCAGCGTCCCATCGCGTGCATGTGACCGTGTCCAGCCTGACGCTGTCCCAACGCGTGCATGTGACCGTGTCCAGCCTGGCAGCGTTCCATCGCGTGCATGTGACCGTGTTCAGCTCCGGCAGCGTCCCGTCGCACGCGTATGACCATGTCCAGCCCGGCACCGTCTCATCGCGCGCGTGTAACGTCGCCGTCGCTGCCGCCGTCGCCAGGGCATCTGGCTGTGTGAGCACCGGGACGAGGCGGGGCGCGCGCAAGCTGGTGGTGACGCTGAACGGCTGCCCGCGCGACGGACCCACGCCCAACTCGCCGCTCTCACCGCTGGCGTCGACCAACAGCAGCAGATAGGCCCGGCCGGCCCCGCCCCCGCCTCATGAGCCAGCTGATCACGGCGGCCGCGCCGCCCCTCTCCGCCGCCGGTGGCCGGCCGCGCCGCGTCAGCGCGGCTTGGGAGGCGCCCGCCGGCGTCGCCCCGTGCGCGGAAACGGTGATCTAGTCGCAATGAATTTTATACTGGCGCTTGTTACGTGTGTTGAGGGTGCGCGGGTGGGCCGTGTGGGGCTGATGGATGGTGTGGCCGCTCGGTCGATCTCACGTGCCGCCGCACCGGTGGGGCTCAGCTGGCGCGGCCACCGCCTGCCTGCGCCGGCCGCCGCTAGTTGCAGCGTCGCCCGCGCGCGCAGGCGTGCTCCCGCCGCGGACGCGGCCTCGCGTGCGGCGCGCACCCGCGCTCGTCCGCTCCGCTCGTCTTCCAGTCGTGGTCGGGACACGGCGGTCGTGACGCGCGTGCTGTGGGCGGAGTCCGCGCGCCGCCGTCGCTGGCCGGTCTCGGCTCGGCCTGCCTGGGCTGCGGCGTCCCCTGCACAGCGGAGGAGCGGGCCCGAGCGCCGGCCCACGCGGTGTGGCGCCGCGCGACACTGGCTCCGCCCGGCGCTGGCGACGTCCCCGGCGGCCGCGCCGCCCCGGCGCGCGGGGTGGCGCACTGCCCTCCCCGCCATAGGGAGCGGGGACGCTGGAAGTCGGTCAGATCTTGAGCTTGCTTGTTGTGAAGATACGGTGCGCCACCACCACATGCATGATGCGCTCAGTGCCGCGCGGCGGCCGTGCTTCGATATTTGCACAGTTCACATAATGTTTATGAGAGTTCACGCGTTCAAGTATAGTGCTGGTTCGGGTTAGAAATCAACATAATAAATCGTTACTTGATGTTACTTGGTTTGTCACTTTGTTGCCGTCGTGGTCTAAATACGAGGTACAAATGCTGGCCGTTGCCAGCAGAGAGGCAGGCGCCCGGGACTTCTCGTTTACTTTAGCACCGGCGGTGCACCAGCTGATGATCCCTTCCATGAAAGGTGAAACCGCAGAATACACTTGGCAAGTCACGGTTTTATTCATGTCTGAATAATTGGCGGCCGTGTTGGTCGTGCTTATCACAGAAAGCATGATGCTGAACACTTTTGCTCCGCCGCTACCCTGCTCCGCAGCGAGCGCTGGGCAGCGTGGTCGGGTGCTCAGGACACAGCAGTGTGGCCTCGTCGCTCGCCGCCCGTGCGTGTGGCTGTGGCTTCCTGGACCTCGCCTCTGCTGCTGTCGCAGCGCCAGGACCTGCCACCACACGTCAGCCGTGTCCCGGCGTCCGTTGCGCCAATCTCAGAGTTTTGCCACCGTCGTGATCCGCATCCAGTGTCAAGTCTTGTATACTGGCCGCGGTTGTTGACGCCCCCAACTGAGGTGGCGTCGCGACCCGACAGCGTGTATATACAAAACAGACTTCCTGGGGTCATTGTGCAAATCGCGATTGGCCAAATGGCGATCGCGGTGGCCGTTTGCAGGCTGTTCTTCCTTTTTCTTGACGCATAGCGCATGCGCATTGACGACTGTAAGCCACTCAACGGGCCACGGTTCAACACCTTGCCTCCACGTTCCCAAAACACGCGGAGGATGCCGCTTTCAAGGATTTAACTGCAGCTTGCCATAGCTGCGTCTCATATGGTCCCATTATAATCGCACCATCGCCTTCCTCATCTTTTGATTATATGCTATCCGCCTTCCGCCGACTTTTTGCCTGGAATAAGGTTCAACCTGTGCTATTCCTGTACAGTTCATCTTCTGGACTCCTTCGCCCACCACTTGTTTGCCTGGGTGGCCGTTCTTTCCCGATTTCCCTTTCCTCTCCCCATTGGTAGGGTGAATCGGACGTCGTGGGTCGACTTCAGGGCGAACTGAATCGACCTCCACCTGTTCGTCTTCACCCGCCGCCGCGGGGTACGCTACATTTGCACAGAGGCGTGCGTCGCTGCTGCCAGCAGGCGCAACGCCCACGTGGCGGCGTGCTGCAGAGCGACTCCTCAGACACTGCTGGGTGGCGGCGCCAGGTTTGTCCACTCGGCCCCCATCGGATCAGCCTGAAAATCACATCAGTGAAACCAATTGTACACGCTGCCGACTGCTCGGCGCAGCTTCGTCGACACTTTGTCGCCGAGCGGCAGGGCATACATCGGGGAAAGACATTTCAAAGACATGCTTGGCATTGTGACATTTGTGGCAGTGACAGACAGTGTGACAGACAGTGGCATTTGTGACAGACGTTTGGAAACATGTGTAGGCCTTTACCAACGCCTTTTACCAACCATTCCCGGCGAACAGCAGGAATGCGTTTGAGAAGATCTGCGCGCATCTACGAAAATAGGGCACCGAGCGCATCTCCCACGGCTAACAGTGCCAGCCCGCCGGTCACCAGCCGTGGCCGTGCGATCCCGAAGCGTTCGCTGGCCGCCGGCCCGCCGTCCGCCTGCTTACATGTCCCAGCGGCGAACAGCAAGTACGCGTTGCAGGCGGCCAGCGCGGCGACCAGCAGCAGCGTGACGGTCAGCCAGCGCTGGGTGACGGCGCCGTGCTGCGCCACTTGCTGCGAGAGCGCCTGCTGGCGCGCCAGCCGCTGCGAGACAGCGTCCAGCTGCTGGCCGAGGCCGCGCACCAGCGTCAGCAGCGGCCGCTCGGGGGCCGGCGCGCAGCGCAGCCGCCGCTCCAGGCGCACCTCGGCCGGCAGTGTCTGCCAACACACGGGCGGCGGTGTACAGCGCTGCTGCGGCTGCCACGGGCCAGGAGCTGGCGCCGACACGCGGGAGCTGGCGCCGACATGCGGGAGCTGGCGCCGACATGCGGGAGCTGGCGCCTGCACACGAGAGCTGGCGCCTACACACGAGAGCTGGCGCTGACACACGGGAGCTGGCGTCCGGGCACGTCAGACGGTGACCAAACGGAGGGGGGAGGGGGGCAAATTGAAGCAAAACGCGCTCCGAAGCATCGTAGGCGAGCATAATGCAGATGACTGGACTGAGGGACGTACAAATGGAGGCTATACCAGCGGCGAATCCTTGATTTTCTTATGGGTAGGCAACCCGAAGCTCAGCGAAAACTCGGCTCAGCTCATCACGCTGATTTTAAGCTTTATGTTAGCAAGCATCTATAGTGAGAGGGAAGAGATGAAGGTGTAAGGGAAAGTCGGGGTCCTTCCGTTCGCTGCACGTTTGGGTTGTGTACATAAAAAGCAGATAAATGAATAAAATCTTGTCAGCATTTGACGACAGACTGTACAGTTCAGAGGGGAAGGTCGCTGATACGCGACTGCTTTCGCCGCCCGCCAGTCTGCCTGCGCTGTGCGTACAACTTGGCCACGCGCTGCAAAGCAACCTCGAGCTGTGCAGCGCACTCCTACACGAAAGTGGCAGAGATGAAAAGAATCACGCGGCATCTCTACAGGTGTTGTCACGTCGCGGCGCCCCACCACCTCCTCCGCCGGTCACCACCTACCCTCCAGACGCTGGCCATGTCGTCGGCAACGACCTGCTGTTGCTGAATGGGCGCCGCCACCAGCAGGAACTTCTCAGCCAGCGCCTGGTGCGCGGCCACGCCAGGCGCCAAGCGGAGCTCGACGCTCACGCGCCGGCCCGGCGCCACCACGCCACACGAGGGGCGCACGCGGAACTTCTCGGGCGCCGTCGTCTTCACCTGGCGTCGGCCGGCCGTGCGGCGTGTCACGGCCCCGGCGGGCGGGCGTGGGGGCAGCATGAGGACTCGCCCGGAGGACGAGACATGGTGAGGGTACTCGCCCGGAGGACGAGGCACGGCGAGGAACTCGCCGGAGGACGAGACATGGCGAGAGGACTCGCCGGAGGGCGAGACATGGCGAGGGTACTCGTCTGTAGGACGAGACACGGCGAGGAACTCGCCGGAGGACGAGACATGGCGAGGGTACTCGCCTGTAGGACGAGACACGGCGAGGAACTCGCCGGAGGACGAGATATGGCGAGAGGGCTCGCCAGGAGGACGAGACACGGCGAGGAGCTCGCCGGAGGACGAGACATAGCGAGAGGACTCGCCGGAAGACGAGACATTGCGATGGGGCTCTGCTGTGATGTGATGGTTGTATCACGTGTATACACATATCGCATTCAAGCCGATGCGAAGGTTCACATTCAGCTAATCCTGAGGTAAACACGCTGGCCAATGCCGAACGTTGAGTTTATTTGGCCAGTGCTTAGAACGTGGCCAAAATTCAGTGAGCATGGTAACTAAAAAACTTGTCTGTCCAGGGTGTCTGTGCCCGCTTTTGGTAAAACATCACGAACTAATATTGTCACTGACGCTCGCTACCACATCTCCCTGCCCCGCTTCTGACCACATTCAGGGAGAAACTGGTGGGGGGGGGGGGGGGGGGGGTCCAATCAAACCTTGAAGGCCACCGGGCCGCGGCGAATGTTGCGCAGCATGAGTGGTCGCCTGGCCTCGACGGCGTCGCTGGCGAACTGGATCTCGTCACCTGGCGAGATCTTCAGCAGGCCGCCTGCAAACGCAAGAGGCTGCTGATGCCGGCCACCTGCCTGCTGTCGGCTCCCGCCCGCAGTCCGTTCCACCTGCCCCTGCTCGCTTTCGCTCCCTCTCGGCCGTTTCCCTGTTTTCACCCAGGGCTCGGCCTGGGAGCCGGAACACGCAACGGAACTTGTTCTTTTGAGCGCCGAAGTTTTTGCTATCGCGCTGTTGCGCAACATGTATCCACGTCAGTCGGGTGTTTAGAATGACGAAATAAGGTTGATTCCCTCCCAAATTGATCCAAATTACACCAGTGGCGTAAGTGGTAATCGGTAATGACATTGAAAGATAAGTGCTCGCAGCAGTCAGGCCCTATTTGCTTGCGTTTCGCAACAATACATGGTGAACGCCACATCAGGTCCCTGTACTTTGACGCTGCCAGTGATTCCAGTTTTACCAATGATCCAAGTTGGAAACTCAGCTATCGATGCACGCACACGTCATACATGAGCAGCTGCATGAGTGGCTGTCATGGGTTTGGCCGCTTGATTCATTGGCTCGAAAGCCGCTGGGATAGCCGCCAAACATGAAACGCCTGCTTAGTTCAGAATGGGTTGCGCGCATGGTCACGTGTTCATTCCTTGCGCGCCTACCGTGAGGCGCACGCTAGCAAAAGACGGGCCTCCAGCCCTGCGCAGAGGAAGTCAGGCCCGCCCCCTCCTCGGAACAGCGTTTGTACAGTTTGTCGTAGAGTTGCGACGCTGCGGGCCACGAAAAATAACTCCGGACATTTGAACGCCAATATTGGACTAGTTGCAGCACGAGTTTACGAACGATGCAAGACTCTAGCTATGCGACTTTCCACGCTCCATTATCTTGCCCAGTGAATAACGAGTGCAGTGCAGACGGTGGCAAAGAGGCGGTGTCTGGATCGCGCACCGTCAGTCGCCTCGCGTTACTAACGACGTCACGGTAATGGGCATTTACTCCACCCAGCGTCACACGGCGCGGGGGCTGGACCCGCGCGCGGTGCGCACTGATGAGCACGCACCGATCTCAACGGCCGTGTCGTCGGCGCCCTCCTGAGACTGGTCAGACAGGTCTTCACTGGAGGCGCCGCTGTCGTCCGACACCTGGCTCTGTCGGGCAGGAGGCACGCGGCTCAGTCGCCTGCGCACGCACACACGCACACGCACGCACGCACGCACACACACACGTAAACGCACACATCAAGACCGAGATGTTAACCAGGAGAAGGTTATTACTGACCCTCGCACACAGGTAGCTGCGGCTAATGTCGTCCGGCTTGGTTTTGTGCTGAGACTCGTGGAGCAATCGGCTTACACCACAGGTCAAAGGGTGCATAATGAGCAGGTGAAGGAAGGTTCAGTGTAATCAGCCGCTTACATCCTACTCGGTCCTGAGGACCATACAGCGCACCGTTCCACATCCAGGGCAGCTGTTTGGCATAACCGTTAAAAGAGAAAACACAAGCAAGCTCTTGTTCTGTCGGGAGAGCTTGAACTCTAGCGGCATGAGGATCGCTTTACGGGACCAATCTGAAAGCTCGTGACCGCGAGCCGGCACGGACCACGAGAGCAAACTGGCTGATGAACTGCAGTAGACAGCCTCGCACTTCACACCGCCGCTTGAGCCGGTAGTGCACACTGCAAGCGTGGCAGAGGAGACCACCGTCACTAGGACTGTCGGTCCCGTACGGCGCTCGTGCCAGGCGTCACCTTGGCCTTGTCGCCGGCGGCGCTCGGGATGTCGAGCAGGCCTGTGGTAGTGGAGCAGATTGCCCTGTCCGCTGAGCGGCCGCTGCGCCGCCGGCCAGCCGTTCCTCGCCGGCGGCCGTCCTCTTGGCGGGCGGCGTCTGCCGCCGGTGGACCGCCCTCCGTCGGACGGGGAGCCTCCGGGAGCGGCGTCGGCGTCGGCCGGCTCCGGACGGCTGGCCGCGCGGCCCGGGCGGGGCTGACCGGCGCGCCGCCGCCGCTGGTGCCGCTCCCGTCGCTTGCTCTGGCTGGCACCGTCGTCATCCGGCTTGTCAACCTGCCACGAGAAGGGCTTTGAAACGAAATGGTAACGCTTTGACCAGGGATCCCCTCATAGGTGCAGAAACGTTTCAAAGAGTGACGGGGGGGGGGGGCAGGCTCAGGGCGTACTTCAGGAGCTTTTTCTGGAAAACAAGCCCGATTGTCTCGGGGGGGGGGGGGTAAAGATGGAGGTTGTCGCTCTTTATTCAAATGTAATGACTGCTATTCTAGATATGCATCTAGAATTATTTCTCACTGGTGCACATTTTCGTCTATCTGACTCATCTATGTCATTTTTGGCAAATACGGCTATCCAACTCCTCCAGATAATTCGTCCATTTAAACGTTGCATTTCCCGGGGAAGCGAAAACCCACGAGCGGGTAGACATTTTTGGTCGTTGAGGAGGCATTTGTCTTGACAGGTCAGATGACAAAACATGGCCTGAGCATACGCTGGTGATAATTTTGAAAGTGAATCACCGGCCCACAGTACAACATGTTTTTCTTGCGCCCTCATTTCGCTGGCTGTTTTTCAACAGATAAGACTTGTCGCGGTATTTTAGGCGGGAACAAATTCGGAAGCTTGAAGCTGCCAAAAACCATGTGACAGAAGCCATAGAGCTGGAGATTCTCCTTTGAAAAGAAAGTCACAGAATGAATGCCCTCTGTCATATTTTCCCTGTCTGAGCCCTGTTCCCGTCCGCCGTCGGTGGCCACTGCTCTGGTCCGGCTGTCTCTGAATGACTGACCGCGAACTGATGGTATGGCTGTTTTGTTGCGCATTTCTGGCTCAGCGTTGCTGCAAATTGGGATGCAAAACGCGTGTTCTGAAAAATTGCTTTTAAACACTTAAATCGATTAGAAATCAAAAAAATGTGACATAATTTTGAGCATGCGTGCTCGCAAATCTTAGTAACAAAAACCTCGACGCTAGGCGTTGCAGTCCTCGTTGGCCGCGCAGCGTCGGCTTAACAGCTAATACTGAGCTTTGGCCAACGGGTGGACGAAAATGATGACCCTTCTGAAAGAAGTATCCTTGAACGCTTCAGAACATCAAATCTGACACTGAGAAGGCAGTCTGGGCGCAGATGTCACGTGTGCGATTTTTAGACTGATGATAAGAACGGATTGGCCCTTAAAGCACCGCGAAGTGGTGTTGGAGTCTGGTGGTAGAAATGGAAGAGTAGAGGCAGATTTTCTAATTTCGTGTTTCTGTAACTGTTAATCTGTCGAGAAGACAGATTAAACTATCTGTCCCACTCTAATCAACAATAACGAGACCCCTTCTTTCCTGCCGGGCAAAGGGCCCATTGAGTAGAACATCGGGGGCATATTACCGGTTCCGTTTAAGGGCTGAACGGCCACTCCGTCCCATCGCGAAGCATCTGGTTGTTATTTTGGCGACACGGAGCGGGATCTCCTGGTCGATCCGGAGGCCAATTGGAAGGATATATCATATCACATTGTCCCCCCCCCCCCCCCCCCCGATACGGGAGACCTGACCCGCGCAGTTGGCCTCGGATCAGCACAGGAACCCTTATTGACGCAACAACATCCCTGATCGCCAAAGGTGATCCAAGAATTGTCACATAGGCTCCAGTTCCGTGTTTTTTCTGTTTTCTTCAGAGACATTGAGGAATCCCTGAACGCACATTGTAAATAAAATGGGCCCTAGGCTTGCATTAACATGGCTAGTTCATGTTCGTCTTAAAATGTTCAAATTTCAGTCAGGATTGATTACTGACAAAAAAAACTATGTGATATGGTCTTGAACTTCGCGTTCGCAAGTCATAGCAACAACAGCCTGGACTCCCGGCGTTGTAGGCTCAATAGGCCGCGTGGCGTTGGCCTGCGGCTGTGGCACTAAGTGATGGCTAATAAGCAAACAAAAAAGATGACGCATCTTGAGGAAGATGGCTGGTGAACTAGGTAAATCGGCATATAGATTTTAATGTGGTGCAAAAGTAAGCTAAACACAACCTTAATCTGAGAAAAGTGCGGGGGCCAGTTAATACTGCTGCCCCCCCCCCCCACCTTAAAAAGTTGGGGGGCCGTGGGTCCCCCGCCCCCCCCCCCTGTTTCTACACCCATGGATCCCCTGTCACTCTCCCACGTGTATCGGAGTGCTTCCGCGTGCAGTTGTAACATGTTCCACAGCATGACGATCCTTCCCATGCCGCTCGAGTGCCACCGCGATCACGGTCCGCACTACGCATTTTGTCACGCCGGACGAGACAGGCGGATGTTGCTAGGGTCAGAAATCTGGGCCGTGGTTATCTGCTGCATTGCATGAAACCGCCCCGTTGTTGCGCCAACTGACCTGGTTATTGCGGGGACCCAAAAATGGCGACGGTGGCATCTCGCACTCCTCTCGTCGGTACTGGAAGGTCCACGTGTTTTCACCTCCCCACCGCTCCAGGCAGTCCTCCGGCCGAATGAGGGTGGCAATGTCCTTCTTCGAGGCGAACTTGATGATCTGGTGCGACTTCGGGGGGAGCATCTGCTTGATGATCTTCCAGGCGGCTGCGAGGCAGTTATACGCGGAGTGACAATCATTAAACGCGGCTTATCTGGTTACGACAGAAATAAACGGAGACTGTGATCACCATCACGGGATGACGGGCAGCGTTTAGCTGTCGCGTCGGTCATACCTTGTCCCGTGCCCTGATCAATTGTGCAAAACGCTCATGAGTATGACTGATCGCAAACCCACTGCTGGGATCACGAGAAGGCTAGCTGAGTCGGCCTGTCCTCTCACGAGAGCGCTGGCTGAATCGGCCTGTCCTCTCACGAGAGCGCTAGCTGAATCGGTATGTCCTCTCACGAGAGCGCTAGCTGAGTCGGCCTGTCCTCTCACGAGAGCGCTAGCTGAATCGACCCGTCCTCTCACGAGAGCGCTAGCTGAATCGGCCTGTTCTCTCACGAGAGCATTAGCTGAATCGGCTGTCCTCTCACCAGAGCGTTGGCTGAATCGGTATGTCCTCTCACGAGAGCGCTAGCTAAATCAGGCCTGTTCTCTCACGAGAGCGCTTACTGAATCGGCCTGTCCTCTCACCGAGAGCGCTAGCTAAATCGGCCTGTCTTCTCACGAGAGCGCGTACTGAATCGGCCTGTCCTCTCACGAGAGCGTTGGCTGAATCGGTATGAGCGCTTACTGAATCGGTCTGCCCTCTCACGATAGCGCTAGCTGAATCGATATGTCCCCTCACGAGAGCGCTAGCTAAATCGGCCAGTCCTCTTACGAGAGCGCTTACTGAATCGGCTTGTCCTCTCACGAGAGTGCTAGCTGAATCGATATGTCTGCTCCTACGTCTGGCAGGCCGTGTAAATTCGGGCGGACACTTGGCTCCAGTCGCGGAGCTAGACAACATGAAAACGACACTTCAAGGGGTATGCTTTGACCGGTGGGGGGACTTGGTACGTGCCGTCTCTGTCCCATATTCAGGCCTCAGGCCTCGCGTACAGCACCTCAGACCTCAGCAGATGAGGCCCCACGCGCAGCACCTCAGGCTTCAGCAGGTGGGGCCTCACGTGCAGCAACCCAGACCTCAGTAGGTGGGGCCTCACGTGCAGCACCTCAGACCTCAGCAGGTGGGGCCTCACGCGCAGCACCTCAGGCCTCAGAAGGTGGGGCTCAATCTGACGTGATGTCACCGGTCCGGAATGAGGCGCACTGTGGCCGGGAAATCCCAGCTTTGCCTTCAGTTGTCTCGCGTTGAGCGGCAGGCTGACGCCCTCGCCAGCGCTGCCAGTTTCAGCCGCAGGCTGGCAAGCAAATGAATGAAAATGACTGGGAAGTTTGGCCTCTCTTGTCTGGACGCGTGTAAGGCGGGTGAAATGCACGGACGTCATTGGTCGCGCTGTCATTTGTTCATGATGTTCAATATTAGTTACAAGCCTCGCATTGGGCCACAGAATACCGCCGTATCGAAGTAGACCCCATCGATAGCACCAAGAGGCGGTATGTGACCGGAGCTCAGTCCGTACTGCGAGCTCGCACGCCGACATCAACGGGGACGGCTTACGGCGCAGAAGAGTGATGTAACGTGACGTCACTGTCTGGCACATTTGCATTGTTAACTTTTAGTATTGATGCGAAACGCACATTGCCCCTATCAAGTTTCGGATATAATGAGACAAACAGCCCTTCAGTTTTTGTTGTTGCTTTTTTTGCAAATTTTCAATCGTCAATAACACCACACAGGAAGACAACTGAATGATGTCAGGCGGGGACCATTTTTGGCCTGAAAGTCGTTGTAGTATGTCAGTTTCTGTCTAAAAACAGTACCGCGTGGAACGGAAATGTGGAAGTCCCGTCGCCATGTTCACTTCATTCCATTACGCGTGTTTTTGTTTTCGCTGCCCCGGCCTTCGGTCCGTCCCTACAGCGAGTGATCGAGCGTGCCGTGTGTTTTGAATTCGATGCCAGCACCGCATGAGGTGGCAAGTAAAGGACACGCTATGCATTTATGGTGATAGTAACGCGCTTACAACTCATAGGTAGCTAATCCACATGACCGAGAGGAGCTAAATGTTTGCCACGTCAGTATATTAAGTTGAAATACCCTGTCAATATCGATATGTCCAATCCTGGCAAATGATACAAAGGAAATGAAAGAGGAAGCACCTTACCTACATTTCCTGATAGGCCTAATACAGCTGCTCCACGTCTACATCAAAGCAAAGCTGGCCGCTGTCCCCCAGCCCCAGCCCTTGCCCATGTTCCACTAGTCTTGGCTCAGTATGTGTATCACCTGAAGGCCCGGGTCATCCAGATAGACAGAGTGGTGGGCAGCAGGAGCCGAAGCTGGACCACCCACCGTTCATTATCCATGGCATCTCGAAGACGATGATGTAGTTGAGCATGTCCGGGTAGTACAGCTTGAACATGTTGATCAGGACCTGGATGAAGGGAAGGTCGACGCTGGAGAGCCCGGCGTTGCCCATGTCGAGTATGATAGAAATCCTCTTGCCGTGCTCCTCCCTGCAAACAAGGCGCGCACGCACTATTGCAGCCTGTTCATGTCGCGTCATGTTAAGACCAGCAGAACTCGGCCACTTTGTCTCGCGCCGTGAGTTTGCGAGAACGAGCTGGGCAGTGTTCGCATCGGCATGCTTCCCGCTTCCGCTTCCGCAGGCTGAGAATCTCGGGACTCTGAGGGGTGTGTCCAGGGACGCAGGGTGAGAATCCTGGGACTCTGCGGAGTGAATCCAGGGCCGCTCCACGGAGGATCTCGAGACTCTTCAGGGTGCGTCCAGGGACGCAGGGTAAGAATCTCGGGACTCTGTGGGGTGAATCCAGGGCCGCTCCATGGGGGATCTCGGGACTCTTCAGGGTGCGTCCAGGGACGCGGGGTGAGAATCTTGGGACCCTACAGGGTATTGAGTTTTGTGATCAGGTGAGATTTAAATTAATGTGTCTCTGCTTACCTCACGTTTATGCCTCCTACATCAATTACAGCAGCGGATGTCGTAAATCTGGTTGAACGGCAGGAAGTGGGGAGGGAAAAAAAAATTCTGGGCTGGTCGATCTAAATTGGCATCTGATGCAAAACGCTACTGAACTATCTCAAGTCAGGCGTTACAACTACGCGAACTGACTCAAACCATCCGCTGATTTTAGTTTGACCTCTGCGTGCCCCCTAAATATGTTATCAATCGCCCGTGTCACAATGGGCGGGCGTGCAGCTCAAAGGAACTTCCCTCAAGACTAGCGATGTTGACTGACGTCAGTCATCATGCCCTCGGTGAATTGCCCGCAAACACGACATCAGTGTATGAAAGTTGCCCTTATTACGTATATGTACAAGTCATTTCTGTCCTCTAACTTTGGTAATAGGCATGGGAACGAGAGAAAGAGGGACTGCAGTCCCCTTCTTTTCGTGAAGGTCTAATACTGGTCCAGCAACGGTGAAAGATGGCGTGTGAAAGGCGCTGACTTTAAGAAGGAGCAAACCTCACAATGTTTTAGACGTCCCTACGCTTCTGCCTCCTCGCCCCTATCTCCTTCCAGCTCCCTATCGCCCTTCCTCCAGTTTGTCTCGCATTTTTGTGCACACATTGTGTGTCCGGCGTCCTGCTCCTTTTTTCCGCCTACGTCATCACTTCATTTGCTCCACATGCTGCATCAACCTCCTTCAGCCGCTGATCGAGTATGTCGCAGGTTGTCCTGTTTGCCGGGTTTCCTCCGTGTCGCCCAACGGCTTTTTGCTGGCCAGCAGGTTTCTCCACAGCGCGTTGTGAATTTGTTTGTCGGCGCGGCAGCGCGGCCGGCTGAGGTGAACGGTCGGGGGGGGGGGGGGGGAGGGGCGACCGCGAACGTGTCGCCGCCCGGCGCGCCAACTTGCTTCGACCTGCCTCCGCCGCTGTCGCAACGCGACCCGGCACGAAAACCAGCGTTCTGCGTCGCCCAGGTCACAATGGCGGTGCAGGGGCGGTGCTGAGCGCGGCTGCACACGGGCTTGGTGGTGGCGGCGATGTCACGTGGTGATGTGAAGCTGGTGTGACGCATGCGTGATCACAATTAAAGGTGTCTGGTAAGAGTCGGCTGCACGGACCACAGGAGGGGCACAAGCGAAGCGGCTGTCATATGAAGTGAGAGCAGCGGGCGAAGTCGTAAAGCCAGTGTAGAAAATTGGAAAAGGTGTGGCTGCTGCCCATTTACTGTGCGATACGTATCCAATGTTCGATACACAACTTGTTTCGCAAACCACCTCGGAATGCAACGCAATGCATGCCGTGAGTCGCTTACTGGCGACAGTCCTTCCCCGTCGCTGGAGGCCATGCCTTGGCGTAAGCCTATAGAGCATTAAAAACGCGTTTTAAACATTCGTCTATCTCCTATAGCATACTCAGCGGGAAAGTGAGAAAGGAGCGTTGCGAGGAGTGCTGCGCAGGAAGCCGCTGGCCCCTCTAAGAGACTGCAACGCCAGCACCAGGTCACGACCACACGGGCCCGGTCACGACCACACGGGTCCGGTCACGACCACACAGGTCCCGGTGACGACCACACGGGCCCGGTGCCGGACCACACAGGTCCGGTCACGGACCACACCGGGTCCGGTCATGACCACACGGGCCCGGTCACGACCACACGGGTCCGGTCATGACCACACGGGCTCGATCACGACCCCACGGGCCCCGCCCCTATGCACTGCACACCGGCGGCTGACTGACAGCGCCTCACTGTCGCTGTCCGTACGGCTGGTGATAGCGCCTTCTCATGCGGTGACGTCTCCAACCCGGTAATTTCTCACATCCACCGTGTCGCCTGGCGAGCTCTCCGGTTTCCAAACTGACTCATAGATGGCCGTTGGGGCCCACCCAGCCTATCTGCCCAGAACAGGCATGGCGACAAAGCGACGTAGCTTACAAAATGGGGTTGGGGGTGGAGGAAGGAATTGAGGCAGTGCAAACTGGCGAATGTATGCCCAAGACACACAAGAAACGGTTTCACCCGGGATTCGGCGCAACCATCTCCTCTCCTCAAAGTTAGGGGACTGAAAACCTTCCAAACCCACCTCACCCAACAGAATAGGAAACTGTATTCCTGTGTAACAACCTGCTGGAGCAGGTGCAGCTGCAAAACACAGCGGGCACAGGTTTGCATGCCATATCATTCTTGGGTTTTAGGTTTGTCTTAAGCACATGTAGAAGGAAGTCCGAGAAAATAAGTACATTTGTATTAAAACCGACCTCATAACATTTGAATCCGTTGCCTGGGTCAGGCCGAAGTTAGTGGCAAAGGGAGACATATAATGCCACCACTGAATTCTTCTATTCAGTGGTGGCTGTGTTCAAAGCTTATCCACCTTGCCGCTTACTGTCTTGTTAACTTCCTGCAACCATAGCTGGCTGCCGGAGAAACAGTTCAAGAAATACTGGTCTGGCGGATTTGAAAACTGGCTTGACGGCGACAGTGATAGCGACCAAGCTCGAGGCCCTTGGGCCTTGTGGAAGTTCCAGGACCTTGGTGTTTTGCGGTAGTTCTAGGGCCTTGGAGCCTTGCAAGAACCGGTCGTCCCCCGCTCTGCGACGCAGCCGCAAACACGCCGACCATGCAGAAGAAACACCAGCATCACAAACACCGCCATGGCCAGGTTCCCGCTGTCTGGTTTTCACTAACCCAGTTGTGAGCGCAAAGCGGATTCTGTTCTGCCCATCCTTTTCAAATGTCAACGTTGTTGAGTTCAGTGGCTAAAGATGCGGAGGGCGAAAGGAGCATGGATCCCATCTCCATGGGGGGTTGAATATTGACTATATGACGTTTGCGTTGAAAAATAAACTAGGCAAAAACACGTTTGCCTCCCGCAGACAAGTGCAAACAACAGAACTGGCGCTCTCACCTCATTAATCGTGGGCATTTTTAGAGCCTCTCTATTTGAGAGCGCGGGCGCACGTCATAAATGCAGCATTTCCCTTCACGATCTAAAAGCCCCAAAACAGGAAACCGTTGCTTCACCCCCAACCGTTAGAGCGGGGTCCTCAGTGCTGGTCGCGGCCCACGAGCGTCAGCAGAGTTCATCTACCGCATCGGTCGCACGGTCACCAGCTGGTCAGGTCAGCCCTGGCTGCCTCCAGCCAGTCGTGTGCTGCAAATCCGCTTTGTTTCAACGTGCACGTACGACGCACAGAGGCGTGCAGCGATACGGCATGCGGGAAATGCTGCACCAAGTGCATGTAATGCCTTTGACAGCCAGCTAGCGCGGCTTGATCAGAACATCGCACGGTAGGCAAAAAGGTGCCGGTTAGTTCAAGGATCGCAAGTTAGCGCGGAGCATGGGGCGGGGACAGGAAATTACAGCTTACGCCAGGAGTCAATCCTTTTAGCTTGGGAGATTCCAAGCCGTATCAGAAAACCCCAGATTGTTTGGGCATCGCAGCACACTTGACTCCGATGGATCGCAAGTTCATTGCCACAAAGGCCGCAGTTCAGGTCAAAAACTTCCAGTTCAGGCCAATGCATCCGCCGGTGGCAGCTGAGATCCTGGAGCCACAGAGCGCAGGCTGACGTCTGTGATCCCCCGGTCAGGCCGCGCCTGGGATCTCCCGGCCAGCCGCCGCGCTCGGGCGGAGCTGAGGCGGGCCGCCGCGAGCGGGTGGCCTTGGACGAGGGCCGCGCCGGGCCGGCCGCGCGCTCCGGCGCCCCAACAGGTCCCGACTCTGCACGCTGCAGCGCGGCGCGCCTCCCGCGCCCGGAGTCCGCCGACAGCTGATCCTGGGTGAGGCCGCCACGCCATTGCTGCCGCACTCGTCAACGCTAGCGAGCGAGATACGAATGGTATGCTTCCAGGATGTCAGTACAGTGCAGACGTATCACCCTGCAAAAATTTGATCACCGCTAAAGACGAAATTTCATTTAGACCCTGGGGTTTGCATGGATCTAACCATGGACATGTCAAAGGCCATTTTGGGCATCGACGGGCCGTGTATTTCGCTGGGCTAGTGCAGCTTTCCGCAAGCAGTCACCACGCTGCTGAATGTGAGTCAAGATGATCAGACATTGTGCACATGATATTATTAACACCATATCTAAGCACTGGTGCTCGCTGCCTCTCCGCTACCGATGTGAGAGGCACTTCAGTTCATTAAAGCACAAACTCTAGGGAAAGCCTCGCCGAGTCCGCTCACTCCTTCCGGTGGCCTCCTCACGACTCCGCACCACTCCGGATCACACAGGTGGACGCCAGCTTGGCTCGCCGTGAGCGCCGCCAGTCACCGGCTTTCGCGCGCCGCGACACTGGGCTGCCAATTAGCTTCGAACACCATGGGCTGCATCGTGCCGATCGGGATTAAAAAACCCAAGACAAAGCGCCGGTAAAAAGAAGGCGTGGCGTTGTACTTATGTGGGCTGCTGACAGTGGCACTAGTCCGCCTGCCGTGCTGTGGTTTGAGCGAACTGATGACGGAGTTGAGCGGGTTCGCGTCGGACGACGCTAGAACTCCGACAATGAACCGCCGGCCATCTTTTGGCAGGCATACGAATGGGCTTTGTCGTTGGTTATGTTCGTTTTCCATTGGAGTTGAGCAGATACATTGGTTCCCTGACGCAGCAATCATTGTTCGCTGTTTGATCGTCGACTGCTTGCACCATTGCTGTCATGCAATCCGTATTGCCTACTTGCATACCTGTACACACGTTTCTTAACCAAACATGGCTTGAAAATGGCTAGTGTTAAGAAAGACAGAGTTTCTACACACCACGAGGTTGACAACTTTTGATTCAGTTTTTTTGGGTCACTTAAAACCAGAGCATTGGGCAGAATTCAACTGTTTTTGGCGGCAATTCTAAGGGTTTTCAGGGCTTTCCACGTGTTAGGCTTTCTTTGCCAAATGTCTGCGATTGTTATGGGCAAAACGTTGTAAAAGGAGTCAGCGATCGTCACCATATCAAATCGTGTCAAACCTAGGGCCTGGAAAGAATCGATCAACGTATAAATCTGAGGACAGCTCTAACGGCTACGCTAGGCAGTTCGTTGCCACACGGCACCTGTTCTCGTAAACAGAAGCGGAAAGCTTCCATAGTCATTAACACGCGCCCGGGTGGCCGGCTAGATACCCTTCGCTCGGGTGGGGGTCAATTTGACCCCCTCCGCTGACATCTCGGGAACTAAGAAAGCTAGACACACCAAATTTACAGGGTGTGTTGACCCGTATGTAATAGGTTAAAGTTTCAGGTTCCTAGTTCATGACCTTCGAGTAAAAAAAGGTCAAATAAGGTCAAGTTCCAGCCTGGTCTTCAAGGTGCCCCAGAACCTAGATAACCGTTTCTAGGCAAAAGGTCACATTCTCATTTAAGGTCAGTGGCCTTGTTTGACCTTTTGAAGGTCGAGCTGACCAAACTCATACAAGATTGCTTCGAGTTTTGCATTTGACTATGCGACAAAGATTACGCTAGGTAGTATGTTCCTGAACCAAAATGTTGACCTAGGTAATGCTAGGTCAATGACCTATTATGACCTCTAAGAAGTCCATGGAAGATGGATAATGCAGTTCCTGCTATCAATAAACTGGAAATGAGCACCAGAAACTATCCCATACAACAAGCCCTAGAGTAACAAAACAGGTGGTTTTGACCTTGGTGTGACCTTCATACCTGACCTTAGGTCAATGTACTTTGCTCATTCAACTGTTGTGGTGCTTAAGAAAGCATCTCAGATGTGTATGGCTTCGCCTAACACTCCGTTGTTGGATCAGATTGAAGGATTCCCTAGAAATTGCCTTCGCTGAAGCCATGGCCTGACTTTGACCTGCCATAGGTCAGCGACCTTACAAGGCACGTATAAATTGGTGATGTCAAACGATCCACTATTAAATTTTCTACAGCTGTGCAAAATTTGTTGCGGCTACGTCGCGCCGTTCGGAAACCATTCTGGAAAAACCTTCGGGGGGGTCAATATGACTCCCCCGCCCAAGCCCGTGTTAAATTAGGGTCATACGAGTGAAACCGCAAACCGCCTGAAACCGGCCCAGTCACTGTTCACGCTCGAGTGCTCGGGCCTACCGCATGCGTTGTTCTTCCCATCATTTGAGCCGCGTCGTACCTTCTGATAGAGGATATTGTGTGAAGTTCTGAGCTATCCAACCTGGTCGGAGCGAGACATGACTCGTGAAAGAGCGCACACGTCTGCCTAGTAGCCTCAGCCCTTTCCCCTCCCCCCACACCACACACACATGCCGTGACTCACGAACCTCAGCGGTCACCCACGTAACCGCTGGCCAGCTGTTGTCCACCTCATGGTGGCCACTCTGCCGTCGAAACGCGTCGGCATTTCATGGTGGCCCTGCCGGAACCTCGGGCGCGTGATGCCCTGATGCATTGCCAGACAATAATCTGTGCCGGACTAACTGCGGACGAGTACGCAGCGCTTTAACGGCACGGCTGCTGGCCTTCAGTTTCTTAAGCTCATCATGGCATGAGGCCAGGGCGGTAGGAATTAGATCCTAGTATGGCGCATTACTTTTCTAAGTCACCGTCCTGTCCTTGCATCATTCCCGTGACACAGCGACTTGCAACGACAGGACTGAGGGCTGTGGGCCGCCGAGCACAAGATGCAAGATGT